>NC_047105.1:141456669-141812800 GCF_902500255.1 Thalassophryne amazonica | reverse complement strand
CCCAATGGCAGAATGTACAAAGAAAATAGAATCGGCCCAAGGACAGATCCCTGCGGCACTCCACAGCACAGAGGAGCAGTTGATGAGGAAAGGTCCCCAATCATGACAGAAAAGCTCCTTTCAGCCAAATATGATCTAAACCACTCAAGTGCAGTACCATGAATGCCAATAAAATGTTCCAACCGGGAAACAAGTACTGTGTGATCCACAGTATCAAAGGCTGCTGTGAGGTCCAACAGAACCAGCACAGCAGGATTCCCTGCATCCACCGACAGAGTAATATCATTATGAACTTTTAAAAGTGCTGACTCAGTGCTGTGTCGCGATGTAAACCCAGACTGGAATTTTTCAAGGATGAGATTGTCTTCTAAAAATGATTGTAACTGTAAAAAGACAACCTTTTCTAAAACCTTAGATAGAAATGGCAGATGAGAGACAGGTCTAAAATTGGATAAAACTGATGAGTCCAGGTGAGGTTTTTTAAGAAGAGGTCGAACCACAGCATGTTTAAAAGCAGCTGGAACAGACCCTGATCTAAGACAAGCATTGATAAAAGTTAGGAGACCCGCCCCAACAGTATTAAAAACCTCCTTCAGCACCTTAGCTGGAACAACATCAAAAGGACAACTTGTAGATTTTACAACATCAGCGAGAGATGCAAAAGAAATGGGCTCAAACTGTTCGAGCACAGCAGAATGTGCACGAGGAGCAGACAACTCAACATTACAGTTCTGATCAGCGTTGTCTGACTGATGAAACCTTATCAATAAAAAACTGAAGAAACTCCTCAGAGGTTGTGGTTGTAGCGTCCAACAAAACAGAGGTGTGTGGATTTACAACTGAGTTTATAGTCTGAAATAACACACTGGGACGATGACAACTGCTCGAAATAATATGAGACAGATATTGTGCTTTTGCCTCCTTCACAGCCTTCTGATAGTCAGTTAGACTGTCCCTCAGAAAACCCAGAGACACCTGTAGTTTGTCCTTTTTCCATTTTCTCTCCGCCCGTCTGCAGCGTTGCCTGAGGGCACGGGTCGTGGCATTTAACCAGGGGTCGGATTTTGATTTCCTGGATTTGCAGCGCATCGGTGCAACAGAGTCCAAAATGACTGTGCATGTAGAGTGGAAAGAAGAGAGGATGTTATCTGGGAGTAATGGAGAAACCAGTCCATTCATGGCATAAAACTGAGAGTCCATGAAGGCAGCAGCAAAGTCCCCCGCTGTCGAGGAGGTGACCAAACGGCGGCGAGAGACAGGAACAAGTGGCTTACTAGCAGATGGAGGAGCAATAAATTCAAAAATAACAGGAAAGTGATCTGAAATAGCAATGTCTGATATGTCCTTAAGTGAAACTGAGAGCCCAAAAGAAATAACCAGGTCCAAGGTGTGTCCAAGATTATGTGTTGGTCCATCCACAACTTGTGTTAGACCAAAAGAGTTCAGGAGGCTTTTAAAATCATCAGCCAGCTGATTAGAAGGACAACAGATATGAATATTAAAATCACCACAGACCAAAAATTTGTCATATTTTGGGATAAAATCTGCCAGAAACTCAGAAAACTCCTGAATAAAACCCTTATTAAATTTTGGTGGACGATAAACAACAGCACAGAGCACAGGACAGTCGAACTCCATCACAAACAACTGAAGTTCAAAAGTGGAGTAGACATTAGAAGATAAAAATCGGCATTTAAAACTGTCTTTAAAAATCGTGGCCACACCCCCGCCTCGACCTGATGCTCGCGGGGAGCTGAAAAACGAGCAGCCGGGGGGGAGGAGCTCAGAAAAAGTGCTTTTTTCACCTGGTTTCAACCAGGTCTCCGTTAACAGGAGAAAGTCCAGATCACGACTGGAGAAAAAGTCATTCAAAATGAAAGTCTTACTTGTGAGTGACCTTGTGTTGACGAGTGCCACACGGACTGAGCGCACGCCAGTCTGCTGCGAGACACGACTGAGCGGGCGCAGGTTCTCCTGCACGCAGCCCCGACTGCAGCTCCTCACAGGACGTCAACGCGGAAGTGGAGACCCGGCACCCCGGACAACCGGCCGGAGCCACCGATAGCGAAAAGTCAGGGAACGCTGCACGTCGTAGCCGTCATATGGTGTGAAGAATCCGGCTATGAATTGTCGTGGAGCATGTTTGCAGGAAACAGCCAGGCACACTCTGAGCCGAACACGGACTCCTCTCTTCCCGCGTCCTCTGCGACGCAGACGCCGAGGCAACACGCCAAGCGGCCGGCGTAGAAAGTCTGGTACGGACGCTAAGACAGGCGGCGGGGGCAGCCGCGTCCCTGGCCGTCCGCCCGAGCCAGGAACAGCGAAATTCTCCAGCGAAGCCCGAACGCGCTGATAAGAGTCTGGCGATCATACACCAGGAGCGGTGACACATTCCATGCAACAAAGTGTAAAAACAATAAAAACGACACTAAAAGAAGCGAGTACCGACGGCAGGCCACATACAACGGCGCCATCTTGGAAATCTGTTTGTTGCATACAGGTGGAATACTGTTTACATTCTAAAAAAACTGTGGTTAGATACAGGTGGAATACTGTTTACATTCTAAAAAAACTGTGGTTAGATACAGGTGGGATACTGTTTACATTCTAAAAAAACTGTGGTTAGATACAGGTGGAATACTGTTTACATTCTAAAAAAACTGGTTAGATACAGGTGGGATACTGTTTACATTCTAAAAAAACTGTGGTTAGATACAGGTGGGATACTGTTTACATTCTAAAAAAACTGTGGTTAGATACAGGTGGGATACTGTTTACATTCTAAAAAAACTGTGGTTAGATACAGGTGGGATACTGTTTACATTCTAAAAAAACTGTGGTTAGATACAGGTGGAATACTGTTTACATTCTAAAAAAACTGTGGTTAGATACAGGTGGAATACTGTTTACATTCTAAAAAAACTGTGGTTAGATACAGGTGGGATACTGTTTACATTCTAAAAAAACTGTGGTTAGATACAGGTGGAATACTGTTTACATTCTAAAAAAACTGGTTAGATACAGGTGGGATACTGTTTACATTCTAAAAAAACTGTGGTTAGATACAGGTGGGATACTGTTTACATTCTAAAAAACTGTGGTTAGATACAGGTGGGATACTGTTTACATTCTAAAAAAACTGTGGTTAGATACAGGTGGGATACTGTTTACATTCTAAAAAAACTGTGGTTAGATACAGGTGGAATACTGTTTACATTCTAAAAAAACTGTGGTTAGATACAGGTGGAATACTGTTTACATTCTAAAAAAACTGTGGTTAGATACAGGTGGAATACTGTTTACATTCTAAAAAAACTGTGGTTAGATACAGGTGGAATACTGTTTACATTCTAAAAAAACTGTGGTTAGATACAGGTGGGATACTGTTTACATTCTAAAAAAACTGTGGTTAGATACAGGTGGAATACTGTTTACATTCTAAAAAAACTGGTTAGATACAGGTGGAATACTGTTTACATTCTAAAAAAACTGTGGTTAGATACAGGTGGAATACTGTTTACATTCTAAAAAAACTGTGGTTAGATACAGGTGGGATACTGTTTACATTCTAAAAAAACTGTGGTTAGATACAGGTGGAATACTGTTTACATTCTAAAAAAACTGTGGTTAGATACAGGTGGAATACTGTTTACATTCTAAAAAAACTGTGGTTAGATACAGGTGGGATACTGTTTACATTCTAAAAAAACTGTGGTTAGATACAGGTGGGATACTGTTTACATTCTAAAAAAACTGTGGTTAGATACAGGTGGGATACTGTTTACATTCTAAAAAAACTGTGGTTAGATACAGGTGGGATACTGTTTACATTCTAAAAAAACTGTGGTTAGATACAGGTGGAATACTGTTTACATTCTAAAAAAACTGTGGTTAGATACAGGTGGAATACTGTTTACATTCTAAAAAAACTGTGGTTAGATACAGGTGGAATACTGTTTACATTCTAAAAAAACTGTGGTTAGATACAGGTGGAATACTGTTTACGTTCTAAAAAAACTGTGGTTAGATACAGGTGGAATACTGTTTACGTTCTAAAAAAACTGTGGTTAGATACAGGTGGAATACTGTTTACGTTCTAAAAAAACTGTGGTTAGATACAGGTGGAATACTGTTTACGTTCTAAAAAAACTGTGGTTAGATACAGGTGGAATACTGTTTACGTTCTAAAAAAACTGTGGTTAGATACAGGTGGAATACTGTTTACATTCTAAAAAAACTGTGGTTAGATACAGGTGGAATACTGTTTACATTCTAAAAAAACTGTGGTTAGATACAGGTGGAATACTGTTTACATTCTAAAAAAAACTGTGGTTAGATACAGGTGGAATACTGTTTACATTCTAAAAAAACTGTGGTTAGATACAGGTGGAATACTGTTTACATTCTAAAAAAACTGTGGTTAGATACAGGTGGAATACTGTTTACATTCTAAAAAAACTGTGGTTAGATACAGGTGGAATACTGTTTACATTCTAAAAAAACTGTGGTTAGATACAGGTGGAATACTGTTTACATTCTAAAAAAACTGTGGTTAGATACAGGTGGAATACTGTTTACATTCTAAAAAAACTGTGGTTAGATACAGGTGGAATACTGTTTACATTCTAAAAAAACTGTGGTTAGATACAGGTGGAATACTGTTTACATTCTAAAAAAACTGTGGTTAGATACAGGTGGAATACTGTTTACATTCTAAAAAAACTGTGGTTAGATACAGGTGGAATACTGTTTACATTCTAAAAAAACTGTGGTTAGATACAGGTGGAATACTGTTTACATTCTAAAAAAACTGTGGTTAGATACAGGTGGAATACTGTTTACATTCTAAAAAAAACTGTGGTTAGATACAGGTGGAATACTGTTTACATTCTAAAAAAACTGTGGTTAGATACAGGTGGAATACTGTTTACATTCTAAAAAAACTGTGGTTAGATACAGGTGGAATACTGTTTACATTCTAAAAAAACTGTGGTTAGATACAGGTGGAATACTGTTTACATTCTAAAAAAACTGTGGTTAGATACAGGTGGAATACTGTTACATTCTAAAAAAACTGTGGTTAGATACAGGTGGAATACTGTTTACATTCTAAAAAAACTGTGGTTAGATACAGGTGGAATACTGTTTACATTCTAAAAAAACTGTGGTTAGATACAGGTGGAATACTGTTTACATTCTAAAAAAACTGTGGTTAGATACAGGTGGAATACTGTTTACATTCTAAAAAACTGTGGTTAGATACAGGTGGAATACTGTTTACATTCTAAAAAAACTGTGGTTAGATACAGGTGGAATACTGTTTACATTCTAATGAATAAATTAGGGTGAGATACAGGTGGAATACTGTTTACATTATAATAAATTAGGGTTAGATACAGGGGGAATACTGTTTACATTATGATAAAGTAGGGTTAGATACAGGTGGACCACTGTTTACATTGTGATAAATTAGGGTCAGATACAGGTGGAATACCGTTTAAATTATAATAAATTAGGGTTAGATACAGGTGGAATACTGTTTACTTTATAATAAATTAGGGTTAGATACAGGTGAAATACTGTTTACTTTATGATAAAGTAGGGTTAGATACAGGTGGAATACTGTTTACATTATAATAAATTAGGGTCAGATACAGTTGGTATACTGTTTACATTATAATAAATTAGGGTTAGATACAAGTGGAATACTGTTTACATTATAACAAATTAGGGTCTGATACAGGTGTTATACTGTTTATATTACTGTTTACATTCTAATAAATCAGTTAGGATTAGATACAGGTGGAATACTGTTTACATTATAATAAATTAGGGTTAGATACAAGTGGAATACTGTTTACATTATAACAAATTAGGGTCTGATACAGGTGTTATACTGTTTATATTACTGTTTACATTCTAATAAATAAATTAGGGTTAGATACAGGTGGAATACTGTTTGCATCATAATAAATTAGGGTTAGATACAGGTGCAACACTTTACATTATAATAAATTAGGGTTAGATACAGGTGGGATACTATTTACATTATAGTAAATTATGGTTAGATACAGGTGGAATACTGTTTACATTCTAAAAAAAACTGTGGTTAGATACAGGTGGAATACTGTTTACATTCTAAAAAAACTGTGGTTAGATACAGGTGGAATACTGTTTACATTCTAAAAAAAACTGTGGTTAGATACAGGTGGAATACTGTTTACATTCTAAAAAAAACTGTGGTTAGATACAGGTGGAATACTGTTTACATTCTAAAAAAAAACTGTGGTTAGATACAGGTGGAATACTGTTTACATTCTAATGAATAAATTAGGGTGAGATACAGGTGGAATACTGTTTACATTCTAATGAATAAATTAGGGTGAGATACAGGTGGAATACTGTTTACATTATAATAAATTAGGGTTAGATACAGGGGGAATACTGTTTACATTATGATAAAGTAGGGTTAGATACAGGTGGACCACTGTTTACATTGTGATAAATTAGGGTCAGATACAGGTGGAATACCGTTTAAATTATAATAAATTAGGGTTAGATACAGGTGGAATACTGTTTACTTTATAATAAATTAGGGTTAGATACAGGGGGAATACTGTTTACATTATAATAAATTAGGGTTAGATACAGGGGGAATTCTGTTTACATTATGATAAAGTAGGGTTAGATACAGGTGGACCACTGTTTACATTATAATAAATTAGGGTTAGATACAGGGGGAATACTGTTTACATTATGATAAAGTATGGTTAGATACAGGGGGAATACTGTTTACATTATGATAAAGTAGGGTTAGATACAGGTGGACCACTGTTTACATTGTGATAAATTAGGGTCAGATACAGGTGGAATACCGTTTAAATTATAATAAATTAGGGTCAGATACAGGTGGAATACCGTTTAAATTATAATAAATTATGGTTAGATACAGGTGGAATACTGTTTACATTCTAAAAAAAACTGGTTAGATACAGGTGGAATACTGTTTACATTCTAAAAAAAACTGTGGTTAGATACAGGTGGAATACTGTTTACATTCTAATGAATAAATTAGGGTGAGATACAGGTGGAATACTGTTTACATTATAATAAATTAGAGTTAGATACAGGGGGAATACTGTTTACATTATGATAAAGTAGGGTTAGATACAGGTGGACCACTGTTTACATTGTGATAAATTAGGGTCAGATACAGGTGGAATACCGTTTAAATTATAATAAATTAGGGTTAGATACAGGTGGAATACTGTTTACTTTATAATAAATTAGGGTTAGATACAGGTGAAATACTGTTTACTTTATGATAAAGTAGGGTTAGATACATGTGGAATACTGTTTACATTATAATAAATTAGGGTCAGATACAGTTGGTATACTGTTTACATTATAATAAATTAGGGTTAGATACAGGTGGAATACTGTTTACATTCTAAAAAAACTGTGGTTAGATACAGGTGGAATACTGTTTACATTCTAATGAATAAATTAGGGTGAGATACAGGTGGAATACTGTTTACATTATAATAAATTAGGGTTAGATACAGGGGGAATACTGTTTACATTATGATAAAGTAGGGTTAGATACAGGTGGACCACTGTTTACATTGTGATAAATTAGGGTCAGATACAGGTGGAATACCGTTTAAATTATAATAAATTAGGGTTAGATACAGGTGGAATACTGTTTAATTTATAATAAATTAGGGTTAGATACAGGGGGAATACTGTTTACATTATAATAAATTAGGGTTAGATACAGGTGGAATACTGTTTACTTTATAATAAATTAGGGTTAGATACAGGTGAAATACTGTTTACTTTATGATAAAGTAGGGTTAGATACACGTGGAATACTGTTTACATTATAATAAATTAGGGTCAGATACAGTTGGTATACTGTTTACATTATAATAAATTAGGGTTAGATACAAGTGGAATACTGTTTACATTCTAAAAAAACTGTGGTTAGATACAGGTGGAATACTGTTTACATTCTAATGAATAAATTAGGGTTAGGTACAGGTGGAATTCTATTTACATTATGATAAATTATGGTTAGATACAGGTGGAATACTGTTTACATTATAATAAATTAGGGTTAGATACAGGTGGACCACTGTTTACATTGTGATAAATTAGGGTCAGATACAGGTGGAATACCGTTTAAATTATAATAAATTAGGGTTAGATACAGGTGGAATACTGTTTACTTTATAATAAATTAGGGTTAGATACAGGTGAAATACTGTTTACTTTATGATAAAGTAGGGTTAGATACACGTGGAATACTGTTTACATTATAATAAATTAGGGTCAGATACAGTTGGTATACTGTTTACATTATAATAAATTAGGGTTAGATACAAGTGGAATACTGTTTACATTCTAAAAAAACTGTGGTTAGATACAGGTGGAATACTGTTTACATTCTAATGAATAATTAGGGTGAGATACAGGTGGAATACTGTTTACATTATGATAAAGTAGGGTTAGATACAGGTGGACCACTGTTTACATTGTGATAAATTAGGGTCAGATACAGGTGGAATACCGTTTAAATTATAATAAATTAGGGTTAGATACAGGTGGAATACTGTTTACTTTATAATAAATTAGGGTTAGATACAGGGGGAATACTGTTTACATTATAATAAATTAGGGTTAGATACAGGGGGAATACTGTTTACATTATGATAAAGTAGGGTTAGATACAGGTGGACCACTGTTTACATTATAATAAATTAGGGTTAGATACAGGGGGAATACTGTTTACATTATGATAAAGTAGGGTTAGATACAGGGGGAATACTGTTTACATTATGATAAAGTAGGGTTAGATACAGGTGGACCACTGTTTACATTGTGATAAATTAGGGTCAGATACAGGTGGAATACCGTTTAAATTATTATAAATTAGGGTCAGATACAGGTGGAATACCGTTTAAATTATAATAAATTATGGTTAGATACAGGTGGAATACTGTTTACATTCTAAAAAAACTGGTTAGATACAGGTGGAATACTGTTTACATTCTAAAAAAACTGTGGTTAGATACAGGTGGAATACTGTTTACATTCTAATGAATAAATTAGGGTGAGATACAGGTGGAATACTGTTTACATTATAATAAATTAGGGTTAGATACAGGGGGAATACTGTTTACATTATGATAAAGTAGGGTTAGATACAGGTGGACCACTGTTTACATTGTGATAAATTAGGGTCAGATACAGGTGGAATACCGTTTAAATTATAATAAATTAGGGTTAGATACAGGTGGAATACTGTTTACTTTATAATAAATTAGGGTTAGATACAGGTGAAATACTGTTTACTTTATGATAAAGTAGGGTTAGATACACGTGGAATACTGTTTACATTATAATAAATTAGGGTCAGATACAGTTGGTATACTGTTTACATTATAATAAATTAGGGTTAGATACAAGTGGAATACTGTTTACATTATAACAAATTAGGGTCTGATACAGGTGTTATACTGTTTATATTACTGTTTACATTCTAATAAATCAGTTAGGATTAGATACAGGTGGAATACTGTTTACATTATAATAAATTAGGGTTAGATACAAGTGGAATGCTGTTTACATTATAACAAATTAGGGTCTGATACAGGTGTTATACTGTTTATATTACTGTTTACATTCTAATAAATAAATTAGGGTTAGATACAGGTGGAATACTGTTTACATCATAATACATTAGGGTTAGATACAGGTGCAACACTTTACATTATAATAAATTAGGGTTAGATACAGGTGGGATACTATTTACATTATAGTAAATTATGGTTAGATACAGGTGGAATACTGTTTACATTCTAAAAAAAACTGTGGTTAGATACAGGTGGAATACTGTTTACATTCTTATAAATAAATTATGGTAAGATACAGGTGGAATACTGTTTACATTCTAATAAATAATTTAGGGTTAGATACAGGTGGACTACTGTTTACTTTATAATAAATTAGGGTTAGATACAGGTGGAATACCGTTTACATTATTATAAATTAGGGTTAGATACAGGTGGAATACTGTTTATATTACTGTTTCCATTCTAATCAATACATTAGGGTTAGATACAGGCGGAATACCGTTTACATTATTATAAATTAGGGTTCAATACAGGTGGAATACTGTTTACATTATAATAAATTAGGGTTTGACACAGGTGGAATACTGTTTACATTCTAATAAATAAATTAGGGTTAGATACAGGTGGAATACTGTTTATATTACTGTTTACATTCTAATCAATAAATTAGGGTTAGATACAGGAGGAATACCGTTTACATTATTATAAATTAGGGTTTGATACAGGTCGAATACTGTTTACTTTATAATAAATTAGGGTTACATACAGGTGGAATACTGTTTACATTATAACAAATTAGGGTCTGATACAGGTGTTATACTGTTTATATTAATGTTTACATTCTAATAAATCAGTTAGCGTTAGATACAGGTGGAATACTGTTTACATTCTAAAAATCTGTGGTTAGATACAGGTGGAATACTGTTACATTCTAATAAATTGATGTTAAATAAAGGTGGAAAACTGTTTACATCATAATACATTAGGGTTAGATACAGGTGGAATACTGTTTACATCATAATAAATTAGGGTTAGATACAAGTGCAACACTGTTTACATTATATTAAATTAGGGTTAGATACAGGTGGGATACTTTTTACATTATAGTAAATTATGGTTAGATACAGTTGGAATACTGTTTACATTCTTATAAATAAATTAGGGTTAGTTACAGGTAGAATACTGTTTACATTATGATAAATTAGGGTTAGATACAGGTGGAAAACTGTTTACATTATTTATTTATTTATTGAGGATTTATTTCATTCATTTAAAAGAAAAACAGCAAAGCAAAATTAACAAAACATTACAAACCATTGAACGAAAAGGAGCAGTTTGGAAGAACAAGTCTTATATATACTGCCCCTTTTTTACAATACAATCTTGCAAAGCATCATCAATCAACATCATTGCATTTCTATCAGTGGTGATGGTTGAAAACCTTTTACATTATAATAAATTAGTGTCAGATACAGGTGGAATACTGCTTACATTCTAATAAATCAATTAGGGTTAGATACAGGTGGAAAACTGTTGACATTCTAATAATTTCGGGTTAGATACAGGTGGAATACCATTCACGTTATTATAAATTAGGGATAGATACAAGTGGAATACTGTTTACATTCTAATAAATTAGGGTTAGATGCAGGAGGAATACAGCTTACATTATTATAGATTAGGGTTAGATACAGGTGGAATACTGTTTACATTCTAATAAATTAAAGTTAGATACAGGTGGAATACTGTTTACATTCTAATAAATAAATTAGGGTTAGATACAGGTGGAATACCGTTCACATTATTATAAATTGGGTTTAGAAACAGGTGGAATACTGTTTACATTATGATAATTAGGGTTAGATACAGGTGGAATACTGTTTCCATTCTAATAAATGAATTAGGGTTAGATACACGTTGAATACTGTTTACATTCTAATAAATAAATTAGGGTTAGATACAGGTGGAATACTGTTTACATTATAATAAATGTGGGTTAGATACAAGTGGAATACTGTTTAAATTCTAATAAATAAATCAGGGTTAGATACAGGTGAAAAACTGTTGACATTCTCTTAAATTCGGGTTAGATACAGGTGTAATACCATATACATTATTACAAATTAGGGTTAGATACCGGTGGGATACTGTTTACATTATAATAAAATGGGGTTAGATACAGGTGATATACTGTTTACATTCTAATAAATAAATTAGGGTTAAACACAGGTGAAATACTGTTTACATTATGATAAAGTAAGGTTAGATACAGGTGGAATACTGTTTACATTCTAATAAATAAATTAGGGTTAGATACAGTTGGAATACTGTTACATTATAATAAATTAGTGTTAGATACAGGCGGAATACTGTTTACATGATAATATATTAGGGTTAGATACAGGTGGACCACTGTTTACATTATGATAAATTAGGGTTAGATACAGGTGGAATACTGTTTACATTATGATAAATTATGGTTATATACAGGTGGAAAACTGTTTACATTATAATAAATTAGGGTTAGATACAGGTGGACCACTGTTTACATTGTGATAAATTAGGGTCAGATACAGGTGGTATACTGTTTACATTATAATAAATTAGGGTTAGATACAGGTGATATACTGTTTACATTCTAATAAATAAATTAGGGTTAAACACAGGTGAAATACTGTTTACATTATAATAAATTAGGGTTAGATCCAGGTGGACCACTGTTTACATTATGATAAATTTGGTTAGATACAGTTGGAAAACTGTTTACATTCTAATAAATAAATTAGGGTTAGATACAGGTGGAATACTGTTTACATTATGATAAATTATGGTTAGATACAGGTGGAAAACTGTTTACATTATAATAAATTAGGGTTAGGTACAGGTGGAATTCTGTTTACATTATGATAAATTATGGTTAGATACAGGTGGAATACTGTTTACATTATAATAAATTAGGGTTAGATACAGGTGGACCACTGTTTACATTATGATAAATTATGGTTAGATACAGGTGGAATACTGTTTACATTATGATAAATTTGGTTAGATAGAAGTGGAATACTGCTTACATTATAATAAATAAATTAGTGTTAGATACAGGTGGAATACTGTTTACATTATAATAAATTATGGTTAGATCTTGGTGGAATACTGTTTACTTTAAAATAAATTGTGGTTAGATACAAATGGAATACTGTTTACATTATAATAAACTGCGGTTAGATACAGGTGGAATACTGTTTACTTTATAATGAATTAGGGTTAGATACAAATGGAATACTGTTACATTATAATAAATTTAGGTTAGATACAGGTGGAAAACTGTTTACATTATGATAAATTGGGGTTAGATACAGGTGGAGAAGTTTTTACATTATATTAAATAAGGTTAGATACAGGTGGAAAAGTGTTTACATTATAATAAATTGGGTTAGATACAGGTGGAGAAGTTTTTACATTATAATAAATAAGGTTAGATACAGGTGGAAAACTGGTTACATTATAATAAATTAGGGTTAGATGCAGGTGGAATACTGTTTACATTATAATAAACTGCGGTTAGATACAGGTGGAATACTGTTTACTTTATAATGAATTAGGGTTAGATGCAGGTGGAAAAGTGTTTACATTATAATAAATTGGGTTAGATACAGGTGGAAAACTGTTTACATTATAATAAATTAGGGTTAGATACAGGTGGAATACTGTTACATTATAATAAATTGGCGTTAAATACAGGTTGAATACTGTTTACATTATGATAAATGAGGGTTAGATACAGGTGGAAAACTGTTGACATAATAAATTCGGGTTAGATACAGGCGGAATACCGTTTACATTATTATAAATTAGTGTTAGATACAGGCAGAATACTGTTTAAATTTTTATAAATTAGGGTTATATACAGGTGGAATACTGTTAAGTTATAATAAATTGGGGTTAGATACAGGTGGAATACTGTTTACATTATAATAAATTAGAGTTATATACAGGTGGAATACTGTTAAATTATAATAAATTGGGGTTAGATACAGGTGGAATACTGTTTACATTATAATAAATAAATTAGGGTTTAGTACAACTAACCCTGAAACAATAAAAAAAAATACAACTAAATTTAAAGCCATAAAACATAATTCAAATAGAAAACGAAATAAGATAAAAAAAAATCAAGGAAATGAATGAAGTCAGTGTCTTAATACAACCCCAGTTCCAATGAAGTTGGGACATTGTGTAAAACGTAAATAAAAATAGAATACAATGATTTGCAAATCCTCCTCAACTTATATTCAGTTAAATACACCACAACGACAAGATGTTTAATGTTCAAAGTAATAAACTTTATCGTTTTTGTGCAAATATTTGCTCATTTTGAAATGGATGCCTGCAATGTTTCAAAGAAGCTGGGACAGTGGTATGTTTACCACTGTGTTACATCACCGTTTCTTTTAACAACACTCAATGGGCCTCATGTATCAACGTTGCGTACGGCGATATTTGAGCGTATATGGGGTGTACGCCAAAACGGCTGCGCTACTTGGCAATTATCAATGTGGTCGTTGGCGTACGCTGCGCTGAAAATATACACCAGGTCGAGAGGTGGCCTAAATTATACACCAAAATGAACCAGCGCTGGAATCCACATAGAAATGAAGATGATCAACATGAGAAACAGTGCCATTATACAAATCAATTAATCAATCAATTTCCTGATTATACTACATAATAATCAATACAAATCCCGCTGTTGCGGGATTGTTATGGAGCACGATCCGTGGTCACAGCGCTGACAGGAAGGAAAGCGCTACTCGCCTTTTCTCCAGACGTCGAGCCTGGAGCCAGAGCAGCGCTAAGCTTAACTTCATGTGGTTTGATCGTTTTAGACGATGAAATTGATAATAACAACTGTAGTTTCGTCATTCCCTTAATTCGCTCGTGCTGCAACCAGGTTTTGTCGTCTCCATTCGGTTGTCACAATAAAATAAATACAGAAATTCATTTAAAAAATAAAGAAATCTGACAGATTAGGTGTGTCTTATTAATTGAGCGAGCAAATATCCACGTCAAGAATTATTGACATGTGAATAGAGAATACAGTGGTCCCTCGCTATAACGCTGTTCACCTGTCGTGGCCTCAGAGTCTCGCGGAGTATTTAGTCCAATTTTGCATGCCTTTTTTTTTTTTACAGTGTTCTGTGTTCTGCATATCTGTTTATAAGAATCTTGTTGCCCAGAAGAGAAAAGAGCGCCAACAACTACCATAACTGTGTTTGTCACACGGAAACAAACACCTGCTGCAGCCAGATGTGAGTGGGAAAAGGCGCAGCGTCAGGACGCAGAGGAGCGATCTGTGACATACTGGTCAGTCACTATTAATAATTTCTTATGTGTCCGACCTCGTTCGTTGATCGTTAAAATTAATTCGTTAGTTCTAAATGCCATCATAATTATTTATAGGAAAACGTTCTATTTTTATTTTATTTATTTTTTTGATGCTTTGTAGGTGGAATTCTTTCCCATTCTTGCCTGATGTATGACTTCAGTTGTTCAACAGTCTGGGGTCTACATTGTCATATTTTGCACATTTTAATGTGTCACACATTTTCACTGGGCGACAGGTCTGGACTGCTGGCACGCCATTTTAGTGCCTGCACTCTTTTACTATCAAGCCATGCTGTTGTAACACGTGCAGAATGTGACTTGACATCGTCATGCTGAAATAAGCAGGGACGTCCCTGAAAAAGTCGTTGCTTGGATGGCAGTATGTGTTGCTCCAAAACCTTGATGTCCCTTTCAGCATCAGTTTTGAAAGTGAAAGTTCTCAATTCTAGACACCTGTATTGGTGTTCCCTGTGTACCAGAATTTAGAAAATATATTTTTCTCAATATTTTTGGTGTCTGTTTCGTGGCATATTGCAGTGTATTTTAGCAAAATGACCTTTTCTGACGGAATGTCTAATTCCCTAGTTCTTGTCTTTAATGAGCTCTCTCAGAGAAAATCTTGAGACAATGACCGACTCAGATGACCGACAGATTTTGATTAAATTTTCACCATATACCCTTCAAGTAGATTGATTGGGAAAGGCAAAGTTAGTTTTTCCCATCAGGAAAAATTTTACTTGAATTTTAGTCAGTTCAAAATTTGATGTCAAAATGGCCTCAGATATTGTTACATTACAAATATAGTAAAAATGGCCAACTTTGACATATCAGTTCTCAATGGGTAGATAGAAAAAATGACTTCTCATACAGGGTGCCAGTGACCTTCAAAAACCACTGTTCTGTGGCATATTTCCTTATATTTCTGTAATTGACACTTTTTGAATCCTACAGGTGAGCACTTTCAGGGCCAAATCTGGGTGAGCGGGAAATTTGATGTTTCTCATAAATCAGTCAATTTTCTGCTTATGCAAATAAGATGTGCTTTCCTATGTTTTCCAGCATGCAGAATCAGGGGCGTCGGACTGGGGGGTAAAAGGTACTATGTACCCAGGGCCCAGAGTATGGGGGGGCCCACAAAAAACTGGTATTAAATACATTTTTGTGTTGTGTGTTATTAATGTCCATACAATTCATGTTGTAAAAGAATATAATTAAAATGAATGTATAAATGTTGCAAAACATAATTCTGCTCTAACAATAATATTGAAAGACCTCTGAGGGCCCTTCCACCCCTGCACAGTTGTACAATGGTTTAGTCCAGGCCCGTACGCTGCCACACACACACACACACACACACACACACACACACACACACACACACACACACACACACACACACACACACGTCCCAAACGGGATCTGACAGACGAGGTGGTGTTGAGTAGTGCTGAAACAACTAATCGGTTTAATCGATTATTAAAATAGTTGTCAACTAATTTAGCCATCAATTAGTTGTTAAATAACTTTGTTTTACCGCAAATGTTTCGTTTCTTCCATATTAAATCAACCATTTCTGCAGCGCGGCTTTGCTTTGAACCTTGAACCAATCGAAGCAGTGATTCGCAGATCGAAGCAGTGCTTCAATCTGGTGTTTTGTTGATTCAGTGGTTTATTTTGCTTAATCTTAATTTTTCCCCACTAAAACCCCAAAGAGCATATGTCTGTGAGTAAAATTTACCTTTTTATGTTAATCTGACCTGTTATGGTCTTCTGAAACAGTTGATAGATGTATTTTAGAACTTAAAAACAGGACCGATGCTAATGCGTTAGCATGTCTATGGCGTTTTCAATGCTGAAGTTATACTTTAAGCTGTTGCAGCTGTCAGCACATTTGTTTTCTGTATAATAATTCATGGCTCAGTGTTTGTTGTCATAAAAGAGTCAAATGTATTACAAATTGTAATATTTTATTCATTTATTTGTATTTATATATCAATAATAATAATAATAATATAAACAACAACAATAATGGTAATAATAACTAATAATGCCACAATACAGTTTTAGAGAAACGGACAAAAACAATCTGATAAAACAAAACAGAAAATTTAAACCAACTAACAATGAACATAAATAAATATAGAAATAACTGTTTCCTGTGAACACCTAGTGACTCTTAAACCTTCACTTCATCCCTGTTTTATTAAGTTTAATGACAATTTGTTTTGGTCAAACCACATCTAAGTTGTGTTTTTACACAAGAAAAAAATAAAATGCAGTAAACTGCACATTTGTGTCTTTTTCATGAAAATATGTTTTTAAAGATCACATATTACACTTTCGTCAGGCCTTTAAAATAGTTTTGTGGACTCTTGCTGTAATATGTTGTCAGTGGTTGAAATAGTTGCTGTAGGCGTCTAAACCTGATAGAAATCTCTTTGTGGCGTGTCGGTGATGTATGTATGTGCAAAATAAAACAAAACACTACTCCAGGTATGTTTTTGAGGAGAATATAACATAACTTTGTTACAAGGTCAAACGTTGATGTTGCGTGAGCTTGAAAGTTAGCTATACTGAGTTGGGGGGTCTGGGGCAATTTAGTGCATTCCTGTGCATTTTAACAGACAGGAATGCACCAATTGCACCCAACTCAATATTGCTCCCCCAACTTTAAAAAGGGTTCTGGCTCCCAGGTGTGATCTAAGGTATACATGATTTAGACCTGGTTTGACTATGCATTAGAAATTTGGTGTTTGCGTTAATAAAAAAGAACATAACAATGTGTGTGTGTGTGGTGGGGGGGGGGGGGTGTCTTCAATATGGCTAGTACCTAGGGCCCAGAATTTGGTGCTACGCCCCTGTGCAGAATTGGTTTATACGGTTACGTTGGTGATTAGAAGTCAAGGTCATTGATGAAGGTCAAGGTCATTGTCAAATTTTACAATTTTTCACATATTGTTTGTGCTTAACAGGACATTTTAGCACCTGAAATGATAACATTTAGCTTGTGACTACATCACTTGATAGAATATATTGTTAGCATAAAGTTAATTGCTAACATGCACAGTTTTAAGTATCTTCACATTCCGTGAGGTTATCAAATCAAGCATTCTAAATGCAGAAGAAGCTGATGAAGAACTATTGTTAAATTTTTAATAACGAATATACATTTAGGACAGCAAATTTGGTCTGTCAAGTATGGCCTGAACCACTCAGGTGCTATGCCTCTGATGCCCACCCACTGCTCCAAGTGAGAGATCAGGATTTCATGGTTCACTCTATCAAATGGCACAGTTAAATCTAAAGGCACGAGGATAACACAGTCACCAGAGTCAGTAGCTGTAAAGATATCATTAAAAAGAGTTGACTTGGTGCTGTCCAGGGTTTGAAAAGCTCGTCAGAGTCTGACTCTCTACACCCAAAGCGATCAAAGGGAATAATGTGATTAACTATCAGGTGACAAAGTCAAACCTCTTTCTAAAATCAGTTTTAAGCAGAAAACAGGTGATAATTGGTGAGTCACTACTGATGCGTTGAAATAACGGAGGCGCAGTGAACGCAGCACCAGCAGCTCATCTGACTGTGGTGCTCTGATCGCTTCCTCTGTCTTTTATTCTGAAATAATGCTGAATTTATGTGGAAATGATTGTGAGATAATAGCCCTAATAGAAGAGACTTTGTTGATTTAAAAAAAAAAAAAAGAAAATTTTCAAAGACAGCAGGGGACGTCTCCATACGGACGGTCTGCGGTCCAATAGTCTTAAACAAAAGATGAGGCTTGTGACAGTTTAACAAGATACTGTCAGATAAACGTAGTCTTTTAGCATTTGTTTGATAATGTTGCCCTCAGTACCTTAGCTTTAAAAAAGACACCTGCAGGTTGTCCTTTTCCCACTTACATTCAGCTCTGTCATTCAGTTGAAGTACTAGCTGAATTGGTTTGATATCTTGAAGAAGCACAGTACGTTTTCAGATTGATAGAAATAGTTAAACGGTTGCTGTTACAGGTGCTGTATTTTTAAGTACTTTTGGGAACAGCATTTGTACTTTATCACTCTGGTATTGATTCTTTTATTTAAGTCAAAGCTCTCATTCCATGGATGGTTCAACCTCTTGAAAATAGCTCCTTTCCAGCGTTGCTTCGTCTTGACCCAGTTTTTTTCTGTAGTTTAATTCCACTTATAATTAAAGTGTCTGCCTGAGGAACAGAGTCTTTGTGATCGGTGCTCTGATCATCGTCTCTCACCTTCAGGTTTCCATTTTGGACATGATTGCATGCGGTGTCAGTTTCTCTCTTTCTAAGACATTACATGCCCTGTGGCTTTAGTTTTGGATGCTCCCTGAATCTCCACTGACACACACCATGTGTAACCATCATGATGGCTCTCTCATCTCCTCCCAGAAGGACCTTGGGGACAGGAGGCTCCCGCCGAGTGTGGCCTCTGAGGAGGAGCACGAGCGGGACACTGTGTCCTCCATGAGGGAATCGCACCTGGTCATTGAACGCAAGTGCTCCAGCATGACGGTCAGCTCCACGTCCAGTCTGGAGGCTGAGGTGGACTTCACCATCATCGCCGACCTCCACTCTGGTATGGAGGACTTCTCCAAGGAAATGTCTGAACTGGAAGAGAAGGGGCAACACCCAGAAGTCGGCCGGGATGACTTTGACGAGATGTCCAGGTTCTACTCTGCCTGCCTTATGGGCTCACACGACAAGTCTCCCACAGAGGAGAAGCTTCCACAGGAGGAACTGCATCAGGAGGTAGACAGTTAAATGTCTTCATCATTACCTCATCATCATCATCATCACTGCCTGCTTGGATTAATAATTTCTCACCTTTTTTTCATTATGACTTAATTTAGTTTGATTATCTTTGTGTTTTAGTTTCATTTGAAATGAAGGATTCTACCTTTAATGATCTCCAGTGTTCGGTCTAAAGTGCACAGCTAAAATAGTGTGTGTCCAGCTCTGCTTTACTATTGGTTTGTACATAATGTGAGTGTGGCGTAAGGCACAGGGGATCTAGTTAATCCTCGGTCCCACCGAATAATAAGCCATGAATAATGAGCCCACGCACGGGTGTGTTAGCGATTATTTGAAGAATGATCCACGTTTTAAGCTATGATGTATCTGCTACTAAGGCACCTCTATGTGCCTGTCTGTACCTCACATGTGCCAGGTGTCAACCTCTAGTGAACCAGGACCAACCTGTCATTTGAGCCCCGTCCAGCCTCGAATGGCTCGTGTCACTGCGTATGATCCATGTAGCGCCATGTTAATACGACATTGCTGCACGTTTAGGCACGGGTTTGGTCCAAACCTCCAGTCCTCACACACTTGGTCCCTTTAAAGTGTGTGTTTTCAATTCACAGCATCAATTCAAGATGTCACATTTTTTAAATGCAGTCCAAAAATAAATACTCCAGTACAGTCCAGCGGGTGTGCACCATGCACCAGGCTGCTGTTCACCTGTGTTTGAGTCATGAAATCCACCAGACCAGCTAGAACTGACAGGTTCGGTTCTAGCTGGACAGTCTATGTAGCTGGACAGTCGCCTCTGTGCTTCTTCTCACTGGCTTTATTCCTCTGCGGCTTATACAGTCATGACACTGTGATCCAACTTTTAACTTTGTGTTCATCTGTTAATGTCTGCAAAATCACTCTTTTGCTCGCGTGGGTTCTGTGTTCCTGGACAGTCGCCTCTATACTCCTTCTCACTGGTTTTATTTCTTCTGCGGCTTTAAACACACATTTGACACCGTGATCCAACTTTTAACTTTGTGTCTGTCCGTTATTGACTGCAAAATCACTCTTTTGCAAGCTGGTATTTTTCATAAATGCTCTTCTTGAGCGCGAGTCATTGCATCAGTGTGCACAGAGTGCACCTCATCTGATCCATTAACAAGATGATAAATCTATCATAAACATACTTATACGAGGTCTGTCAATAAAGTATAGGTCCTTTTTATTTTTTTCAAAAACTATATGGATTTCATTCATATGTTTTTACGTCAGACATGCTTGAACCCTCGTGTCCATGCGTGAGTTTTTCCACGCCTGTCGGTGATGTCATTTGCCTGTGAGCACTCCTTGTGGGAGGAGTCGTCCAGCCCCTCGTTGGAATTCCTTTGTCTGAGAAGTTGCTGAGAGACTGGCGCTTTGTTTGATCAAAATTTTTTCTAAACCTGTGAGGCACATCGAAGTGGACACGGTTCGAAAAATTAAGCTGGTTTTCAGTGAAAATTTTAACGGCTGATGAGAGATTTTGAGGTGATACTGTCGCTTTAAGGACTTCCTACGGTGCGAGACGTCGCGCAGCGCTCCCAGGCGCCGTCGTCAGCCTGTTTCAAGCTGAAAACCTCCACATTTCAGGCTCTATTGATCCAGGACGTCGTGAGAGAACAGAGAAGTTTCAGAAGAAGTCGGTTTCAGCATTTTATCAGGATATTCCACTGTTAAAGGAGATTTTTTTAATGAAAGACGTGCGGGGGATTGCAGCGTCGGCTCGCAGCCGCTGCGACGCTCCGCCACAGGAAAAACACCTCTGTTGGAAGCCTTAAGGACAAGTTGGAACATGTCCAGCTGTTAAACAATTTCTCATATACTCACTCCACTGAAAGCCATCAAAAGCCGCCTGGATTTTACAAATGGTTATCAACACGGAGGTGTTTTTCCTGTGCCGCCGCACCGCGCCGGCTGCGTCCCGTCTTTCATTAAAAAAATCTCCTTTAACAGTGGAATATCCGGATAAAATGCTGAAACCGACTTCTTCTGAAACTTCTCTGTTCTCTCACGACGTCCTGGATCAATAGAGCCTGAAATGTGGAGTTTTCAGCTTGAAACAGGCTGACGACGGCGCCTGGGAGCGCTGCGCGACATCTCGCACCGTGGGAAGTCCTTAAAGCGACAGAATCACCTCAAAATCTCTCATCAGCCGTTAAAATTTTCACCGAAAACCAGCTTAATTTTTCGAACCGTGTCCACTTCGATGTGCCTCACAGGTTTAGAAAAAATTTTGATCAAACAAAGTGCCAGTCTCTCAGCAACTTCTCAGACAAAGGAATTCCGATGAGGGGCTGGACGACTCCTCCCACAAGGAGTGCTCACAGGCGAATGACGTCACCGACAGGCGTGGAAAAACTCACACATGCACACGAGGGTTCAAGCATGTCCTGACGTAAAAACATATGAATGAAATCCATATAGTTTTTGAAAAAAATAAAAAGGACCTATACTTTATTGACAGCCCTCGTACTCTCCCAATGAGTGCTGGGATAGATTCCAGCTCCTCATGACCCTTCACTGGAATATGCAAGTTCAGCAAATGGCTGGATGGAAGGCATATTTAGTAAACGAAAAACAAGAATTTGGTGCACAACATTTAAGTTATTTTGGGTTTTACGAAACTGAGGTGGGTCAAAAAATATACTCAAGGTTATATGCACATATGTAAAACATAGTTAATTTAGTTGAACATCCCTTAGTTCCACCTTGACAGGGCACAAAGTCATCGACAAGCTTCTGGCAGAATTTTTGTTAGTTATTTGAAGACTCTTCTTGGAGATCAATTAAATTTTTTATTTGGTTTCTTGGCACTAATTCAACAGTCCAGATGTTTTGACAGGGCTGAGGTCAGTATTTTGGAAAGATTTTTCTGAAGATTTCTGAGGGTATCCACCTCCTCAATTATTCCATCTACTTTGTGCAGTACACCAATACCAGCAAAACGGGCGCAGAGCATGATGCTTCCACCACCATGCTAACAGTTGGCCAGTGTTCTTGGGTAAAGTGCTTCACCCATACTTATCCAAACATATCACTAACATTGTGCAATGTCTCATCCGAGCATAACACCTTCCTCACAAACTGATCAGCTCCAACTTTAGTAGAGCTTGAAGATGTTAATTTTGGAGCAGCTTGTTCTTTCATGGAAGGCAGGCCTCTTAGTGATGTAGAAGCAGTTTGACTGTAGACAGTGACACTGGTGTTCCAGCATCTTCCAGTTGATTCTGTGCCTTGGTGGCTGCTGGGTTTTTCCTGACCATCCAAGTCAGTTTCGTCTTAGTTGGGTTGTCATCCAGATCCTTGATGAAGTCACTCCACTCCAAATAACTTGTACGTAGATACATTCATTTGATGTTACCATGGTTTTTGGTTTCCTGTTTCTTCAGCTTGGTAAATCTTTGTAAAAACTGTGTAATTGTTAGAATGGCCTAAGCAGTGGGTTACCCCTTTGAGTCTGGTCTGCTTGAGGTTTCTTCCTTGAGGGAGCTTTTCCTTGCCACTGTCACCTGTCTTTGCTGTAGGGGTTGGTAAAGTTAGACCTTACTTGTGTGAGTGCCTTGAGATAGCTGTTCGGCACTATATAAATGAAATAAATTAATTCATTTGAATGGTTGATCTTGGATTCTGCATTTGGTTAAAAATGGCACCAATAAACATTCCTTACAACCTGTAGTTCTACCATCATCTTTCTAAGACCTGCACTGAGCTTGTGTTTTCTTCCTGCAGTTAATTTAATGTCTTATTTTTCTTTCATGTCTGCACAGTCATTTGATTGCTCTCATCAAGAACACAATAAAATGTAGACACTTTCTGGATTTAGATGCTTTCTGAAAATTACGTGCTGCTCTGACACACGATGTGGTATTTCCTGCATCCTCAGAGTGTTTGCTATTAATATTTCTGTATGTTTGACTTGAGAGTTGTTTGTGTTTCACAGCCTCCTGTGGCAAAAAAAGACCCGAGTGCCGTAAGTGTAGCCCACATGCTGAAGAGAGGCGACACCAAGACGGACATACACACCAATGAGTCAGAGGTCCACCCAGTGCCATGGACACATCTCAAAGGTACAACAATAACACAGCCATGGCCACGTGATTAGGTACACCTCTTCAATGAATCTCTTTAAAGCAAACATCAGCCAGTCACTTAGGCAGAACTGTTAAACCAGTTGTGTCCAAAGACATTCCAGAAAGGGCCAAGTGGGGCCAGGTTTATGCAGCCACTGACTCCAGCAGGTGATTTCACTGATGATTTCATCCCATCTGCTCAAAGTGAAGTTAATCAGTGAAATCACCTGCTGGAGTCAGTGGTTGCAAAGAAAACCTGCACTCTCTTGCCTTTCTGGTATGTCTTTGGACACCATTGGTCTAAACTATGGCAACATGTGTGTTGACATGTTAAAACAAGTGAAAAGCAAAGATTGAATCTGTGCACTTCAAATTCATCTGTCAAACATTTTTTTAGTGCAAGGGTCAGTAATTCGATGCAGGTTGCTCCCCCTAGTCAAGACCAGAATACATTTACAGCTGGGAGGACTGATCTCCAACGCTCACTGGATCGGTTCGCAGCCGAGTGTGAAGCAGCTGGGATGAGGATCAGCACCTCTAAATCTGAGGCCACGGTTCTCACCAGGAAACCAATGGATTGCCTACTCCAGGTAGGGAATACGGCCTTGCCCCAGGTGAAGGAGTTCAAGTACCTCGGGGTCTTGTTCACGAGTGAGGGGACGATGGAGCGTGAAAATGGCCGGAAAATCGGCGCAGCAGGGGTAGTATTGCATTCGCTCTACTGTACTGTTGTGATGAAAAGGGAGCTGACCCAAAAGGCGAAGCTCTCCATTTATTGGTTATTCTTCGTTCCTACTGTCATCTATGGTCATGACCGAAAGAACTAGATTGTGGGTACAAGCGGCCGAAGCGGGTAAAAGCTTCCTCAGGAGGGTGGCTGGTGTCTCCTTTAGAGATAGGGTGAGAAGTTCGGTCATCTGTGGGGAGCTCGGAGTAGAGTCACTGTTCCTTTGCTTTGAAAGGAGCCAGCTGAGGTGGTTCGGGCATCTGGTAAGGATGCCTCCTGGGCATCTCCCTAGGGAGGTGTTCCAGGCACGTCCATCTGGGAGGAGACCCCGGGGAAGACTCAGTACGAGGTGGAGAGATTATATCTCCACACTGGCCTACTAAAGTTTGGAGCTGATCCCCCAGTCAGAGGTGGTCAGTGTGGCACAGGAAACGAAGTCTGGGGTCCCCTCCTGGAGCTGTTGCCCCTGCGACCCAAACCCGGAAAGGCTGGTTGAAGATGAATGAATGAAAGGACTGATACAGTACAGATGATGTATCATATCCAAGGATGCAGACAAACAGCATGAGCAGGATTTGAACCCAGGGGCCTCATGTACAAAAATTTGCGTGGATTTCCTACTGAAACATGGCATACGCTAAAACCCAGAAAATGTCGTACGCACAAAAAAAGTCAGATAAATCAAAGTGTGCGTACGCATGGATCCAAGCATGTTCCGTTTGTACATCTCAGTCAATGGGAATTGAGTGCACATGCAGAAGTACCAAACTCCTCCCTGTTCATGCCTGCATTTAAATATGCAAATTTATTTCAGTAGGCCCTGGGACCTTGGATTCCCCTCTCTGTCCAATCACTCAAATGAACAGAGGTAAGAAAAAGAATTTTAGCCAATTGAGCTAGGGATACTAGTAAACCATGAAAACTGTGCTGTTGCCAGGAAGCCCAGTGTGGATCCTCAGCGTATTGCACTGTGGGCTGGCCACAGTTCTGCGCAGAACTCCAGTAACACTGGCCTTGGTAAATGAAATTGGTTTATGAGCTAATTATTGTTATTTGCAAGTAAATATCTTGCGTCAGATGGCATCATTTGCATTTGTACCATGCAAATGATGGAACAATGTTAACAACTGTAACAGCCATTTTTATGCATCGCTTTGCGCATGCTTTTACATCCACCCATATAACTGCAAACACAGGGGTGTGCTAATTGTTCAGAAGTGTGTCTCTGATGTGCACATCACTCTGACTTCTTTTCACATTAATAACAGTTTCCCAGCATCACCTCTAAGGTGCCCTGACACTTGCATGACTTTGATCCTCGCATTGCATGCACTCTGCCGGGCAGGAGATTAAACCCTTTGTAAACCATTGTAAATAGTGCGCGGCTTTGTGCAAGTCAGCAAAGAACATTTTGAAATGTTCAAAATCTTCATCACGTATTAATTATTCATATTAATATGTTCATGTGATTCATATTAATAATTCATGTGAACATTGCGCAAACAATTTCAAAAACACTGCGTGAGTGCGAGTGATTGCATCAGCGCACCACATCACAGCGCAGCTCATATGATCAATTATGAGATGTTAATCTATCATAACATAGTTTTACAGCTCCTCATAAGAAGATGCAACTGTTTTACCAAACCATTACAATAAAAACATTACAAATAGTGACCTTTTAGATGATTCCAAATGCAATCTGCACCTCATTAAGTGCACAAGAGAGAGAAAAAGATGCAGATGAAACAGTCCTCTGTGATTTCGAATGCGATTAGAGGTGTTTTCATCAGCCAAATTCTGAGAGAAAATGATTAATCTGCTACAAAATAATTATTTTATATAAAACAGGCATCCAGTGAACAAAGTGCAGCATCCAGGTGACCAAAGCATGGCATCCAGCTGGGAACACAGCGGGTGGGATTGTCACAAACAAAGTGCTTGCAAGTGCGTGGATCAAGTCATGCAAGTGTCAGGGCATCTAAGTGTCGCCAGAGGAACAATAGCTATAGAAACGTGTGTACACCCAGCCATGAACATGGAGTGGGAGACTGTACATTTCCACAGTCATTTCATTTTTGATACATCTGAACATTAGCGTGGAGGTGGGACACACGCCACGTTTTTGTGCGTATGCAGCCTTTGTACATGAGGCCCTTGGTCGACATGTCTGAACATTGCTTGAGATATTTGGTTCTTGTTAGTTTGTGATCTAATGCACAATGGCGAGAGTAATTGGCAAATGGATTCCATTTATACAGCAGTTTTCCATCTTAATCACAAGCTCAAAGCGTTACAGTGATGCCTCACATTCACTTTCCAGAGACTATATGACAATAATATGCAGTAATATATTTTTTTTTTTTTGCCAGCTTGCACTCGGCCGAGACGGACGCATTTTTCTCTCTCTCCCTCCCTCCTTATCTTTCCTGCTTCTGTGGCGTGTTGTCTGTGAGGCTGCAGCTTTGCTCTTCTGGAAAACAACAAAAATGGATCTGTTAAAGTGGTCTCTGAACGCAGTTGACACTCTTTTTTCTACAAGACATTCGGGGGTGGAGGACCCGACCTGTCCTTGCCGGACGCATGTGATGGGTTACGTGATGGACTCGTGGAGGAGATGCAGGTCATGTGCCTTTACACGCTGTCTGTGGAGGATATCGATGATGTGTATATATTTGGCTCAGTGGTGACCAGCTTTCTGCTGTGTGGAGCGGGCATAGCGCTGGTTTACCAGAAACTCAAGAACGGTTGAAGCAGCTATAATTGGCCCATCCAGGCCTGCCCCACATGATTGATTCGATTGGAAGGGCAGTGTCAGCTCAATCTGCGGGTGGTTAACCGCGTGTTGGATACCATCTCTGGAAAGATAGCAGCGCTGGAAAACCGCTTTGACCGTTACAGTAAGACCGCATCCTTTCTACATTCAGATGTATTGAGAGCCACTCTGTTCTCCAGACTGTGGAATCTTTCAGGCGTCTGCTAATCTGGACATTCATTTGGCTTCCCAAAAACACAGCTGCACTTCAAGGCCGCTGCGATAAAAACCTCCTGAAGGAAGGGCAACATTAAGCCTCGCTCCCAGTCTCTCCCTCCCTCAGCTTCTCCAGCTCTGACGTTGACTGTGGACAGTGAACTGTTCAGGGCTGAGCCCCTCCTCCTTCCAGATGGATGAACAAGGCCGTTGATGGCCGGGTATTCTGATAAACTGGACTTTCAAATCTCAGTTGTTGTCTTTCGTCTCCTGTCTGTGTGTGTGATCATTGTTTTTTGTGCTGATGTTTTTTTTTTTCCCTGCATTGCTGCTGTGTAATGCAGCAGCTATGAAGGTTTTTCTGTCCCACGTTTTTACCTTGTGTGTGCTTTTATATGTGTTCATGTATCACTTTACTGCCTCTACTGGTGGTTGGCTCTCACTGCGGTATTGTATCAATTCTGTTCCGGAGCACAGCGGTGTTTTGCTGTATCTGTTAGCTGTTTAATCTGTGCAGTTAGATTGATCTAGTTAACTAGATAACGATTTGTTTCACAGTGTAATCTTCACGTGCCTTAACTAAAGCACTCCCTCTGCTGAATCACCTCTAAATTATTTACACATTATTCACTTTGTGTGTTTTAGGAATCTGCTAGCTTAGCGCAGCTACTAGCTCTTAGCCGGTTTAGCATGGCGGCTTCTCCTGTCTCTCCCGCACTTTTCTGCTCTGGGTGTGAAATGTTTAGTTATTCCTCGGCCTCCTTTAGCAGTAATGGTACTTGTAATAAGTGTAGCTTATTCGTAGCTTTGGAGGCCAGGCTGGGCAATTGGAGACTCGGCTCCGCACCTTGGAAAATCCTACAGCTAGCCAGGCCCCTGTAGTCGGTGCGGACCAAGGTAGCTTAGCGGCCGTTAGTTCCCCTCCGGCAGATCCCGAGCAGCCGGGAAAGCAGGCCGACTGGGTGACTGTGAGGAGGAAGCGTAGTTCTAAACAGAAGCCCCGTGTACACCGCCAACCCGTTCACATTTCTAACCGTTTTTCCTCACTCGGCGACACACCCGCCGAGGAACAAACTCTGGTTATTGGCGACTCTGTTTGAGAAATGTGAAGTTAGCGACACCAGCAACCATAGTCAATTGTCTTCCGGGGGCCAGAGCAGCGACATTGAAGGAAATTTGAAACTGCTGGCTAGGCTAAGCGTAAATTTGGTAAGATTGTAATTCACGTCGGCAGTAATGACACCCGGTTACGCCAATCGGAGGTCACTAAAATTAACATTGAATCGGCGTGTAACTTTGCAAAAACAATGTCGGACTCTGTAGTTTTCTCTGGGCCCCTCCCCAATCAGACCGGAGTGACATGTTTAGCCGCATGTCTCCTTGAATTGCTGGCTTGTCTGAGTGGTGTCCAAAAAGAGGTGGGCTTCATAGATAATTGGGCAAAGCTTCTGGGGAAAACCTGGTCTTGTTAGGAGAGACGGCATCCATCCCACTTTGGATGGAGCAGCTCTCATTTCTAGAAATCTGGCCAATTTCTTAAATCCTCCAAACCGTGACTATCCAGGGTTGGGACCAGGAAGCAGAGTTGTAGTCTTACACACCTCTCTGCAGCTTCTCTCCCCCTGCCATCCCCTCATTACCCCATCCCCGTAGAGACGGTGCCTGCTCCCAGACCACCAATAACCAGCAAAAATCTATTTAAGCATAAAAATTCAAAAAGAAAAAATAATATAGCACCTTCAACTGCACCACAGACTAAAACAGTTAAATGTGGTCTATTAAACATTAGATCTGTCTCTTTCTAAGTCCCTGTTAGTAAATATATAATAATTGATCAACATATTGATTTATTCTGTCTTACAGAAACCTGGTTACAGCAGGATGAATATGTTAGTTTAAATGAGTCAACACCCCCGAGTCATGCTAACTGTCAGAACGCTCGTAGCACGGCCGAGGCGGAGGATTAGCAGCAATCTTCCACTCTATCTTATTAATTAATCAAAAACCCAGACAGAGCTTTAATTCATTTGAAAGCTTGACTCTTAGTCTTGTCCATCCAAATTGGAAGTCCCAAAAACCAGTGTTTATTTGTTGTTATCTATCGTCCACCTGGTCATTACTGTGAGTTTCTCTGTGAATTTCGGACCTTTTGTCTGACTTAGTGCTTAGCTCAGATAAGATAATTATAGTGGGCGATTTTAACGTCCACACAGATGCTGAGAATGACAGCCTCAACACTGCATTTAATCTATTGTTAGACTCGATTGGCTTTGCTCAAAATGTAAATGAGTCCACCCGCCACTTTAATCATACCTTAGATCTTGTTCTGACTTATGGTATGGAAAACTGAAGACTTAACAGTATTCCCTGAAAACCCCCTTCTGTCTGATCATTTCTTAATAACATTTACATTTACTCTGATGGACTACCCAGCAGTGGGGAATAAGTTTAATTACAGTAGAAGTCCTTTCAAAAAGCCCTGTAACTAGGTTTAAGGATATGATTCCTTCTTTATGTTCTCCAATGCCATATTACCAACACAGGGCAGAGTAGCTACCTAAACTGTGTGAGTGAGATAGATTATCTCGTCAATAGTTTTATATCCTCTTTGAGGACAACTTTGGATGCTGTAGCTCCTCTGAAAAAGAGAACCTTAAATCAGAAGTGCCTGACTCCGTGGTATAACTCACAAACTCGCAGCTTAAAGCAGATAACCCGTAAGTTGGAGAGGAAATGGCGTCTCACTAATTTAGATCTTCACTTAGCCTGGAAAAAGAGTCTGTTGCTCTATAAAAAAAAGCCCTCCGTAAAGCTAGGACATCTTACTACTCATCACTAATTGAAGAAAATAAGAACAACCCCAGGTTTCTTTTCAGCACTGTAGCCAGGCTGACAAAGAGTCAGAGCTCTATTGAGCCGAGTATTCCTTTAACTTTACTAGTAATGACTTCATGACTTTCTTTGCTAATAAAATTTTAACTATTAGAGAAAAATTACTCATAACCATCCCAAAGACATATCATTCTCTTTGGCTGCTTTCAGTGATGCCGGTATTTGGTTAGACTCTTTCTCTCTGATTGTTCTGTCTGAGTTATTTTCATTAGTTACTTCATCCAAACCATCAACATGTCTATTAGACCCCATTCCTACCAGGCTGCTCAAGGAAGCCCTACATTAATTAATGCTTCGGTCTTAAATATGATCAATCTGTCTTTATTAGTTGGCTATGTACCACAGGCTTTTAAGGTGGCAGTAATTAAACCATTACTTAAAAAGCCATCACTTGACCCAGCTATCTTAGCTAATTATAGGCCAATCTCCAACCTTCCTTTTCTCTCAAAAATTCTTGAAAGGGTAGTTTAAAAACAGCTAACTGATCATCTGCAGAGGAATGGGTCTATTTGAAGAGTTCAGTCAGGTTAGAATTCATCATAGTACAGAAACAGCATTAGTGAAGGTTACAAATGATCTTCATATGGCCTCAGACAGTGGACTCATCTCTGTACTTGTTCTGTAGACCTCAGTGCTGCTTTGATACTGTTGAACATAAAATTTATACAGAGATTAGAGCATGCTATAGGTATTAAAGCGGTTGAATCATATTTATCTAATAGATTACAATTTGTTCATGTAAATGGGGAATCTTCTTCACAGACTAAGGTTATTATGGAGTTCCACAAGGTTCTGTGCTAGGACCCAATTTTATTACTTTATACATGCTTCCCTTAGGCAGTATTATTAGACAGCATGCTTAATTTTCATTGTTAAGCAGATGATACCCAGCTTTATCTTTCCATGAAGCCAGAGGACACACACCAATTAGCTAAACTGCAGGACTGTCTTACAGACATAAAGACATGAATGACCTCTAATTTCCTGCTTTTAACTCAGATAAAACTGAAGTTATTGTACTTGGCCCCACAAATCTTAGAAACATGGTGTCTAACCAGATCCTTACTCTGGATGGCATACCCTGCCCTCTAGTAATACTGTGAGAAATCTTGGAGTCATTTTTGATCAGGATATGTCATTCAATGCGCATATTAAACAAATATGTAGGACTGCTTTTTTGCATTTGCGCAATATCTCTAAAATTAGAAAGGTCTTGTCTCAGAGTGATGCTGAAAAAGTAATTCATGCATTTATTTTCCTCTAGGCTGGACTATTGTAATTCATTATTATCAGGTTGTCCTAAAAGTTTCCCTGAAAAGCCTTCAGTTAATTCAAAATGCTGCAGCTAGAGTACTGACAGGGACTAGAAGGAGAGAGCATATTTCACCCATATTGGCTTCTCTTCATTGGCTTCCTGTTAATTCTAGAATAGAATTTAAAATTCTTCTTCTTACTTATAAGGTTTTGAATAATCAGGTCCCATCTTATCTTAGGGACCTCATAGTACCATATCACCCCAATAGAGCGCTTCGCTCTCAGACTGCAGGCTTACTTGTAGTTCCTAGGGTTTTTAAGAGTAGAATGGGAGGCAGAGCCTTCAGCTTTCAGGCTCCTGTCCTCTGGAACCAGCTCCCAATTCAGATCAGGGAGACCAGACACCCTCTCTACTTTTAAGATTAGGCTTAAAACTTTCCTTTTTGCTAAGCTTATAGTTAGGGCTGGATCAGGTGACCCCTGAAACCATCCCTAGTTATGCTGCTATAGACTTAGACTGCTGGGGGGTTCCCATGATGCACTGTTTCTTTCTCTTTTTGCTCTGTATGCACCACTCTGCATCTTAATCATAGTGATGATCTCTGCTCCCTCCACAGCATGTCTTTTCCTGATTCTCTCCCTCAGCCCCAACAGTCCCAGCAGAAGACTGCCCTCCCTGAGCCTGGTTCTGCTGAGGTTTCTTCCTGTTAAAAGGGAGTTTTCCTTCCCACTGTCGCCCAAGTGCTTGCTCACAGGGGGTTGTTTTGACCGTTGGGGTTTTTTCCGTAATTATGTATGCTTTGCCTTGCAATATAAAGTGCCTTGGGGCAACTGTTTGTTGTGATTTGGCGCTATATAAATCAAATTGATTTGATTTGATTTGATTTATGTAGCGGGCCGGCTCATGTGTGTTGTGTGTGTGTTGTCTGTAAGAGCCGGTCATGGTTGCTCAGCCCTGCGGTTGACCTAGGCAGGGAAGTACATCTGGAGCTCGCCCCCGGGTGCCTAAAGACGACTTCTGCTCCTAACTGGCAATTAGGATGGGTTAAATGCAGTAGACACATTTAATTGTGCAAGGAACATGTTCCTATGTGCATATGACAATAAAATTCTTTTGAATCCTTTGAATCCTTTGAATATAGCTCCTCCTTTGCTCAGATGTGTACTCTCCGCGTCAGATGAAGAGTTTGTCTTCATGGTTAGACTAGCAGTTGCAAGGTACGGACAAGGATGAAGGGCAGCAGCCACTGCTGCGGGGGAGGCAAAGCAAGCAGGTATGGGAGGAGTTTGGAGCAACCATGGAGAAGGACTTTCAGTCGGCACCAAGGTTTTTCTTTCCGACCATGGGGCACCTTAGGAGGGGAAAACGGAGAACCATCCAAGCTATCTACAGTAAGGATGGGACTCTGTTGACCTCAACTGAGGATTGTAATCTGGCGCTGGGACGGAAGACTTTGAGGAACTCCTGCATCAGACCGGAGCACCCTCTGTAGTAGGGGCAGAGCTGGAAGCTGACTGGAGGATTTTCGTCAATTTCCCTGGTGGAATTCACTAAGGTAGTCAAACAAGGACACAGTGGCAATGCCCTGGGGGGTGATGAGATGTCGTCCAGAAATGCTGAAGGCTCTGGGTGTGGAGGGATTGTCTTGGATGAGACTTGTCTTCAACATTGCATTGAGGTCTGGGACAATGCCTAAGGAGTGCCAAACTGGGGTGGTGGTCCCATGTTTAAAAAGGGGGACCAGAGAGTGTGTGCCAACTACAGGGCTATCACACTACTCAGCCTCCCTAGTAAAGGACCCGAACCCTCCTTTCCAGGATGCTGGAAAGGATAGTTTGGCCAATCATCAAACTTCTGATTGAAGGGGAACAATGCGGGTTCCATCCTGGTCGTGGAACAACCGACCAGCTCTTCACTCTCACAAGGATCATGGAGGGTGCCTGGGAGTATGCCCATCCATTCTACATGTGTTTTGTGGACTTGGAGAAGGTACATGATCGGGTACCCCGGGAGATACTGTGGGAGGTGCTGCAGGAGTATGGAGTGAGGGGGTCCCTTCTCAGGGCCATCCAATCTCTGTTTTCACAAAGCGAGAGCTGTGTTCTGGTGCTCGGCAGTAAGTCAGACTCATTTCCTCCGCCAGGGCTGTGCCTTGTCACCAATCCTGTTTGTGATATTAATGGACAGGATATCGAGGCATAGTCGGGGGGGAGGAGGGTTTCCAGTTTGGTAGGCTCAGAGTCTCATCACTGCTTTTTGCAGATGATGTGGTCCTGTTGGCTTCATTGGCCGGTGACCTCCAACACTCACAGAATCGATTCACAGCTGAGTGTGTAGCGGCTGGAATGAGGATCAGCACCTCTAAATCTGAGGCCATGGTTCTCAGCAGGGAAGCGATGGATTGCCTATTACAGGTAGGGAATACGGCCTTGCCCCGTGCGCATGCGTGAGTTTCTTCACGCCTGTCGGTTGCGACAAAAAACTCCTGTAACAGTGGAATGTGCCGTTAATTTCCAAAGTAAACGCTTTGTTGATCCGGGACGTCGTCTGACTACCACAGAAATGGCAGAGGAGTTTGACATCAGCACTTTTTCGGCATGAAAAGACGTGCGGAGGAATTCGCGTGTCGGGACGGAGGCACAGGGCACAGAACAAAAAGCAACGCCGTGATGAAGCCTCACAGGACATGTTATGGCATGTCCAGCTCATCCACAATTTCTTGGATAGTCACACGACTGAAAAGCCACCGAAAGCCGTCTGAATGTTCCGAATGGTGCAAGAGCTGGGCATGTTAGGGCTTGTCCTGTGAGACCAACACGGAGGTGCTTTTGTCCCGCGCCATGAGCGGCTCCGTGGCAAATTTCTCTGCTCCTCTTTCCATTACAAAAACTCCTGTAACAGTGGAATGTGCGAAAAAGTGCTGCGTCCAGCTGTCTTGCCATTTCTCTGGTAGTCAGATGACGTCCCGGATCAACAAAGCGTTAACTTTGGAAATGATCTGGTCGTTTGAGCCTGTCGATTGCCGCTCGGTGCGCGGCGCGCCTCAGCCACTGTGGGCCGTCTTTAATCCAGTTGTAATTGTCCTTAATCTGTGTGATCCCATAAACTCTTCACCGAAAGCCATCTGAATTTTCCAAATGGTTTCCACCTGGCTGTCTCTCACACTTTCTGAAAAAATTTTGATGAAGCAAAGCGGCAGTCGATCAGCCAATTTCCTGACAATGAAAATCTGACGAGGGGGCTGGACCACTCCTCCCACAAGGCGTGCTCACAGGCGAACGACGCAACCGACAGGCGTGAAAAAACTCACGGATGCGCACGAAGGTTCAAGCTTGGCTGATGCAATCACACGATTCAAATCCATATAGTTTTTGCAAAAAATAAAAAGGTCCTTTACTTTTCTAACAGACCTCGTATATATGATGATTTTACAAACCAGTCACGAAAGGTCATTCTGTACATGATCTTTAGGAAGAGGTCAATGACCTTTCGTGACTGCACTGCTTTGGAACATCAAACTGATAAACAGAACATTAAAACTTTTTGTCCTATCTTAAATTGTAATATTTGTCTTTGTAGTAAGCTGCAAAATAATCACAGGCATTTACCTCCCTGTGTACCATAAGGTCAATAGTGACCTTCACATTTGTGACCCAATTTCACTTCTGGAAAATCACAATGGACTCTGCTGCTATTGTAGGCACACCATGAGGGATCAACTGCTCTGAACATTTTCCAAAATGTACATGGTAATGTGTGGTAACTGCTTTCACTGAGTAGCAAAGAAATAGACTAGTTCAGAAGGGCTTTTGATAATTACTTCATAGCTACACTAAAGTCTTTCACAATAGTAGAAATAAGAATGACCTCATCAAAATGGGTCTGTGATTTTCATTCTGCTGTAGTACTGTGGATATTTCCTCTAGTACTCTTCATATGTAAATAAGTATACTAGTATTAAGGCTTTGTTATTTTTGTGCAGTAAATAGCTGGTGTATATGACATACAGGGTGGGCCAATAAAATTGTACCACTTTTGATCGTACACACGTTTTTGAAATGAGAACTTATTCGAAAGTTTTCTTTACAGACTTGTAACAGAAGCACCAAATTAACATTTGATACCAAAGGTTTCCCACTTTGTCTGTTGTTTTCCGCACAGTTCAATAATCGATGACGTGTTCAATCCACGCTCCTCTTCTTGGATTACAAAACATTTTATTGGTCCGCCCTGTATATCATTGTACGTACACTCAACAAAAATATAAACGCAACACTTTTGGTTTTGCTCCCATTTTGTATGAGATGAACTCAAAGATCTAAATCTTTTTCCACATACACAATATCACCATTTCCCTCAAATATTGTTCACAAACCAGTCTAAATCTTTGATAGTGAGCACTTCTCCTTTGCTGAGATAATCCATCCACCTCACAGGTGTGCCATATCAAGATGCTGATTAGACACCATGATTAGTGCACAGGTGTGCCTTAGACTGCCCACAATAAAAGGCCACTCTGAAAGGTGCAGTTTTGTTTTATTGGGGGGGATACCAGTCAGTATCTGGTGTGACCACCATTTGCCTCATGCAGTGCAACACATCTCCTTTGCATAGAGTTGATCAGGTTGTCAATTGTGGCCTGTGGAATGTTGGTCCTCTTCAATGGCTGTGCGAAGTTGCTGGATATGGCAGGAACTGGTACACGCTGTCGTATACGCCGGTCCAGAGCATCCCAAACATGCTCAATGGGTGACATGTCTGGTGTGTATGCCGGCCATGCAAGAACTGGGACATTTTCAGCTTCCAAGAATTGTGTACAGATCCTTGCAACATGGGGCCGTGCATTATCCTGCTGCAACATGAGGTGATGTTCTTGGATGTATGGCACAACAATGGGCCTCAGGATCTCGTCACGGTATCTCTGTGCATCCAAAATGCCATCAATAAAATGCACCTGTGTTCTTTGTCCATAACAGATGCCTGCCCATACCATAACCCCACCGCCACCATGGGCCACTCGATCCACAACATTGACATCAGAAAACTGCTCACCCACACGACGCCACACACGCTGTCTGCCATCTGCCTGAACAGTGTGAACTGGGATTCATCCATGAAGAGAACACCTCTCCAACGTGCCAAACGCCAGCGAATGTGAGCATTTGCCCACTCAAGTCGGTTATGATGACGAACTGGAGTCAGGTCGAGACCCCGATGAGGACGACGAGCATGCAGATGAGTCCCTGAGACGGTTTCTGACAGTTTGTGCAGAAATTCTTTGGTTATGCAAACCGATTGTTTCAGCAGCTGTCCGAGTGGCTGGTCTCAGACGATCTTGGAGGTGAACATGCTGGATGTGGAGGTCCTGGGCTGGTGTGGTTACACGTGGTCTGTGGTTGTGAGGCTGGTTGGATGTACTGCCAAATTCTCTGAAACGCCTTTGGAGACGTCTTATGGTAGAGAAATGAACATTCAATACACGAGCAACAGCTCTGGTTGACATTCCTGCTGTCAGCATGCCAATTGCACGCTCCCTCAAATCTTGCGACATCTGTGGCGTTGTGCTGTGTGATAAAACTGCACCTTTCAGAGTGGCCTTTTATTGTGGGCAGTCTAAGGCACACCTGTGCACTAATCATGGTGTCTAATCAGCATCTTGATATGGCACACCTGTGAGGTGGGATGGATATCTCAGCAAAGGAGAAGTGCTCACTATCACAGATTTAGACTGGTTTGTGAACAATATTTGAGGGAAATGGTGATATTGTGTATGTGGAAAAAGTTTTAGATCTTTGAGTTCATCTCATACAAAATGGGAGCAAAACCAAAAGTGTTGCGTTTATATTTTTGTTGAGTGTATATATACATAAGTCTTTCACAATAGTAGAAATGAGAAATGACCTAGTCAAAATGGGTTTATGACTTTCATTCTGCTGTAGTACTGTGGATATTTCCCTCCAGTACTGTACATATGTAAATATATATATTGGTCGTTCAGTTTTGTTAATATGTACTTATATAGTGAATAGCTGGTGGTATAATATGTACCATTCTCATATTCAAATTGCTGTTGCATCACTCACTCACTTGCTCACTCATGTCAACAAGATGTCCTGCAAGAAGGTTTGGATGAAAACGGGAACAGCAAAGAAACTGAAGTACATCCCCATTCACGGATGAGCAGCAAGTCTTGGAGATGATGTACTCAGTGTACTTCCAGCATTTCATGCTATCACAGGTTGTGACACCACATCATTTGTAGCTGGTCACAGCAACAAATCCTGCTTTAAGACAGTCAAGGAGTGTTACAACCTACTGTCAAAACTTAGCAAAGGGAATCCTTGCAAAGTCTGCAAAGTCTTTAAGACTTCATTTCGTCAGACAGAACACGGGTAACGTTCTTTGCTCAGACACATTTACTGGAACCTTACCTCCAACTCATGATGCCCTGTCTTTTCACATACAGACAGCACATTACCAAGCATCTGTGTGGAACCAAGCAGACCAACAGCAGCCTGTGCTGCCTCCGCCACAGACCATGGGATGGAACATTGAGAGTGCTGCCAGTACTGACCTCAGTACCTTCTGTACCACAAAGGCGTGTCAGTTTGGTCGATGTACAGCTCATTTCATATTTGTTAATTGTTCATGCAAGAAAAACAAGCGTCAATGCACCGCCACATGTAGTTGCTGTGCATCTGTATGTGGAATCAGCACACCCAACTTGACAAAATAAGACAAGGGTTAAAGTTCTCTGTCACCATGACAGATTTCCGTCATTTCGAAAATTTAACCACATACACGCGCGCAGGTTGTGTCATGCGTGTTTTGGGGCCGAAATATGACATTCTCACTGTCAAAGCAACATCCCATTCTCCGCTAATCAAAACAGCTGCAATATCAGCGTGGACTGCGGAGGAAGGGACTGCGTGACTTTTCACTCCTCTCCGTTGTTTACTGCTTGCCATGAGCCACGCTCCTTCTCTCCCTTTCCACTGGACAGGGAGAGAAAGAGAGATTTTTATCAGTCGGACCTGCGGCCCGGAGGACCGACGTCCAGCTAACAGACGGTGGCAGCAGCAGAGAACGAGTCACTTGGAAGAAAAGTGCTTACAGTGAAGTTCCACAAAAACCACACATGAAGGATATATTTTTTCTTTCCTTTTTTACATGAGGGCCGTAACTTCAGCTTGTCGGTGAGCCCACGTGTCACCGGTAAACCACGCGCATTTGAAGTTCACATGGTTAGATACAGGTGGAATACTGTTTACGTTCTAAAAAAACTGTGGTTAGATACAGGTGGAATACTGTTTACGTTCTAAAAAAACTGTGGTTAGATACAGGTGGAATACTGTTTACGTTCTAAAAAAACTGTGGTTAGATACAGGTGGAATACTGTTACGTTCTAAAAAACTGTGGTTAGATACAGGTGGAATACGTTTACGTTCTAAAAAACTGTGGTTAGATACAGGTGGAATACTGTTTACATTCTAAAAAAACTGTGGTTAGATACAGGTGGAATACTGTTTACATTCTAAAAAAACTGGTTAGATACAGGTGGAATACTGTTTACATTCTAAAAAAAACTGTGGTTAGATACAGGTGGAATACTGTTTACATTCTAAAAAAACTGTGGTTAGATACAGGTGGAATACTGTTTACATTCTAAAAAAAAATGGTTAGATACAGGTGGAATACTGTTTACATTCTAAAAAAACTGTGGTTAGATACAGGTGGAATACTGTTTACATTCTAAAAAAACTGTGGTTAGATACAGGTGGAATACTGTTTACATTCTAAAAAAACTGTGGTTAGATACAGGTGGAATACTGTTTACATTCTAAAAAAACTGGTTAGATACAGGTGGAATACTGTTTACATTCTAAAAAAACTGTGGTTAGATACAGGTGGAATACTGTTTACATTCTAAAAAAACTGTGGTTAGATACAGGTGGAATACTGTTTACATTCTAAAAAAAACTGGTGGTTAGATACAGGTGGAATACTGTTTACATTCTAAAAAAACTGTGGTTAGATACAGGTGGAATACTGTTTACATTCTAAAAAAAACTGTGGTTAGATACAGGTGGAATACTGTTTACATTCTAAAAAAAACTGGTTAGATACAGGTGGAATACTGTTTACATTCTAAAAAAACTGTGGTTAGATACAGGTGGAATACTGTTTACATTCTAAAAAAAACTGTGGTTAGATACAGGTGGAATACTGTTTACATTCTAAAAAAACTGTGGTTAGATACAGGTGGAATACTGTTTACATTCTAAAAAACTGTGGTTAGATACAGGTGGAATACTGTTTACATTCTAAAAAAAACTGTGGTTAGATACAGGTGGAATACTGTTTACATTCTAAAAAACTGTGGTTAGATACAGGTGGAATACTGTTTACATTCTAAAAAAACTGTGGTTAGATACAGGTGGAATACTGTTTACATTCTAAAAAAACTGTGGTTAGATACAGGTGGAATACTGTTTACATTCTAATGAATAAATTAGGGTGAGATACAGGTGGAATACTGTTACATTATAATAAATTAGGGTTAGATACAGGGGGAATACTGTTTACATTATGATAAAGTAGGGTTAGATACAGGTGGACCACTGTTTACATTGTGATAAATTAGGGTCAGATACAGGTGGAATACCGTTTAAATTATAATAAATTAGGGTTAGATACAGGTGGAATACTGTTTACTTTATAATAAATTAGGGTTAGATACAGGTGAAATACTGTTTACTTTATGATAAAGTAGGGTTAGATACAGGTGGAATACTGTTTACATTATAATAAATTAGGGTCAGATACAGTTGGTATACTGTTTACATTATAATAAATTAGGGTTAGATACAAGTGGAATACTGTTTACATTATAACAAATTAGGGTCTGATACAGGTGTTATACTGTTTATATTACTGTTTACATTCTAATAAATCAGTTAGGATTAGATACAGGTGGAATACTGTTTACATTATAATAAATTAGGGTTAGATACAAGTGGAATACTGTTTACATTATAACAAATTAGGGTCTGATACAGGTGTTATACTGTTTATATTACTGTTTACATTCTAATAAATAAATTAGGGTTAGATACAGGTGGAATACTGTTTGCATCATAATAAATTAGGGTTAGATACAGGTGCAACACTTTACATTATAATAAATTAGGGTTAGATACAGGTGGGATACTATTACATTATAGTAAATTATGGTTAGATACAGGTGGAATACTGTTTACATTCTAAAAAAAACTGTGGTTAGATACAGGTGGAATACTGTTTACATTCTAAAAAAACTGTGGTTAGATACAGGTGGAATACTGTTTACATTCTAAAAAAAACTGTGGTTAGATACAGGTGGAATACTGTTTACATTCTAAAAAAAACTGTGGTTAGATACAGGTGGAATACTGTTTACATTCTAAAAAAAAACTGTGGTTAGATACAGGTGGAATACTGTTTACATTCTAATGAATAAATTAGGGTGAGATACAGGTGGAATACTGTTTACATTCTAATGAATAAATTAGGGTGAGATACAGGTGGAATACTGTTTACATTATAATAAATTAGGGTTAGATACAGGGGGAATACTGTTTACATTATGATAAAGTAGGGTTAGATACAGGTGGACCACTGTTTACATTGTGATAAATTAGGGTCAGATACAGGTGGAATACCGTTTAAATTATAATAAATTAGGGTTAGATACAGGTGGAATACTGTTTACTTTATAATAAATTAGGGTTAGATACAGGGGGAATACTGTTTACATTATAATAAATTAGGGTTAGATACAGGGGGAATACTGTTTACATTATGATAAAGTAGGGTTAGATACAGGTGGACCACTGTTTACATTATAATAAATTAGGGTTAGATACAGGGGGAATACTGTTTACATTATGATAAAGTATGGTTAGATACAGGGGGAAATACTGTTTACATTATGATAAAGTAGGGTTAGATACAGGTGGACCACTGTTTACATTGTGATAAATTAGGGTCAGATACAGGTGGAATACCGTTTAAATTATAATAAATTAGGGTCAGATACAGGTGGAATACCGTTTAAATTATAATAAATTATGGTTAGATACAGGTGGAATACTGTTTACATTCTAAAAAAAACTGGTTAGATACAGGTGGAATACTGTTTACATTCTAAAAAAACTGTGGTTAGATACAGGTGGAATACTGTTTACATTCTAATGAATAAATTAGGGTGAGATACAGGTGGAATACTGTTTACATTATAATAAATTAGAGTTAGATACAGGGGGAATACTGTTTACATTATGATAAAGTAGGGTTAGATACAGGTGGACCACTGTTTACATTGTGATAAATTAGGGTCAGATACAGGTGGAATACCGTTTAAATTATAATAAATTAGGGTTAGATACAGGTGGAATACTGTTTACTTTATAATAAATTAGGGTTAGATACAGGTGAAATACTGTTTACTTTATGATAAAGTAGGGTTAGATACACGTGGAATACTGTTTACATTATAATAAATTAGGGTCAGATACAGTTGGTATACTGTTTACATTATAATAAATTAGGGTTAGATACAGGTGGAATACTGTTTACATTCTAAAAAAACTGTGGTTAGATACAGGTGGAATACTGTTTACATTCTAATGAATAAATTAGGGTGAGATACAGGTGGAATACTGTTTACATTATAATAAATTAGGGTTAGATACAGGGGGAATACTGTTTACATTATGATAAAGTAGGGTTAGATACAGGTGGACCACTGTTTACATTGTGATAAATTAGGGTCAGATACAGGTGGAATACCGTTTAAATTATAATAAATTAGGGTTAGATACAGGTGGAATACTGTTTAATTTATAATAAATTAGGGTTAGATACAGGGGGAATACTGTTTACATTATAATAAATTAGGGTTAGATACAGGTGGAATACTGTTTACTTTATAATAAATTAGGGTTAGATACAGGTGAAATACTGTTTACTTTATGATAAAGTAGGGTTAGATACACGTGGAATACTGTTTACATTATAATAAATTAGGGTCAGATACAGTTGGTATACTGTTTACATTATAATAAATTAGGGTTAGATACAAGTGGAATACTGTTTACATTCTAAAAAAACTGTGGTTAGATACAGGTGGAATACTGTTTACATTCTAATGAATAAATTAGGGTTAGGTACAGGTGGAATTCTATTTACATTATGATAAATTATGGTTAGATACAGGTGGAATACTGTTTACATTATAATAAATTAGGGTTAGATACAGGTGGACCACTGTTTACATTGTGATAAATTAGGGTCAGATACAGGTGGAATACCGTTTAAATTATAATAAATTAGGGTTAGATACAGGTGGAATACTGTTTACTTTATAATAAATTAGGGTTAGATACAGGTGAAATACTGTTTACTTTATGATAAAGTAGGGTTAGATACACGTGGAATACTGTTTACATTATAATAAATTAGGGTCAGATACAGTTGGTATACTGTTTACATTATAATAAATTAGGGTTAGATACAAGTGGAATACTGTTTACATTCTAAAAAAACTGTGGTTAGATACAGGTGGAATACTGTTTACATTCTAATGAATAAATTAGGGTGAGATACAGGTGGAATACTGTTTACATTATGATAAAGTAGGGTTAGATACAGGTGGACCACTGTTTACATTGTGATAAATTAGGGTCAGATACAGGTGGAATACCGTTTAAATTATAATAAATTAGGGTTAGATACAGGTGGAATACTGTTTACTTTATAATAAATTAGGGTTAGATACAGGGGGAATACTGTTTACATTATAATAAATTAGGGTTAGATACAGGGGGAATACTGTTTACATTATGATAAAGTAGGGTTAGATACAGGTGGACCACTGTTTACATTATAATAAATTAGGGTTAGATACAGGGGGAATACTGTTTACATTATGATAAAGTAGGGTTAGATACAGGGGGAATACTGTTTACATTATGATAAAGTAGGGTTAGATACAGGTGGACCACTGTTTACATTGTGATAAATTAGGGTCAGATACAGGTGGAATACCGTTTAAATTATTATAAATTAGGGTCAGATACAGGTGGAATACCGTTTAAATTATAATAAATTATGGTTAGATACAGGTGGAATACTGTTTACATTCTAAAAAAACTGGTTAGATACAGGTGGAATACTGTTTACATTCTAAAAAAACTGTGGTTAGATACAGGTGGAATACTGTTTACATTCTAATGAATAAATTAGGGTGAGATACAGGTGGAATACTGTTTACATTATAATAAATTAGGGTTAGATACAGGGGGAATACTGTTTACATTATGATAAAGTAGGGTTAGATACAGGTGGACCACTGTTTACATTGTGATAAATTAGGGTCAGATACAGGTGGAATACCGTTTAAATTATAATAAATTAGGGTTAGATACAGGTGGAATACTGTTTACTTTATAATAAATTAGGGTTAGATACAGGTGAAATACTGTTTACTTTATGATAAAGTAGGGTTAGATACACGTGGAATACTGTTTACATTATAATAAATTAGGGTCAGATACAGTTGGTATACTGTTTACATTATAATAAATTAGGGTTAGATACAAGTGGAATACTGTTTACATTATAACAAATTAGGGTCTGATACAGGTGTTATACTGTTTATATTACTGTTTACATTCTAATAAATCAGTTAGGATTAGATACAGGTGGAATACTGTTTACATTATAATAAATTAGGGTTAGATACAAGTGGAATGCTGTTTACATTATAACAAATTAGGGTCTGATACAGGTGTTATACTGTTTATATTACTGTTTACATTCTAATAAATAAATTAGGGTTAGATACAGGTGGAATACTGTTTACATCATAATACATTAGGGTTAGATACAGGTGCAACACTTTACATTATAATAAATTAGGGTTAGATACAGGTGGGATACTATTTACATTATAGTAAATTATGGTTAGATACAGGTGGAATACTGTTTACATTCTAAAAAAAACTGTGGTTAGATACAGGTGGAATACTGTTTACATTCTTATAAATAAATTATGGTAAGATACAGGTGGAATACTGTTTACATTCTAATAAATAATTTAGGGTTAGATACAGGTGGACTACTGTTTACTTTATAATAAATTAGGGTTAGATACAGGTGGAATACCGTTTACATTATTATAAATTAGGGTTAGATACAGGTGGAATACTGTTTATATTACTGTTTCCATTCTAATCAATACATTAGGGTTAGATACAGGCGGAATACCGTTTACATTATTATAAATTAGGGTTCAATACAGGTGGAATACTGTTTACATTATAATAAATTAGGGTTTGACACAGGTGGAATACTGTTTACATTCTAATAAATAAATTAGGGTTAGATACAGGTGGAATACTGTTTATATTACTGTTTACATTCTAATCAATAAATTAGGGTTAGATACAGGAGGAATACCGTTTACATTATTATAAATTAGGGTTTGATACAGGTCGAATACTGTTTACTTTATAATAAATTAGGGTTACATACAGGTGGAATACTGTTTACATTATAACAAATTAGGGTCTGATACAGGTGTTATACTGTTTATATTAATGTTTACATTCTAATAAATCAGTTAGCGTTAGATACAGGTGGAATACTGTTTACATTCTAAAAATCTGTGGTTAGATACAGGTGGAATACTGTTACATTCTAATAAATTGATGTTAAATAAAGGTGGAAAACTGTTTACATCATAATACATTAGGGTTAGATACAGGTGGAATACTGTTTACATCATAATAAATTAGGGTTAGATACAAGTGCAACACTGTTTACATTATATTAAATTAGGGTTAGATACAGGTGGGATACTTTTTACATTATAGTAAATTATGGTTAGATACAGTTGGAATACTGTTTACATTCTTATAAATAAATTAGGGTTAGTTACAGGTAGAATACTGTTTACATTATGATAAATTAGGGTTAGATACAGGTGGAAAACTGTTTACATTATTTATTTATTTATTGAGGATTTATTTCATTCATTTAAAAGAAAAACAGCAAAGCAAAATTAACAAAACATTACAAACCATTGAACGAAAAGGAGCAGTTTGGAAGAACAAGTCTTATATATACTGCCCCTTTTTTACAATACAATCTTGCAAAGCATCATCAATCAACATCATTGCATTTCTATCAGTGGTGATGGTTGAAAACCTTTTACATTATAATAAATTAGTGTCAGATACAGGTGGAATACTGCTTACATTCTAATAAATCAATTAGGGTTAGATACAGGTGGAAAACTGTTGACATTCTAATAATTTCGGGTTAGATACAGGTGGAATACCATTCACGTTATTATAAATTAGGGATAGATACAAGTGGAATACTGTTTACATTCTAATAAATTAGGGTTAGATGCAGGAGGAATACAGCTTACATTATTATAGATTAGGGTTAGATACAGGTGGAATACTGTTTACATTCTAATAAATTAAAGTTAGATACAGGTGGAATACTGTTTACATTCTAATAAATAAATTAGGGTTAGATACAGGTGGAATACCGTTCACATTATTATAAATTGGGTTTAGAAACAGGTGGAATACTGTTTACATTATGATAATTAGGGTTAGATACAGGTGGAATACTGTTTCCATTCTAATAAATGAATTAGGGTTAGATACACGTTGAATACTGTTTACATTCTAATAAATAAATTAGGGTTAGATACAGGTGGAATACTGTTTACATTATAATAAATGTGGGTTAGATACAAGTGGAATACTGTTTAAATTCTAATAAATAAATCAGGGTTAGATACAGGTGAAAAACTGTTGACATTCTCTTAAATTCGGGTTAGATACAGGTGTAATACCATATACATTATTACAAATTAGGGTTAGATACCGGTGGGATACTGTTTACATTATAATAAAATGGGGTTAGATACAGGTGATATACTGTTTACATTCTAATAAATAAATTAGGGTTAAACACAGGTGAAATACTGTTTACATTATGATAAAGTAAGGTTAGATACAGGTGGAATACTGTTTACATTCTAATAAATAAATTAGGGTTAGATACAGTTGGAATACTGTTACATTATAATAAATTAGTGTTAGATACAGGCGGAATACTGTTTACATGATAATATATTAGGGTTAGATACAGGTGGACCACTGTTTACATTATGATAAATTAGGGTTAGATACAGGTGGAATACTGTTTACATTATGATAAATTATGGTTATATACAGGTGGAAAACTGTTTACATTATAATAAATTAGGGTTAGATACAGGTGGACCACTGTTTACATTGTGATAAATTAGGGTCAGATACAGGTGGTATACTGTTTACATTATAATAAATTAGGGTTAGATACAGGTGATATACTGTTTACATTCTAATAAATAAATTAGGGTTAAACACAGGTGAAATACTGTTTACATTATAATAAATTAGGGTTAGATCCAGGTGGACCACTGTTTACATTATGATAAATTTGGTTAGATACAGTTGGAAAACTGTTTACATTCTAATAAATAAATTAGGGTTAGATACAGGTGGAATACTGTTTACATTATGATAAATTATGGTTAGATACAGGTGGAAAACTGTTTACATTATAATAAATTAGGGTTAGGTACAGGTGGAATTCTGTTTACATTATGATAAATTATGGTTAGATACAGGTGGAATACTGTTTACATTATAATAAATTAGGGTTAGATACAGGTGGACCACTGTTTACATTATGATAAATTATGGTTAGATACAGGTGGAATACTGTTTACATTATGATAAATTTGGTTAGATAGAAGTGGAATACTGCTTACATTATAATAAATAAATTAGTGTTAGATACAGGTGGAATACTGTTTACATTATAATAAATTATGGTTAGATCTTGGTGGAATACTGTTTACTTTAAAATAAATTGTGGTTAGATACAAATGGAATACTGTTTACATTATAATAAACTGCGGTTAGATACAGGTGGAATACTGTTTACTTTATAATGAATTAGGGTTAGATACAAATGGAATACTGTTACATTATAATAAATTTAGGTTAGATACAGGTGGAAAACTGTTTACATTATGATAAATTGGGGTTAGATACAGGTGGAGAAGTTTTTACATTATATTAAATAAGGTTAGATACAGGTGGAAAAGTGTTTACATTATAATAAATTGGGTTAGATACAGGTGGAGAAGTTTTTACATTATAATAAATAAGGTTAGATACAGGTGGAAAACTGGTTACATTATAATAAATTAGGGTTAGATGCAGGTGGAATACTGTTTACATTATAATAAACTGCGGTTAGATACAGGTGGAATACTGTTTACTTTATAATGAATTAGGGTTAGATGCAGGTGGAAAAGTGTTTACATTATAATAAATTGGGTTAGATACAGGTGGAAAACTGTTTACATTATAATAAATTAGGGTTAGATACAGGTGGAATACTGTTACATTATAATAAATTGGCGTTAAATACAGGTTGAATACTGTTTACATTATGATAAATGAGGGTTAGATACAGGTGGAAAACTGTTGACATAATAAATTCGGGTTAGATACAGGCGGAATACCGTTTACATTATTATAAATTAGTGTTAGATACAGGCAGAATACTGTTTAAATTTTATAAATTAGGGTTATATACAGGTGGAATACTGTTAAGTTATAATAAATTGGGGTTAGATACAGGTGGAATACTGTTTACATTATAATAAATTAGAGTTATATACAGGTGGAATACTGTTAAATTATAATAAATTGGGGTTAGATACAGGTGGAATACTGTTTACATTATAATAAATAAATTAGGGTTTAGTACAACTAACCCTGAAACAATAAAAAAAAATACAACTAAATTTAAAGCCATAAAACATAATTCAAATAGAAAACGAAATAAGATAAAAAAAAAATCAAGGAAATGAATGAAGTCAGTGTCTTAATACAACCCCAGTTCCAATGAAGTTGGGACATTGTGTAAAACGTAAATAAAAATAGAATACAATGATTTGCAAATCCTCCTCAACTTATATTCAGTTAAATACACCACAACGACAAGATGTTTAATGTTCAAAGTAATAAACTTTATCGTTTTTGTGCAAATATTTGCTCATTTTGAAATGGATGCCTGCAATGTTTCAAAGAAGCTGGGACAGTGGTATGTTTACCACTGTGTTACATCACCGTTTCTTTTAACAACACTCAATGGGCCTCATGTATCAACGTTGCGTACGGCGATATTTGAGCGTATATGGGGTGTACGCCAAAACGGCTGCGCTACTTGGCAATTATCAATGTGGTCGTTGGCGTACGCTGCGCTGAAAATATACACCAGGTCGAGAGGTGGCCTAAATTATACACCAAAATGAACCAGCGCTGGAATCCACATAGAAATGAAGATGATCAACATGAGAAACAGTGCCATTATACAAATCAATTAATCAATCAATTTCCTGATTATACTACATAATAATCAATACAAATCCCGCTGTTGCGGGATTGTTATGGAGCACGATCCGTGGTCACAGCGCTGACAGGAAGGAAAGCGCTACTCGCCTTTTTCTCCAGACGTCGAGCCTGGAGCCAGAGCAGCGCTAAGCTTAACTTCATGTGGTTTGATCGTTTTAGACGATGAAATTGATAATAACAACTGTAGTTTCGTCATTCCCTTAATTCGCTCGTGCTGCAACCAGGTTTTGTCGTCTCCATTCGGTTGTCACAATAAAATAAATACAGAAATTCATTTAAAAAATAAAGAAATCTGACAGATTAGGTGTGTCTTATTAATTGAGCGAGCAAATATCCACGTCAAGAATTATTGACATGTGAATAGAGAATACAGTGGTCCCTCGCTATAACGCTGTTCACCTGTCGTGGCCTCAGAGTCTCGCGGAGTATTTAGTCCAATTTTGCATGCCTTTTTTTTTTTTTACAGTGTTCTGTGTTCTGCATATCTGTTTATAAGAATCTTGTTGCCCAGAAGAGAAAAGAGCGCCAACAACTACCATAACTGTGTTTGTCACACGGAAACAAACACCTGCTGCAGCCAGATGTGAGTGGGAAAAGGCGCAGCGTCAGGACGCAGAGGAGCGATCTGTGACATACTGGTCAGTCACTATTAATAATTTCTTATGTGTCCGACCTCGTTCGTTGATCGTTAAAATTAATTCGTTAGTTCTAAATGCCATCATAATTATTTATAGGAAAACGTTCTATTTTTATTTTATTTATTTTTTTGATGCTTTGTAGGTGGAATTCTTTCCCATTCTTGCCTGATGTATGACTTCAGTTGTTCAACAGTCTGGGGTCTACATTGTCATATTTTGCACATTTTAATGTGTCACACATTTTCACTGGGCGACAGGTCTGGACTGCTGGCACGCCATTTTAGTGCCTGCACTCTTTTACTATCAAGCCATGCTGTTGTAACACGTGCAGAATGTGACTTGACATCGTCATGCTGAAATAAGCAGGGACGTCCCTGAAAAAGTCGTTGCTTGGATGGCAGTATGTGTTGCTCCAAAACCTTGATGTCCCTTTCAGCATCAGTTTTGAAAGTGAAAGTTCTCAATTCTAGACACCTGTATTGGTGTTCCCTGTGTACCAGAATTTAGAAAATATATTTTTCTCAATATTTTTGGTGTCTGTTTCGTGGCATATTGCAGTGTATTTTAGCAAAATGACCTTTTCTGACGGAATGTCTAATTCCCTAGTTCTTGTCTTTAATGAGCTCTCTCAGAGAAAATCTTGAGACAATGACCGACTCAGATGACCGACAGATTTTGATTAAATTTTCACCATATACCCTTCAAGTAGATTGATTGGGAAAGGCAAAGTTAGTTTTTTCCCATCAGGAAAAATTTTACTTGAATTTTAGTCAGTTCAAAATTTGATGTCAAAATGGCCTCAGATATTGTTACATTACAAATATAGTAAAAATGGCCAACTTTGACATATCAGTTCTCAATGGGTAGATAGAAAAAATGACTTCTCATACAGGGTGCCAGTGACCTTCAAAAACCACTGTTCTGTGGCATATTTCCTTATATTTCTGTAATTGACACTTTTTGAATCCTACAGGTGAGCACTTTCAGGGCCAAATCTGGGTGAGCGGGAAATTTGATGTTTCTCATAAATCAGTCAATTTTCTGCTTATGCAAATAAGATGTGCTTTCCTATGTTTTCCAGCATGCAGAATCAGGGGCGTCGGACTGGGGGGTAAAAGGTACTATGTACCCAGGGCCCAGAGTATGGGGGGGCCCACAAAAAACTGGTATTAAATACATTTTTGTGTTGTGTGTTATTAATGTCCATACAATTCATGTTGTAAAAGAATATAATTAAAATGAATGTATAAATGTTGCAAAACATAATTCTGCTCTAACAATAATATTGAAAGACCTCTGAGGGCCCTTCCACCCCTGCACAGTTGTACAATGGTTTAGTCCAGGCCCGTACGCTGCCACACACACACACACACACACACACACACACACACACACACACACACACACACACACACACACACACACACACACACGTCCCAAACGGGATCTGACAGACGAGGTGGTGTTGAGTAGTGCTGAAACAACTAATCGGTTTAATCGATTATTAAAATAGTTGTCAACTAATTTAGCCATCAATTAGTTGTTAAATAACTTTGTTTTACCGCAAATGTTTCGTTTCTTCCATATTAAATCAACCATTTCTGCAGCGCGGCTTTGCTTTGAACCTTGAACCAATCGAAGCAGTGATTCGCAGATCGAAGCAGTGCTTCAATCTGGTGTTTTGTTGATTCAGTGGTTTATTTTGCTTAATCTTAATTTTTCCCCACTAAAACCCCAAAGAGCATATGTCTGTGAGTAAAATTTACCTTTTTATGTTAATCTGACCTGTTATGGTCTTCTGAAACAGTTGATAGATGTATTTTAGAACTTAAAAACAGGACCGATGCTAATGCGTTAGCATGTCTATGGCGTTTTCAATGCTGAAGTTATACTTTAAGCTGTTGCAGCTGTCAGCACATTTGTTTTCTGTATAATAATTCATGGCTCAGTGTTTGTTGTCATAAAAGAGTCAAATGTATTACAAATTGTAATATTTTATTCATTTATTTGTATTTATATATCAATAATAATAATAATAATATAAACAACAACAATAATGGTAATAATAACTAATAATGCCACAATACAGTTTTAGAGAAACGGACAAAAACAATCTGATAAAACAAAACAGAAAATTTAAACCAACTAACAATGAACATAAATAAATATAGAAATAACTGTTTCCTGTGAACACCTAGTGACTCTTAAACCTTCACTTCATCCCTGTTTTATTAAGTTTAATGACAATTTGTTTTGGTCAAACCACATCTAAGTTGTGTTTTTACACAAGAAAAAAATAAAATGCAGTAAACTGCACATTTGTGTCTTTTTTATGAAAATATGTTTTTAAAGATCACATATTACACTTTCGTCAGGCCTTTAAAATAGTTTTGTGGACTCTTGCTGTAATATGTTGTCAGTGGTTGAAATAGTTGCTGTAGGCGTCTAAACCTGATAGAAATCTCTTTGTGGCGTGTCGGTGATGTATGTATGTGCAAAATAAAACAAAACACTACTCCAGGTATGTTTTTGAGGAGAATATAACATAACTTTGTTACAAGGTCAAACGTTGATGTTGCGTGAGCTTGAAAGTTAGCTATACTGAGTTGGGGGGTCTGGGGCAATTTAGTGCATTCCTGTGCATTTTAACAGACAGGAATGCACCAATTGCACCCAACTCAATATTGCTCCCCCAACTTTAAAAAGGGTTCTGGCTCCCAGGTGTGATCTAAGGTATACATGATTTAGACCTGGTTTGACTATGCATTAGAAATTTGGTGTTTGCGTTAATAAAAAAGAACATAACAATGTGTGTGTGTGTGGTGGGGGGGGGGGGTGTCTTCAATATGGCTAGTACCTAGGGCCCAGAATTTGGTGCTACGCCCCTGTGCAGAATTGGTTTATACGGTTACGTTGGTGATTAGAAGTCAAGGTCATTGATGAAGGTCAAGGTCATTGTCAAATTTTACAATTTTTCACATATTGTTTGTGCTTAACAGGACATTTTAGCACCTGAAATGATAACATTTAGCTTGTGACTACATCACTTGATAGAATATATTGTTAGCATAAAGTTAATTGCTAACATGCACAGTTTTAAGTATCTTCACATTCCGTGAGGTTATCAAATCAAGCATTCTAAATGCAGAAGAAGCTGATGAAGAACTATTGTTAAATTTTTAATAACGAATATACATTTAGGACAGCAAATTTGGTCTGTCAAGTATGGCCTGAACCACTCAGGTGCTATGCCTCTGATGCCCACCCACTGCTCCAAGTGAGAGATCAGGATTTCATGGTTCACTCTATCAAATGGCACAGTTAAATCTAAAGGCACGAGGATAACACAGTCACCAGAGTCAGTAGCTGTAAAGATATCATTAAAAAGAGTTGACTTGGTGCTGTCCAGGGTTTGAAAAGCTCGTCAGAGTCTGACTCTCTACACCCAAAGCGATCAAAGGGAATAATGTGATTAACTATCAGGTGACAAAGTCAAACCTCTTTCTAAAATCAGTTTTAAGCAGAAAACAGGTGATAATTGGTGAGTCACTACTGATGCGTTGAAATAACGGAGGCGCAGTGAACGCAGCACCAGCAGCTCATCTGACTGTGGTGCTCTGATCGCTTCCTCTGTCTTTTATTCTGAAATAATGCTGAATTTATGTGGAAATGATTGTGAGATAATAGCCCTAATAGAAGAGACTTTGTTGATTTAAAAAAAAAAAAAGAAAATTTTCAAAGACAGCAGGGGACGTCTCCATACGGACGGTCTGCGGTCCAATAGTCTTAAACAAAAGATGAGGCTTGTGACAGTTTAACAAGATACTGTCAGATAAACGTAGTCTTTTAGCATTTGTTTGATAATGTTGCCCTCAGTACCTTAGCTTTAAAAAAGACACCTGCAGGTTGTCCTTTTCCCACTTACATTCAGCTCTGTCATTCAGTTGAAGTACTAGCTGAATTGGTTTGATATCTTGAAGAAGCACAGTACGTTTTCAGATTGATAGAAATAGTTAAACGGTTGCTGTTACAGGTGCTGTATTTTTAAGTACTTTTGGGAACAGCATTTGTACTTTATCACTCTGGTATTGATTCTTTTATTTAAGTCAAAGCTCTCATTCCATGGATGGTTCAACCTCTTGAAAATAGCTCCTTTCCAGCGTTGCTTCGTCTTGACCCAGTTTTTTTCTGTAGTTTAATTCCACTTATAATTAAAGTGTCTGCCTGAGGAACAGAGTCTTTGTGATCGGTGCTCTGATCATCGTCTCTCACCTTCAGGTTTCCATTTTGGACATGATTGCATGCGGTGTCAGTTTCTCTCTTTCTAAGACATTACATGCCCTGTGGCTTTAGTTTTGGATGCTCCCTGAATCTCCACTGACACACACCATGTGTAACCATCATGATGGCTCTCTCATCTCCTCCCAGAAGGACCTTGGGGACAGGAGGCTCCCGCCGAGTGTGGCCTCTGAGGAGGAGCACGAGCGGGACACTGTGTCCTCCATGAGGGAATCGCACCTGGTCATTGAACGCAAGTGCTCCAGCATGACGGTCAGCTCCACGTCCAGTCTGGAGGCTGAGGTGGACTTCACCATCATCGCCGACCTCCACTCTGGTATGGAGGACTTCTCCAAGGAAATGTCTGAACTGGAAGAGAAGGGGCAACACCCAGAAGTCGGCCGGGATGACTTTGACGAGATGTCCAGGTTCTACTCTGCCTGCCTTATGGGCTCACACAACAAGTCTCCCACAGAGGAGAAGCTTCCACAGGAGGAACTGCATCAGGAGGTAGACAGTTAAATGTCTTCATCATTACCTCATCATCATCATCATCACTGCCTGCTTGGATTAATAATTTCTCACCTTTTTTCATTATGACTTAATTTAGTTTGATTATCTTTGTGTTTTAGTTTCATTTGAAATGAAGGATTCTACCTTTAATGATCTCCAGTGTTCGGTCTAAAGTGCACAGCTAAAATAGTGTGTGTCCAGCTCTGCTTTACTATTGGTTTGTACATAATGTGAGTGTGGCGTAAGGCACAGGGGATCTAGTTAATCCTCGGTCCCACCGAATAATAAGCCATGAATAATGAGCCCACGCACGGGTGTGTTAGCGATTATTTGAAGAATGATCCACGTTTTAAGCTATGATGTATCTGCTACTAAGGCACCTCTATGTGCCTGTCTGTACCTCACATGTGCCAGGTGTCAACCTCTAGTGAACCAGGACCAACCTGTCATTTGAGCCCCGTCCAGCCTCGAATGGCTCGTGTCACTGCGTATGATCCATGTAGCGCCATGTTAATACGACATTGCTGCACGTTTAGGCACGGGTTTGGTCCAAACCTCCAGTCCTCACACACTTGGTCCCTTTAAAGTGTGTGTTTTCAATTCACAGCATCAATTCAAGATGTCACATTTTTTAAATGCAGTCCAAAAATAAATACTCCAGTACAGTCCAGCGGGTGTGCACCATGCACCAGGCTGCTGTTCACCTGTGTTTGAGTCATGAAATCCACCAGACCAGCTAGAACTGACAGGTTCGGTTCTAGCTGGACAGTCTATGTAGCTGGACAGTCGCCTCTGTGCTTCTTCTCACTGGCTTTATTTCCTCTGCGGCTTATACAGTCATGACACTGTGATCCAACTTTTAACTTTGTGTTCATCTGTTAATGTCTGCAAAATCACTCTTTTGCTCGCGTGGGTTCTGTGTTCCTGGACAGTCGCCTCTATACTCCTTCTCACTGGTTTTATTTCTTCTGCGGCTTTAAACACACATTTGACACCGTGATCCAACTTTTAACTTTGTGTCTGTCCGTTATTGACTGCAAAATCACTCTTTTGCAAGCTGGTATTTTTCATAAATGCTCTTCTTGAGCGCGAGTCATTGCATCAGTGTGCACAGAGTGCACCTCATCTGATCCATTAACAAGATGATAAATCTATCATAAACATACTTATACGAGGTCTGTCAATAAAGTATAGGTCCTTTTTATTTTTTTCAAAAACTATATGGATTTCATTCATATGTTTTTACGTCAGACATGCTTGAACCCTCGTGTCCATGCGTGAGTTTTTCCACGCCTGTCGGTGATGTCATTTGCCTGTGAGCACTCCTTGTGGGAGGAGTCGTCCAGCCCCTCGTTGGAATTCCTTTGTCTGAGAAGTTGCTGAGAGACTGGCGCTTTGTTTGATCAAAATTTTTTCTAAACCTGTGAGGCACATCGAAGTGGACACGGTTCGAAAAATTAAGCTGGTTTTCAGTGAAAATTTTAACGGCTGATGAGAGATTTTGAGGTGATACTGTCGCTTTAAGGACTTCCTACGGTGCGAGACGTCGCGCAGCGCTCCCAGGCGCCGTCGTCAGCCTGTTTCAAGCTGAAAACCTCCACATTTCAGGCTCTATTGATCCAGGACGTCGTGAGAGAACAGAGAAGTTTCAGAAGAAGTCGGTTTCAGCATTTTATCAGGATATTCCACTGTTAAAGGAGATTTTTTTTAATGAAAGACGTGCGGGGGATTGCAGCGTCGGCTCGCAGCCGCTGCGACGCTCCGCCACAGGAAAAACACCTCTGTTGGAAGCCTTAAGGACAAGTTGGAACATGTCCAGCTGTTAAACAATTTCTCATATACTCACTCCACTGAAAGCCATCAAAAGCCGCCTGGATTTTACAAATGGTTATCAACACGGAGGTGTTTTTCCTGTGCCGCCGCACCGCGCCGGCTGCGTCCCGTCTTTCATTAAAAAAATCTCCTTTAACAGTGGAATATCCGGATAAAATGCTGAAACCGACTTCTTCTGAAACTTCTCTGTTCTCTCACGACGTCCTGGATCAATAGAGCCTGAAATGTGGAGGTTTTCAGCTTGAAACAGGCTGACGACGGCGCCTGGGAGCGCTGCGCGACATCTCGCACCGTGGGAAGTCCTTAAAGCGACAGAATCACCTCAAAATCTCTCATCAGCCGTTAAAATTTTCACCGAAAACCAGCTTAATTTTTCGAACCGTGTCCACTTCGATGTGCCTCACAGGTTTAGAAAAAATTTTGATCAAACAAAGTGCCAGTCTCTCAGCAACTTCTCAGACAAAGGAATTCCGATGAGGGGCTGGACGACTCCTCCCACAAGGAGTGCTCACAGGCGAATGACGTCACCGACAGGCGTGGAAAAACTCACACATGCACACGAGGGTTCAAGCATGTCTGACGTAAAAACATATGAATGAAATCCATATAGTTTTTGAAAAAAATAAAAAGGACCTATACTTTATTGACAGCCCTCGTACTCTCCCAATGAGTGCTGGGATAGATTCCAGCTCCTCATGACCCTTCACTGGAATATGCAAGTTCAGCAAATGGCTGGATGGAAGGCATATTTAGTAAAAGAAAAACAAGAATTTGGTGCACAACATTTAAGTTATTTTGGGTTTTACGAAACTGAGGTGGTCAAAAAATATACTCAAGGTTATATGCACATATGTAAAACATAGTTAATTTAGTTGAACATCCCTTAGTTCCACCTTGACAGGGCACAAAGTCATCGACAAGCTTCTGGCAGAATTTTTGTTAGTTATTTGAAGACTCTTCTTGGAGATCAATTAAATTTTTTTATTTGGTTTCTTGGCACTAATTCAACAGTCCAGATGTTTTGACAGGGCTGAGGTCAGTATTTTGGAAAGATTTTTCTGAAGATTTCTGAGGGTATCCACCTCCTCAATTATTCCATCTACTTTGTGCAGTACACCAATACCAGCAAAACGGGCGCAGAGCATGATGCTTCCACCACCATGCTAACAGTTGGCCAGTGTTCTTGGGTAAAGTGCTTCACCCATACTTATCCAAACATATCACTAACATTGTGCAATGTCTCATCCGAGCATAACACCTTCCTCACAAACTGATCAGCTCCAAACTTTAGTAGAGCTTGAAGATGTTAATTTTGGAGCAGCTTGTTCTTTCATGGAAGGCAGCCTCTTAGTGATGTAGAAGCAGTTTGACTGTAGACAGTGACACTGGTGTTCCAGCATCTTCCAGTTGATTCTGTGCCTTGGTGGCTGCTGGGTTTTTCCTGACCATCCAAGTCAGTTTCGTCTTAGTTGGGTTGTCATCCAGATCCTTGATGAAGTCACTCCACCTCCAAATAACTTGTACGTAGATACATTCATTTGATGTTACCATGGTTTTTGGTTTCCTGTTTCTTCAGCTTGGTAAATCTTTGTAAAAACTGTGTAATTGTTAGAATGGCCTAAGCAGTGGGTTACCCCTTTGAGTCTGGTCTGCTTGAGGTTTCTTCCTTGAGGGAGCTTTTCCTTGCCACTGTCACCTGTCTTTGCTGTAGGGGTTGGTAAAGTTAGACCTTACTTGTGTGAAGTGCCTTGAGATAGCTGTTCGGCACTATATAAATGAAATAAATTAATTCATTTGAATGGTTGATCTTGGATTCTGCATTTGGTTAAAAATGGCACCAATAAACATTCCTTACACCTGTAGTTCTACCATCATCTTTCTAAGACCTGCACTGAGCTTGTGTTTTTCTTCCTGCAGTTAATTTAATGTCTTATTTTTCTTTCATGTCTGCACAGTCATTTGATTTGCTCTCATCAAGAACACAATAAAATGTAGACACTTTCTGGATTTAGATGCTTTCTGAAAATTACGTGCTGCTCTGACACACGATGTGGTATTTCCTGCATCCTCAGAGTGTTGCTATTTAATATTTCTGTATGTTTGACTTGAGAGTTGTTTGTGTTTCACAGCCTCCTGTGGCAAAAAAAGACCCGAGTGCCGTAAGTGTAGCCCACATGCTGAAGAGAGGCGACACCAAGACGGACATACACACCAATGAGTCAGAGGTCCACCCCAGTGCCATGGACACATCTTCAAAGGTACAACAATAACACAGCCATGGCCACGTGATTAGGTACACCTCTTCAATGAATCTCTTTAAAGCAAACATCAGCCAGTCACTTAGCAGAACTGTTTAAACCAGTTGTGTCCAAAGACATTCCAGAAAGGGCCAAGTGGGGCCAGGTTTTATGCAGCCACTGACTCCAGCAGGTGATTTCACTGATGATTTCATCCCATCTGCTCAAAGTGAAGTTAATCAGTGAAATCACCTGCTGGAGTCAGTGGTTGCAAAGAAAACCTGCACTCTCTTGCCCTTTCTGGTATGTCTTTGGACACCATTGGTCTAAACTATGGCAACATGTGTGTTGACATGTTAAAACAAGTGAAAAGCAAAGATTGAATCTGTGCACTTCAAATTCATCTGTCAAACATTTTTTTAGTGCAAGGGTCAGTAATTCGATGCAGGTTGCTCCCCCTAGTCAAGACCAGAATACATTTACAGCTGGGAGGACTGATCTCCAACGCTCACTGGATCGGTTCGCAGCCGAGTGTGAAGCAGCTGGGATGAGGATCAGCACCTCTAAATCTGAGGCCACGGTTCTCACCAGGAAACCAATGGATTGCCTACTCCAGGTAGGGAATACGGCCTTGCCCCAGGTGAAGGAGTTCAAGTACCTCGGGGTCTTGTTCACGAGTGAGGGGACGATGGAGCGTGAAAATGGCCGGAAAATCGGCGCAGCAGGGGTAGTATTGCATTCGCTCTACTGTACTGTTGTGATGAAAAGGGAGCTGACCCAAAAGGCGAAGCTCTCCATTTATTGGTTATTCTTCGTTCCTACTGTCATCTATGGTCATGACCGAAAGAACTAGATTGTGGGTACAAGCGGCCGAAGCGGGTAAAAGCTTCCTCAGGAGGGTGGCTGGTGTCTCCTTTAGAGATAGGGTGAGAAGTTCGGTCATCTGTGGGGAGCTCGGAGTAGAGTCACTGTTCCTTTGCTTTGAAAGGAGCCAGCTGAGGTGGTTCGGGCATCTGGTAAGGATGCCTCCTGGGCATCTCCCTAGGGAGGTGTTCCAGGCACGTCCATCTGGGAGGAGACCCCGGGGAAGACTCAGTACGAGGTGGAGAGATTATATCTCCACACTGGCCTACTAAAGTTTGGAGCTGATCCCCCAGTCAGAGGTGGTCAGTGTGGCACAGGAAACGAAGTCTGGGGTCCCCTCCTGGAGCTGTTGCCCCTGCGACCCAAACCCGGAAAGGCTGGTTGAAGATGAATGAATGAAAGGACTGATACAGTACAGATGATGTATCATATCCAAGGATGCAGACAAACAGCATGAGCAGGATTTGAACCCAGGGGCCTCATGTACAAAAATTTGCGTGGATTTCCTACTGAAACATGGCATACGCTAAAACCCAGAAAATGTCGTACGCACAAAAAAAGTCAGATAAATCAAAGTGTGCGTACGCATGGATCCAAGCATGTTCCGTTTGTACATCTCAGTCAATGGGGAATTGAGTGCACATGCAGAAGTACCAAACTCCTCCCTGTTCATGCCTGCATTTAAATATGCAAATTTATTTCAGTAGGCCCTGGGACCTTGGATTCCCCTCTCTGTCCAATCACTCAAATGAACAGAGGTAAGAAAAAGAATTTTAGCCAATTTGAGCTAGGGATACTAGTAAACCATGAAAACTGTGCTGTTGCCAGGAAGCCCAGTGTGGATCCTCAGCGTATTGCACTGTGGGCTGGCCACAGTTCTGCGCAGAACTCCAGTAACACTGGCCTTGGTAAATGAAATTGGTTTATGAGCTAATTATTGTTATTTGCAAGTAAATATCTTGCGTCAGATGGCATCATTTGCATTTGTACCATGCAAATGATGGAACAATGTTAACAACTGTAACAGCCATTTTTATGCATCGCTTTGCGCATGCTTTTACATCCACCCATATAACTGCAAACACAGGGGTGTGCTAATTGTTCAGAAGTGTGTCTCTGATGTGCACATCACTCTGACTTCTTTTCACATTAATAACAGTTTCCCAGCATCACCTCTAAAGGTGCCCTGACACTTGCATGACTTTGATCCTCGCATTTGCATGCACTCTGCCGTGCAGGAGATTAAACCCTTTGTAAACCATTGTAAATAGTGCGCGGCTTTGTGCAAGTCAGCAAAGAACATTTTGAAATGTTCAAAATCTTCATCACGTATTAATTATTCATATTAATATGTTCATGTGATTCATATTAATAATTCATGTGAACATTGCGCAAACAATTCAAAAACACTGCGTGAGTGCGAGTGATTGCATCAGCGCACCACATCACAGCGCAGCTCATATGATCAATTATGAGATGTTAAATCTATCATAAACATAGTTTTACAGCTCCTCATAAGAAGATGCAACTGTTTTACCAAACCATTACAATAAAAACATTACAAATAGTGACCTTTTAGATGATTCCAAATGCAATCTGCACCTCATTAAGTGCACAAGAGAGAGAAAAAGATGCAGATGAAACAGTCCTCTGTGATTTCGAATGCGATTAGAGGTGTTTTCATCAGCCAAATTCTGAGAGAAAATGATTAATCTGCTACAAAATAATTATTTTATATAAACAGCATCCAGTGAACAAAGTGCAGCATCCAGGTGACCAAAGCATGGCATCCAGCTGGGAACACAGCGGGTGGGATTGTCACAACAAAGTGCTTGCAAGTGCGTGGATCAAAGTCATGCAAGTGTCAGGGCATCTTAAGTGTCGCCAGAGGAACAATAGCTATAGAAACGTGTGTACACCAGCCATGAACATGGAGTGGGAGACTGTACATTTCCACAGTCATTTCATTTTTGATACATCTGAACATTAGCGTGGAGGTGGACACACGCCACGTTTTTGTGCGTATGCAGCCTTTGTACATGAGGCCCTTGGTCGACATGTCTGAACATTGCTTGAGATATTTGGTTCTTGTTAGTTTGTGATCTAATGCACAATGGCGAGAGTAATTGGCAAATGGATTCCATTTATACAGCAGTTTTCCATCTTAATCACAAGCTCAAAGCGTTACAGTGATGCCTCACATTCACTTTCAGAGACTATATGACAATAAATATGCAGTAATATATTTTTTTTTTTTGCCAGCTTGCACTCGGCCGAGACGGACGCATTTTTCTCTTCTCCCTCCCTCCTTATCTTTCCTGCTTCTGTGGCGTGTTGTCTGTGAGGCTGCAGCTTTGCTCTTCTGGAAAACAACAAAAATGGATCTGTTAAAGTGGTCTCTGAACGCAGTTGACACTATTTTTTCTACAAGACATTCGGGGGTGGAGGACCCGACCTGTCCTGCCGGGACGCATGTGATGGGTTACGTGATGGACTCGTGGAGGAGATGGCAGGTCATGTGCCTTTACACGCTGTCTGTGGAGGATATCGATGATGTGTATATATTTGGCTCAGTGGTGACCAGCTTTCTGCTGTGTGGAGCGGGCATAGCGCTGGTTTACCAGAAACTCAAGAAGGTTGAAGCAGCTATAATTGGCCCATCCAGGCTGCCCCACATGATTGATTCGATTGGAAGGGCAGTGTCAGCTCAATCTGCGGGTGTTAACCGCGTGTTGGATACCATCTCTGGAAAGATAGCAGCGCTGGAAAACCGCTTTGACCGTCAGTAAGACCGCATCCTTTCTACATTCAGATGTATTGAGAGCCACTCTGTTCTCAGACTGTGGAATCTTTCAGGCGTCTGCTAATCTGGACATTCATTTGGCTTCCCAAAAACACAGCTGCACTTCAAGGCCGCTGCGATAAAAACCTCCTGAAGGAAGGGCAACATTAAGCCTCGCTCCCCAGTCTCTCCCTCCCTCAGCTTCTCCAGCTCTGACGTTGACTGTGGACAGTGAACTGTTCAGGGCTGAGCCCCTCCTCCTTCCAGATGGATGAACAAGGCCGTTGATGGCCGGGTATTCTGATAAACTGGACTTTCAAATCTCAGTTGTTGTCTTTCGTCTCCTGTCTGTGTGTGTGATCATTGTTTTTTGTGCTGATGTTTTTTTTTTTCCCTGCATTGCTGCTGTGTAATGCAGCAGCTATGAAGGTTTTTCTGTCCCACGTTTTTACCTTGTGTGTGCTTTTATATGTGTTCATGTATCACTTTACTGCCTCTACTGGTGGTTGGCTCTCACTGCGGTATTGTATCAATTCTGTTCCGGAGCACAGCGGTGTTTTGCTGTATCTGTTAGCTGTTTAATCTGTGCAGTTAGATTGATCTAGTTAACTAGATAACGATTTGTTTCACAGTGTAATCTTCACGTGCCTTAACTAAAGCACTCCCTCTGCTGAATCACCTCTAAATTATTTACACATTATTCACTTTGTGTGTTTTTAGGAATCTGCTAGCTTAGCGCAGCTACTAGCTCTTAGCCGGTTTAGCATGGCGGCTTCTCCTGTCTCTCCCGCACTTTTCTGCTCTGGGTGTGAAATGTTTAGTTATTCCTCGGCCTCCTTTAGCAGTAATGGTACTTGTAATAAGTGTAGCTTATTCGTAGCTTTGGAGGCCAGGCTGGGCAATTGGAGACTCGGCTCCGCACCTTGGAAAATCCTACAGCTAGCCAGGCCCCTGTAGTCGGTGCGGACCAAGGTAGCTTAGCGGCCGTTAGTTCCCCTCCGGCAGATCCCGAGCAGCCGGGAAAGCAGGCCGACTGGGTGACTGTGAGGAGGAAGCGTAGTTCTAAACAGAAGCCCCGTGTACACCGCCAACCCGTTCACATTTCTAACCGTTTTTCCTCACTCGGCGACACACCCGCCGAGGAACAAACTCTGGTTATTGGCGACTCTGTTTTGAGAAATGTGAAGTTAGCGACACCAGCAACCATAGTCAATTGTCTTCCGGGGGCCAGAGCAGGCGACATTGAAGGAAATTTGAAACTGCTGGCTAAGGCTAAGCGTAAATTTGGTAAGATTGTAATTCACGTCGGCAGTAATGACACCCGGTTACGCCAATCGGAGGTCACTAAAATTAACATTGAATCGGCGTGTAACTTTGCAAAAACAATGTCGGACTCTGTAGTTTTCTCTGGGCCCCTCCCCAATCAGACCGGGAGTGACATGTTTAGCCGCATGTTCTCCTTGAATTGCTGGCTGTCTGAGTGGTGTCCAAAAAATGAGGTGGGCTTCATAGATAATTGGCAAAGCTTCTGGGGAAAACCTGGTCTTGTTAGGAGAGACGGCATCCATCCCACTTTGGATGGAGCAGCTCTCATTTCTAGAAATCTGGCCAATTTTCTTAAATCCTCCAAACCGTGACTATCCAGGGTTGGGACCAGGAAGCAGAGTTGTAGTCTTACACACCTCTCTGCAGCTTCTCTCCCCCTGCCATCCCCTCATTACCCCATCCCCGTAGAGACGGTGCCTGCTCCCAGACCACCAATAACCAGCAAAAATCTATTTAAGCATAAAAATTCAAAAAGAAAAAATAATATAGCACCTTCAACTGCACCACAGACTAAAACAGTTAAATGTGGTCTATTAAACATTAGATCTGTCTCTTCTAAGTCCCTGTTAGTAAATTATATAATAATTGATCAACATATTGATTTATTCTGTCTTACAGAAACCTGGTTACAGCAGGATGAATATGTTAGTTTAAATGAGTCAACACCCCCGAGTCATGCTAACTGTCAGAACGCTCGTAGCACGGGCCGAGGCGGAGGATTAGCAGCAATCTTCCACTCTATCTTATTAATTAATCAAAAACCCAGACAGAGCTTTAATTCATTTGAAAGCTTGACTCTTAGTCTTGTCCATCCAAATTGGAAGTCCCAAAAACCAGTTTTATTTGTTGTTATCTATCGTCCACCTGGTCATTACTGTGAGTTTCTCTGTGAATTTTCGGACCTTTTGTCTGACTTAGTGCTTAGCTCAGATAAGATAATTATAGTGGGCGATTTTAACGTCCACACAGATGCTGAGAATGACAGCCTCAACACTGCATTTAATCTATTGTTAGACTCGATTGGCTTTGCTCAAAATGTAAATGAGTCCACCCGCCACTTTAATCATACCTTAGATCTTGTTCTGACTTATGGTATGGAAACTGAAGACTTAACAGTATTCCCTGAAAACCCCCTTCTGTCTGATCATTTCTTAATAACATTTACATTTACTCTGATGGACTACCCAGCAGTGGGGAATAAGTTTAATTACAGTAGAAGTCTTTCAAAAAGCCCTGTAACTAGGTTTAAGGATATGATTCCTTCTTTATGTTCTCCAATGCCATATACCAACACAGGGCAGAGTAGCTACCTAAACTGTGTGAGTGAGATAGATTATCTCGTCAATAGTTTTATATCCTCTTTGAGGACAACTTTGGATGCTGTAGCTCCTCTGAAAAAGAGAACCTTAAATCAGAAGTGCCTGACTCCGTGGTATAACTCACAAACTCGCAGCTTAAAGCAGATAACCCGTAAGTTGGAGAGGAAATGGCGTCTCACTAATTTAGATCTTCACTTAGCCTGGAAAAAGAGTCTGTTGCTCTATAAAAAAAGCCCTCCGTAAAGCTAGGACATCTTACTACTCATCACTAATTGAAGAAAATAAGAACAACCCCAGGTTTCTTTTCAGCACTGTAGCCAGGCTGACAAAGAGTCAGAGCTCTATTGAGCCGAGTATTCCTTTAACTTTAACTAGTAATGACTTCATGACTTTCTTTGCTAATAAAATTTTAACTATTAGAGAAAAAATTACTCATAACCATCCCAAAGACATATCATTCTCTTTGGCTGCTTTCAGTGATGCCGGTATTTGGTTAGACTCTTTCTCTCTGATTGTTCTGTCTGAGTTATTTTCATTAGTTACTTCATCCAAACCATCAACATGTCTATTAGACCCCATTCCTACCAGGCTGCTCAAGGAAGCCCTACCATTAATTAATGCTTCGGTCTTAAATATGATCAATCTGTCTTTATTAGTTGGCTATGTACCACAGGCTTTTAAGGTGGCAGTAATTAAACCATTACTTAAAAAGCCATCACTTGACCCAGCTATCTTAGCTAATTATAGGCCAATCTCCAACCTTCCTTTTCTCTCAAAAATTCTTGAAAGGGTAGTTGTAAAACAGCTAACTGATCATCTGCAGAGGAATGGTCTATTTGAAGAGTTTCAGTCAGGGTTTAGAATTCATCATAGTACAGAAACAGCATTAGTGAAGGTTACAAATGATCTTCATATGGCCTCAGACAGTGGACTCATCTCTGTACTTGTTCTGTTAGACCTCAGTGCTGCTTTTGATACTGTTGAACATAAAATTTTATTACAGAGATTAGAGCATGCTATAGGTATTAAAGCGGTTTGAATCATATTTATCTAATAGATTACAATTTGTTCATGTAAATGGGGAATCTTCTTCACAGACTAAGGTTAATTATGGAGTTCCACAAGGTTCTGTGCTAGGACCAATTTTATTCACTTTATACATGCTTCCCTTAGGCAGTATTATTAGACAGCATTGCTTAAATTTTCATTGTTAAGCAGATGATACCCAGCTTTATCTTTCCATGAAGCCAGAGGACACACACCAATTAGCTAAACTGCAGGACTGTCTTACAGACATAAAGACATGAATGACCTCTAATTTCCTGCTTTTAAACTCAGATAAAACTGAAGTTATTGTACTTGGCCCCACAAATCTTAGAAACATGGTGTCTAACCAGATCCTTACTCTGGATGGCATTACCCTGACCTCTAGTAATACTGTGAGAAATCTTGGAGTCATTTTTGATCAGGATATGTCATTCAATGCGCATATTAAACAAATATGTAGGACTGCTTTTTTGCATTTGCGCAATATCTCTAAAATTAGAAAGGTCTTGTCTCAGAGTGATGCTGAAAAAGTAATTCATGCATTTATTTCCTCTAGGCTGGACTATTGTAATTCATTATTATCAGGTTGTCCTAAAAGTTCCCTGAAAAGCCTTCAGTTAATTCAAAATGCTGCAGCTAGAGTACTGACAGGGACTAGAAGGAGAGAGCATATTTCACCCATATTGGCTTCTCTTCATTGGCTTCCTGTTAATTCTAGAATAGAATTTAAAATTCTTCTTCTTACTTATAAGGTTTTGAATAATCAGGTCCCATCTTATCTTAGGGACCTCATAGTACCATATCACCCCAATAGAGCGCTTCGCTCTCAGACTGCAGGCTTACTTGTAGTTCCTAGGGTTTTTAAGAGTAGAATGGGAGGCAGAGCCTTCAGCTTTCAGGCTCCTGTCCTCTGGAACCAGCTCCCAATTCAGATCAGGGAGACAGACACCCTCTCTACTTTTAAGATTAGGCTTAAAACTTTCCTTTTTGCTAAAGCTTATAGTTAGGGCTGGATCAGGTGACCCTGAACCATCCCTTAGTTATGCTGCTATAGACTTAGACTGCTGGGGGGTTCCCATGATGCACTGTTTCTTTCTCTTTTTGCTCTGTATGCACCACTCTGCATTTAATCATTAGTGATTGATCTCTGCTCCCCTCCACAGCATGTCTTTTTCCTGATTCTCTCCCTCAGCCCCAACCAGTCCCAGCAGAAGACTGCCCCTCCCTGAGCCTGGTTCTGCTGGAGGTTTCTTCCTGTTAAAAGGGAGTTTTTCCTTCCCACTGTCGCCAAGTGCTTGCTCACAGGGGGTTGTTTTGACCGTTGGGGTTTTTCCGTAATTATTGTATGGCTTTGCCTTGCAATATAAAGTGCCTTGGGGCAACTGTTTGTTGTGATTTGGCGCTATATAAATCAAATTGATTTGATTTGATTTGATTTATGTAGCGGGCCGGCTCATGTGTGTTGTGTGTGTGTTGTCTGTAAAGAGCCGGTCATGGTTTGCTCAGCCCTGCTGTTGACCTAGGCAGGGAAGTACATCTGGAGCTCGTCCCCGGGTGCCTAAAGACGACTTCTGCTCCTAACTGGCAATTAGGATGGGTTAAATGCAGTAGACACATTTAATTGTGCAAGGAACATGTTCCTATGTGCATATGACAATAAAATTCTTTTGAATCCTTTGAATCCTTTGAATATAGCTCCTCCTTTGCTCAGATGTGTACTCTCCGCGTCAGATGAAGAGTTTGTCTTCATGGTTAGACTAGCAGTTGCAAGGTACGGACAAGGATGAAGGGCAGCAGCCACTGCTGCGGGGGAGGCAAAGCAGCAGGTATGGGAGGAGTTTGGAGCAACCATGGAGAAGGACTTTCAGTCGGCACCAAGGTTTTTCTTTCCGACCATGGGGCACCTTAGGAGGGGAAAACGGAGAACCATCCAAGCTATCTACAGTAAGGATGGGACTCTGTTGACCTCAACTGAGGATGTAATCTGGCGCTGGACGGAAGACTTTGAGGAACTCCTGCATCAGACCGGAGCACCCTCTGTAGTAGGGGCAGAGCTGGAAGCTGATGGAGGATTTTCGTCAATTTCCCTGGTGGAATTCACTAAGGTAGTCAAACAAGGACACAGTGGCAATGCCCTGGGGGGTGATGAGATGTCGTCCAGAAATGCTGAAGGCTCTGGGTGTGGAGGGATTGTCTTGGATGAGACTTGTCTTCAACATTGCATTGAGGTCTGGGACAATGCCTAAGGAGTGCCAAACTGGGGTGGTGGTCCCCATGTTTAAAAAGGGGGACCAGAGAGTGTGTGCCAACTACAGGGCTATCACACTACTCAGCCTCCCTAGTAAAGGACCCGAACCCTCCTTTCCAGGATGCTGGAAAGGATAGTTTGGCCAATCATCAAACTTCTGATTGAAGGGGAACAATGCGGGTTCCATCCTGGTCGTGGAACAACCGACCAGCTCTTCACTCTCACAAGGATCATGGAGGGTGCCTGGGAGTATGCCCATCCATTCTACATGTGTTTTGTGGACTTGGAGAAGGTACATGATCGGGTACCCCGGGAGATACTGTGGGAGGTGCTGCAGGAGTATGGAGTGAGGGGGTCCCTTCTCAGGGCCATCCAATCTCTGTTTTCACAAAGCGAGAGCTGTGTTCTGGTGCTCGGCAGTAAGTCAGACTCATTTCCTCCGCCAGGGCTGTGCCTTGTCACCAATCCTGTTTGTGATATTAATGGACAGGATATCGAGGCATAGTCGGGGGGGAGGAGGGTTTCCAGTTTGGTAGGCTCAGAGTCTCATCACTGCTTTTTGCAGATGATGTGGTCCTGTTGGCTTCATTGGCCGGTGACCTCCAACACTCACAGAATCGATTCACAGCTGAGTGTGTAGCGGCTGGAATGAGGATCAGCACCTCTAAATCTGAGGCCATGGTTCTCAGCAGGGAAGCGATGGATTGCCTATTACAGGTAGGGAATACGGCCTTGCCCCGTGCGCATGCGTGAGTTTCTTCACGCCTGTCGGTTGCGACAAAAAACTCCTGTAACAGTGGAATGTGCCGTTAATTTCCAAAGTAAACGCTTTGTTGATCCGGGACGTCGTCTGACTACCACAGAAATGGCAGAGGAGTTTGACATCAGCACTTTTTTCGGCATGAAAAGACGTGCGGAGGAATTCGCGTGTCGGGACGGAGGCACAGGGCACAGAACAAAAAGCAACGCCGTGATGAAGCCTCACAGGACATGTTATGGCATGTCCAGCTCATCCACAATTTCTTGGATAGTCACACGACTGAAAAGCCACCGAAAGCCGTCTGAATGTTCCGAATGGTGCAAGAGCTGGGCATGTTAGGGCTTGTCCTGTGAGACCAACACGGAGGTGCTTTTGTCCCGCGCCATGAGCGGCTCCGTGGCAAATTTCTCTGCTCCTCTTTCCATTACAAAAACTCCTGTAACAGTGGAATGTGCCGAAAAAGTGCTGCGTCCAGCTGTCTTGCCATTTCTCTGGTAGTCAGATGACGTCCCGGATCAACAAAGCGTTAACTTTGGAAATGATCTGGTCGTTTGAGCCTGTCGATTGCCGCTCGGTGCGCGGCGCGCCCTCAGCCACTGTGGGCCGTCTTTAATCCAGTTGTAATTGTCCTTAATCTGTGTGATCCCCATAAACTCTTCACCGAAAGCCATCTGAATTTTCCAAATGGTTTCCACCTGGCTGTCTCTCACACTTTCTGAAAAAATTTTGATGAAGCAAAGCGGCAGTCGATCAGCCAATTTCCTGACAATGAAAATCTGACGAGGGGGCTGGACCACTCCTCCCACAAGGCGTGCTCACAGGCGAACGACGCAACCGACAGGCGTGAAAAAACTCACGGATGCGCACGAAGGTTCAAGCTTGGCTGATGCAATCACACGATTCAAATCCATATAGTTTTTGCAAAAAATAAAAAGGTCCTTTACTTTTCTAACAGACCTCGTATATATGATGATTTTACAAACCAGTCACTGAAATGTCATTCTGTACATGATCTTTAGGAAGAGGTCAATGACCTTTCGTGACTGCACTGCTTTGGAACATCAAACTGATAAACAGAACATTAAAACTTTTTGTCCTATCTTAAATTGTAATATTTGTCTTTGTAGTAAGCTGCAAAATAATCACAGGCATTTACCTCCCTGTGTACCATAAGGTCAATAGTGACCTTCACATTTGTGACCCAATTTCACTTCTGGAAAATCACAATGGACTCTGCTGCTATTGTAGGCACACCATGAGGGATCAACTGCTCTGAACATTTTCCAAAATGTACATGGTAATGTGTGGTAACTGCTTTCACTGAGTAGCAAAGAAATAGACTAGTTCAGAAGGGCTTTTGATAATTACTTCATAGCTACACTAAAGTCTTTCACAATAGTAGAAATAAGAAATGACCTCATCAAAATGGGTCTGTGATTTTCATTCTGCTGTAGTACTGTGGATATTTCCCTCTAGTACTCTTCATATGTAAATAAGTATACTAGTATTAAGGCTTTGTTATTAGTTTGTGCAGTAAATAGCTGGTGTATATGACATACAGGGTGGGCCAATAAAATTGTACCACTTTTGATCGTACACACGTTTTTGAAATGAGAACTTATTCGAAAGTTTTCTTTACAGACTTGTAACAGAAGCACCAAATTAACATTTGATACCAAAGGTTTCCCACTTTGTCTGTTGTTTTCCGCACAGTTCAATAATCGATGACGTGTTCAATCCACGCTCCTCTTCTTTGGATTACAAAACATTTTATTGGTCCGCCCTGTATATCATTGTACGTACACTCAACAAAAATATAAACGCAACACTTTTGGTTTTGCTCCCATTTTGTATGAGATGAACTCAAAGATCTAAATCTTTTTCCACATACACAATATCACCATTTCCCTCAAATATTGTTCACAAACCAGTCTAAATCTGTGATAGTGAGCACTTCTCCTTTGCTGAGATAATCCATCCCACCTCACAGGTGTGCCATATCAAGATGCTGATTAGACACCATGATTAGTGCACAGGTGTGCCTTAGACTGCCCACAATAAAAGGCCACTCTGAAAGGTGCAGTTTTGTTTTATTGGGGGGGATACCAGTCAGTATCTGGTGTGACCACCATTTGCCTCATGCAGTGCAACACATCTCCTTTGCATAGAGTTGATCAGGTTGTCAATTGTGGCCTGTGGAATGTTGGTCCACTCCTCTTCAATGGCTGTGCGAAGTTGCTGGATATTGGCAGGAACTGGTACACGCTGTCGTATACGCCGGTCCAGAGCATCCCAAACATGCTCAATGGGTGACATGTCTGGTGTGTATGCCGGCCATGCAAGAACTGGGACATTTTCAGCTTCCAAGAATTGTGTACAGATCCTTGCAACATGGGGCCGTGCATTATCCTGCTGCAACATGAGGTGATGTTCTTGGATGTATGGCACAACAATGGGCCTCAGGATCTCGTCACGGTATCTCTGTGCATCCAAAATGCCATCAATAAAATGCACCTGTGTTCTTTGTCCATAACAGATGCCTGCCCATACCATAACCCCACCGCCACCATGGGCCACTCGATCCACAACATTGACATCAGAAAACTGCTCACCCACACGACGCCACACACGCTGTCTGCCATCTGCCCTGAACAGTGTGAACTGGGATTCATCCATGAAGAGAACACCTCTCCAACGTGCCAAACGCCAGCGAATGTGAGCATTTGCCCACTCAAGTCGGTTATGATGACGAACTGGAGTCAGGTCGAGACCCCGATGAGGACGACGAGCATGCAGATGAGCTTCCCTGAGACGGTTTCTGACAGTTTGTGCAGAAATTCTTTGGTTATGCAAACCGATTGTTTCAGCAGCTGTCCGAGTGGCTGGTCTCAGACGATCTTGGAGGTGAACATGCTGGATGTGGAGGTCCTGGGCTGGTGTGGTTACACGTGGTCTGTGGTTGTGAGGCTGGTTGGATGTACTGCCAAATTCTCTGAAACGCCTTTGGAGACGTCTTATGGTAGAGAAATGAACATTCAATACACGAGCAACAGCTCTGGTTGACATTCCTGCTGTCAGCATGCCAATTGCACGCTCCCTCAAATCTTGCGACATCTGTGGCGTTGTGCTGTGTGATAAAACTGCACCTTTCAGAGTGGCCTTTTATTGTGGGCAGTCTAAGGCACACCTGTGCACTAATCATGGTGTCTAATCAGCATCTTGATATGGCACACCTGTGAGGTGGGATGGATTATCTCAGCAAAGGAGAAGTGCTCACTATCACAGATTTAGACTGGTTTGTGAACAATATTTGAGGGAAATGGTGATATTGTGTATGTGGAAAAAGTTTTAGATCTTTGAGTTCATCTCATACAAAATGGGAGCAAAACCAAAAGTGTTGCGTTTATATTTTTGTTGAGTGTATATATACATAAGTCTTTCACAATAGTAGAAATGAGAAATGACCTAGTCAAAATGGGTTTATGACTTTCATTCTGCTGTAGTACTGTGGATATTTCCCTCCAGTACTGTACATATGTAAATATATATATTGGTCGTTCAGTTTTGTTAATATGTACTTTATATAGTGAATAGCTGGTGGTTATAATATGTACCATTTCTCATATTCAAATTGCTGTTGCATCACTCACTCACTTGCTCACTCATGTCAACAAGATGTCCTGCAAGAAGGTTTGGATGAAAACGGGAACAGCAAAGAAACTGAAGTACATCCCCATTCACGGATGAGCAGCAAGTCTTGGAGATGATGTACTCAGTGTACTTCCAGCATTTCATGCTATCACAGGTTGTGACACCACATCATTTGTAGCTGGTCACAGCAACAAATCCTGCTTTAAGACAGTCAAGGAGTGTTACAACCTACTGTCAAAACTTAGCAAAGGGAATCCTTGCAAAGTCTGCAAAGTCTTTAAGACTTCATTTCGTCAGACAGAACACGGGTAACGTTCTTTGCTCAGACACATTTACTGGAAACCTTACCTCCAACTCATGATGCCCTGTCTTTTCACATACAGACAGCACATTACCAAGCATCTGTGTGGAACCAAGCAGACCAACAGCAGCCTGTGCTGCCTCCGCCACAGACCATGGGATGGAACATTGAGAGTGCTGCCAGTACTGACCTCAGTACCTTCTGTACCACAAAGGCGTGTCAGTTTGGTCGATGTACAGCTCATTTCATATTTGTTAATTGTTCATGCAAGAAAAACAAGCGTCAATGCACCGCCACATGTAGTTGCTGTGCATCTGTATGTGGAATCAGCACACCCAACTTGACAAAATAAGACAAGGGTTAAAGTTCTCTGTCACCATGACAGATTTCCGTCATTTCGAAAATTTAACCACACATACACGCGCGCAGGTTGTGTCATGCGTGTTTTGGGGCCGAAATATGACATTCTCACTGTCAAAGCAACATCCCATTCTCCGCTAATCAAAACAGCTGCAATATCAGCGTGGACTGCGGAGGAAGGGACTGCGTGACTTTTCACTCCTCTCCGTTCTGTTTACTGCTTGCCATGAGCCACGCTCCTTCTCCTCCCTGTCCAGTGGAAAGGGAGAGAAAGAGAGATTTTTATCAGTCGGACCTGCGGCCCGGAGGACCGACGTCCAGCTAACAGACGGTGGCAGCAGCAGAGAACGAGTCACTTGGAAGAAAAGTGCTTACAGTGAAGTTCCACAAAAACCACACATGAAGGATATATTTTTTCTTTCCTTTTTTACATGAGGGGCCGTAACTTCAGCTTGTCGGTGAGCCCACGTGTCACCGGTAACACCACGCGCATTTGAAGGTTCACATAAGGGAGGACTATCTTTAACTTCAGTTGATGAAGTGTCAGATATTAATGATCCAGTCCAGGTCTGAGGGTTGGCCGCCCCTCAGAAAAGCCACATTAATGAGGAACAAATAAAAACTCCGGTGGGACATAGTGGACGAGCCTCGTTTCTTGATCGCACCAAAGTCCTGGATGGTGACTTCAATCGACAAAAAGGTGAGTCACGATTGATATCTTTAAATGGCTTTGATGAAGTTTAATTTGCAGTACACTACATTTGTTTTATGAGTGAGAGCATTTTACCGATTAATTGTGAATAAGCCAGTTTCAAGTTTCTCAGTGCGCATGCAAAATTTGACTTGCTCTTTTAAAGAGCCCCCCCCAGACCCCCCAGAATAAATACTGTGTTTTTACTTGACAGTTTGAAGTGACTTTTATGTTTCAGAGGGCTTCATACCCATTAAAATTCACCAGAATACACAAAATTTGACTTGATCTTTTAAAAAAAGAGATCCCCCAGACCCCCCCCCCCCCCAGAATCAGTGCTGTTTTTATTTCACAGTTTGAAGTGACTTTTGTTTCTTTATGCTTTTTCTCTCTCGCCTTTGAGGCTATTTAGAATAGATTTGTATACTGTATTTATTGAGGAAACAAGACTGTGTGGCCCCACTACACCACATTTTAGGGAATTCCTGGCATTGATTTTTGCCAGGAAACAAATTCAGTCAGATGAAAATGTATTGCTTTAACCCATGAAATAAGATCATTTGCCAACTTTTTCTCACATTTACCTGTAGGTGTCAACATTTCTAATTGTGGCACCAGTCTAGGTGCGTTTATGGCCGATTTTAAATATTACCATTGGCAGAAATAAGAAGGGCAGCCAATCAGATTGAACCGCCACACTCATATCAAAGTGCAGAACTGAACATCGCTGCAGCGCTGCACAGTTGATCTGAAGTGAGTAAGATGTTTTTCTTTGTGCTTAGGCCTTACTGTACGCGTGTTTCTGTGTCACAGATGACATAATAAGCATCATTAGAGATGATTAAAGTATTGATGTGTATTTTAATGAGGGTGACGAAAGAAGGTGGGAGCCTGATTCATCTCTGTGGAGGCTGTCAGTCCCACAGGTGCCTGATTAAAATGTAGTCACTGCTGTGCTCTTTGGCTGCTCAGCGAGTGTGAGAACGAGCCGTGATGGAGCTCTGCTGCCTTTGAAGTCCCGGAGCAGAGCTCAGATCAGATTTCAAAGATGAAAAAGCTACACCACTGTGTGTGTGTGTGTGTGTGTGTGTGTGTGTGTGTGTGTGTGTGTGTGTGTGTGTGTGTGTGTGTGTGTGTGTGTGTGTGTGTGTGTGTGTGTGTGTGTGTGTGTGTGTGTGTGTGTGTGTGTGTGTGTGTGTGTGTGTGTGTGCGCGCGTGTGTGTGTGTGTGCGCGCGTGTGTGTGCGTGCATATATATATATGGAGTAAATGCAGGATGACGTCATGTCTGCGCAGCGGTGCGCAGCAGTTGCACATTTCAGCCAGCAGAGGGAGACCTTTGGTGTCTGTGCTCCTGCTGACTGTTTGACTGTTGGTCTACACTGTTTTCACAGTTCTTGTCTTTCCACACACACACACACACACACATGTATATAAACGTGTGTGTGTGTGTGCATATGTGTGATGCTAAAATCTACAGTTTTGATCCTCTCTACTGCAAATCTGGTGTGCCGATGCTTGGGACACTGGGTCCCTTACAGGCATGTTTAAAATATGTTTATTGTGCATTTAACAGAATATCCACATTTGTTCTCGACTTTTTAATGAGCAGGCAGCTACACTGTTTCTGTAAACAGTCAGGCCAGTCATGTGGACAAAAAGGTAGGGTGTGGGCTGTTTCTTTTTGTGGATTTGGCAGTGTTTTTCTTGAGGGGTGGCTTTGATGGAGTTTTAAAAATAAGATTCTGGAAATAATAATACATGCTTTCATTGGTTGCCTACATTAAAATAAAGACCTTTATTAATGGTGGACTGGGGATCGAGCAGCAGAACATACAGACACCCACTGAACAAATCGGCCACCACTAAGTCAAAAAAGAAAAGAAAAAAGAAACACAAAAAACATAATCTGCACTGTATTTTAATTTTAGTTTACACTGTAGCCTGGCATCAAAATAGCTGAGCAAACAAATCCACATTCACACAGAAATTAGTTATTTCAAGAGGCACTAATGAAATAACAGCAGACTTTGTAAAAATAAAGCAAGATGCATGGTGTCTGTCTGGCACCAGTCCAGTCTGGAACATTGGAACCAGATGGAGTGATGTATATGGTGACACTCAAGATTCTTCTAATATGCAGGGCTGTGAAAAGAAAATTGTGAAATCCAAGGAATATTTGCAGAGAGTCTGGTGGGCACATCCCCCATGAACCCAATTCATTTTGTATCTAATGATACATTTTTCAGCATCTCTGGATGAAAAAATCTCAAAAGAAGTGCATATTTAAATGATCCTAGATTCAACCTTTCATTTGAACTTTCACTGATAATGTTGAAATAACAGAATATGACATGGACGAAGGACCTGGAATGATTTTCCTTTTAATTGTAAACCAAATTATGCATTAACTCAGAACAACTAAACTACATGCAATTCATGAAGACTGGAAAAAAAAACTGTTAAAGCATTTCAAAAAGCACAGCTAAAGCTTGTAAAATATTTTGAAAATCATTGTAAAATATCAATAACATACCTTATAGGAAAAAAGTCTTCCTGTAAATCCACTCAAAGCCACAGTGTATTTTTTTCCAATGAAAAAAGTCTGCATTAATAAAAAAGTCACATAATCTTGTCTGAAATCCTGTTTGAACAGCACTGTGTATTTTCCAGGGAGAGGAAAATTCTTGCCATGTTTCTGAGGGCAGAAGGGGAGGTGATGGTCTAGTAGTTAAGGTGTTGGGCTTGAGACCAGAAGATCCTTGGTTCAAGTCCCAGCCTGACTGGAAAATCAGTAATGGCCCTTGGCCAAGGTCTTTAATCCCCTATTGCTCCCGGTGTGTAGTGAGTACCTTGTGTGGCAGCAGCCTCACATCGGGGTGAACGTGAGGCATTATTTGTAAAGTGCTTTGAGCATCTGATGCAGATGGAAATGCGCTATATAAATGCAGTCCATTTACCATTTACAAGATGCTGTTTGCTTTTCCCGTTTGTTTTATTTTTTTATTTTTCCTTATCAAACTTTTTCACACCGTCTTTCTCACCATCTTCACTTTGTCCGACGTCACTCCATGACTCAGACATACTGCAAAATTTGTCTTTTAAAAATGTGATAGCTCTAAAAGTGATAGCTCTAAAATTATGCAACATGCTACTTTTAGCTTAAGAACAGCATCTTGCAGCAGGCACATGGCGTCGCCATAGCAACTAACCAGTCTTGCATTATGCCCTGTCGTAACAGCCACTGAGGGATTTTCCTCTGCCGCAGATCGGATTTCTAAAACTTGCACGTCATAAAAAAGAACGCTTTGTGATAGGCATTTTACAAACTCTGTGACAGTCACGATTACAGAGTACAATACCAACACCCCCACCCCCATGATGAAATCCGCAGAATTCCGCAAATCCGCTGAGTTTTCACTGAATGTGCTGCCACAAGTGCGCTTGGCCACAGTTTGCAATGCACGCTGTCTGTGCTCATCCCATTCTTCAATCTCTTGCATGCCCCGATTTTTATTTAATATTACCCCATATGTACAGAAATTATATCCAACTATTCGTCGTTTTGGATCATGATGTCTCTCCACATCATGAACTTTTTTGAACATGTATAATTCTTTACAGATTACTCAAAATGTACTACGTTTTGTCACCCTTTAGCACCTACTACAGTCCGTTTCAGGGCCTGATTTGGGTTTTTAAATCACAAACATAGTCCATCATGTGCCAAAAATCTGCATTGGTAGACGGCCATCCACCAAACTGGAGGATAGAAACAACACATCATATGTGAAATTTGCAGTCCTTCATATTATTTGTGTTTTTAGTATAGTACATTGAAAGTATTGGTGGGTAACTATTTGGAGTAGTTCTGGGAGCATGTGTCACCTTTGGAGGAATATGAAGTATTTTAGTGGTTGTAGTGCAATTTGCATGAAAGCTTAATTGATGTGCACAGGTTCATGTTTAAATCTTTGGAAAAAGTTGACGTGGTGTTCAAGTGTGGAAATTACTGTTACAAAAAATTATGTAAATATAGAATTTAAAATATGTTAAAAAGTCAATGCAAATCAACAAAATTCATATAATCATAATATTTAAGGAATCAGAACACTTCAAACCTACAGCTGGACCCTGTGCAGACATGGTGGGTGAGGTTTCAGTCCTGACAGAAGTCTCTGCTGTGCTGTCACGTTGGACCAGCGACTTTGACTGATCCTCCTGCTGGGATGTTGGAGATCTCCAGTGCCAGGGATGTTGTGGCTGATTCTCCAGTTAGCTGTGAACTACCACGTGGTGAGATCGTAAAGGCCATGAAACATCTGGGTGCAGATGCTGTTCTCCTGGCACTGCAGAATGTCTTTGCTTCCATTAAAGATGGATCTTTGATACCATCCGTATGGACTCGAAGAAAGGACTTGTTGTCCTAATCTGGAAAGGAAACGGTGATTGCCTGTATTGCAATAACTATGGAGCGTTACCCTGCTCACTGTGCTGGGAAAGGTAAAAAAAGAATTATTCTTAACAGGATTCAGTTCCAGTTACTTGGCGTTTAGTGACCGGAGCAGTATGACATGAGAGTATGAGAAGTCACCCATCAACTGCTTCCAAGCTCTTTAAGTGCTCATTGCATGAACGCATGAACACCAGAGGTGCTTCTTTTCAGCCTATGTTGATTTTTGCAATGTGTTGATCAGGTTGCTCCATGGGACAACCTGAAAAGTTTCAGGATTCACATGTTGCTGTCCATCATATCCAGCCTGTACCCAGGTACTGTGAGTGCTGTCCAAAGGGAAAACTGGCTTTCATCAGGGATGTGTTCTGGCTTCCACACTGTTCAGCGCTTGCATGGACTGGATGTTCCTATCCAATCCAGTGCCGGAGTCCCATCATCTTGGGACTCCAGCAAGGACGGTCACATTACCCTGGCTTCCTCCCTGCCACCTCGAAGGCAGTGCGGTTTTTACTGCTGCAGCCTTCAACTCCCCAAGCTGGGCGGCGCGGGCCCCTCCTGCTGCAGCCTTCACCCACTTTGTCTCAATTATGATGATGGACTGCTTCAAGTTTAGTGCACATAAACAATGTCACATGTATATGTGTTGTCTTTAATTCTGATGTGTGCCATTATTACATTCAACTAGTATTAATTGTGGATTAATTGCTGTATTTTGTCTGAGGTAATTGGAGTGTAAATGTATTTTTGTTGTTGTTGCACTAATGTAATGACAGTAACAATAAATCTCATCTCATGTCATGTTCTTCTGTGCCTTATTCCCGTGCATGTGGTGATGTTGGCTCATAACCACGGAAAAATAAATGCTGCTTCTCATCTTACAAGTTAAACTGACATGTGGAGTAAAAACTAACATTCTTACTTCGTGCAGTACTGCCCCCTGTAGGTCAGTAAGCCAGGAGGCTAACTAAAAAGGTCTGATAAGAGAGATACTAATCCACACTTTTGAGTCATCCAGAGTTTGTATAGAAATGTTTAAACCAAACATTTTGTTTTCTTATTGTGTCCCTCAGAACTACAGAGAACTCAGCTTGAAGGAGGCTCCGGCAGTCCTGAAAGAAAACGGCTCACCTGTAGGTATCTACGAGGTCTGTCCATAAAGTTATTTTTTTTTTTAAACTATATGGATTTGATTCATATGTTCTCACATCAGACAAGCTTGAACCCTCGTGCGCATGCGTGAGTTTTTCCACGCCTGTCGGTGATGTCATTCACCTGTGAGCACGCCTTGTGGAAGGAGTGGTCCCGCCCCGTCGTCGGATTTTCATTGTCTGGAAATGGTGGAATGATTTGGGTTTTTTTTCCCATCAGAATTTTTTTCAGAAGCTGTTAGAGACTGGCACCTGGAAACCATTCGAAAAATTTATCTGGCTTTCGGTGAAAATTTTATGGGCTTCACAGAGAATAAGGTCTGTTAGTACAGCTTTAAGGACCCCTTTAAGGACCCTCGGCGTACCGCGCTCCGAGCTGCGACGACGCGGCACAAGCCACCAGACCATTTCTAAACGGATGGCTCTGTGGATACGAGACCGTCATGTGCTCTTTCTCTGGTTATCACAAGAGCTGGACATCAGCCATTTTCCGGCATATTTCACTTTTAACAAGAGATTTTGTCATGGAAAGCCGTGCGAAGGCTTCGCGCGTCACGACCGATTCGCTTTGGAAGCGAGACAAAGGAACACCTCCGTTTCGGCGTGCCAGAGGACAAGTTCGGACATGCCTATCTCGGCTTTCAATGCTTACCAGTCGAGTGAGTTATAAGAGAAATTGTGGAGAGCTGGGCATGTCCGAACTTGTCCTGTGGCACGCCGAAACGGAGGTGTTCTTTGTCTCGCTCGAACAGCGAATCGGTCGTGATGCACAAAGCCTCCGCGCGGCTTTCCACGACAAAATCTCTTGTTAAAAGTGAAATCTGCCAGAAAATGGTTGATGTCCAGCTCTTGTGATAACCAGAGAAAGTGCACACGACGGTCCCACTCCACACAGCCATCCATTTAGAAATGATCCGGTGGTTCGTGCCTGTCGTCGCGGCTCGGAGCGTAGCGCGCTGAGCGCCATTGTGGGCCGTCCTTAAAGCTGTAGTAATAGTCCTTATTCTCTGTGAAGCCCGTAAAATTTTCATCAAAAGCCAGAAAATTTTTTTGAATGGTTTCCAGGTGCCAGTCTCTTAACAGCTTCTGAAAAAATTCTGATGGAAAAAAACCCCAAATCATTCCGCCATTTCCAGACAATGAAAATCCGACGACGGGGCGGGACCACTCCTTCCACAAGGCGTGCTCACAGGCGAATGACGTCACCGACAGGCGTGGAAAAACTCACGCATGCGCACAAGGGTTCAAGCTTGTCTGACGTGAAAACATATGAATCAAATCCATATAGTTTAAAAAAAAATAAAAAGGTACAATACTTTATGGACAGACCTCGTATGAGTTACAATGAGTGTTCATGTTATCACCCTGTGAGCCCTCTCTGAATTTAGGACTTTGTGACTATATGAACGTGTGACTGTGTGAACATGTGTGACTATGTGACTGTATGACCTTCCGACTGTGGGGCTGTATGAACATGTGACTGAGTGAATGTGTGGCTGTATGAACATGTGACTGAGTGTACAAGTGACTGTATGAATGTGTGGGTGAATGAACATGTGACTGAGTGAATGTGTGGCTGCATGAACATGCGACTGAGTGTACGAGTGACTTTATGAATGTGTGGCTGCATGAACATGTGACTGAGGGTACAAGTTACTGTATGAACATGTGACTGATTGTACAAGTTACTGTATGAACATGTGACTGAGTGTATGAGTGACTGTATGATTGTGTGCCTGTATGAACATGTGACTGAGTGTGCGAGTGACTGTATGAACATGTGACTAAGTGTACCAGTGACTGAATGAACATGTGACTGATTGTACAAGTGACTGTATGAATGTGTGGCTGCATGAACATGTGACTGAGTGTGCGAGTGACTGTATGAACATGTGACTAAGTGTACCAGTGACTGAATGAACATGTGACTGATTGTACAAGTGACTGTATGAACATGTGACTGAGTGTACGAGTTACTGTATGAACATGTGACTGAGTGTATGAGTGACTGTATGAACATGTGACTGAGTGTACGAGTTACTGTATGAACATGTGACTGAGTGTATGAGTGACTGTATGAACATGTGACTGAGTGTATGAGTGACTGTATGAACGTGTGGCTGAGTGTATGAGTGACTGTATGAACATGTGGCTGAGTGTATGAGTGACTGTATGAACATGTGACTGAGTGTATGAGTGACTGTATGAATGTGTGGCTGCATGAACATGTGACTGAGTGTACAAGTTACTGTATGAACATGTGACTGAGTGTATGAGTGACTATGATTGTGTGCCTGTATGAACATGTGACTGAGTGTATGAGTGACTGTATGATTGTGTGCCTGAATGAACATGTGACTGTATGAACGTGTGGCTGTATGAACGTGTGACTGTATGAACATGTGACTGAGTGAACATGTGACTGTATGAACACGCGACTGTGTGACTCTCCTCTGTAGGTAAAAGCTGGCGTCCCTGGGAGAGACTCTGTTGTATCGCCACTGACCATCACTGCAGAGAGTGTCACCTCGGCAACCACAACTCAAGTTACCAAGGTAATATCTTGAAACTGTTGCCATGGTTACACTTAAAAACTGTGGGATGTGTATAAATTCATGTACTGTGTCAATATTGACATAACAACTAATTAGTTAAGAAGAAAATCTGGTTGTATTTAATTGTTGTATTACTGAGTCTCTGTTTCAGTCAGAGCAGCACACACACACACACAAACATACACACACAGAATTTGTTTTTTGAAAATTATGTTTGGATCAAATACCAACAGGGATTAAGTATTTGCATTTCAAAATGCACAGTTTTTGGTATTTCAATATTTTGAAATGAACTAAGTGAAACAAATTATTTTAGATCTTATTTAATTATTTAATTGAATTTTTTTTTATTATTTCATATACTTCAACTACTTAATCCAAATATGAGTTGAAGTAATGAGTAATTGTATATAGTGAGGTAAATAAGTATTTGATTCACTGTCAAGTTTTTCCACCTACAAAGAATGAAGAGGTTTGTATTTTTTATCGTAGGTACACTTCAACTGTAGAGACAGAACCTAAAAAAAGAAAATCAGAAAATCACATCGTATGATTTTTAAATAATTAATTTGCATTTTATTGCATGAAATAAGTATTTGATCCCCTAAAAAAACAGACCTTAACCCTCTGTGGCCGATGGCTAAGACCAAGCTTTACTAAATTATAAATATCTTTTGAATGATATGAGATAGAAACTAACTTTTTTTTTTTTTTGCTGAAAAGTTAACACCGCGGACTTTCGAGCCAGCCACCGGCCATCTTTGTACTCCTCATAGACGCTGTGTGATGATGTGCGCAATGTGAGTGTCCAATCGGAATTGCTTCACCGTCACATGGTTTTCCAAAATCCAATCGTAGGGCAGATTTACCTCACGTGAAAAGCCAAAGATCCTTTTCAGGAATGATGTGTTACTAGTTGGCCCGTTTGAATAGCCCCCTGGGTACTCCAATGAGTACATACTATTAGTACATACTCAGTGCGCCCATTACGCACAGCGATCAGTGAAAGCAGGAGCACATGGAGAGCCTCTGATGACAATCTCACGTGCTCAAACAAAGAGTGTGTAACTATCAGGATTGCTCCACTAGTTTGCATGTGAATGCTACTGATAACTCTGTTGCTTTCTCTGCGTAAAGCACTGTGTGCCATATCAATGGACAACAAAACGCATAGACCATTTTGTATATATTGTTCAAAATGTGCATTTGTGTTTATTGCTTGAATCTTTTTGTTGTACAGTCTTTCACACAAGACCTCAAATTACATTTCTAAAGTGTCAAAACAGTTGATTATTATAGTTTGCTGTGTGTTTTGAATAAATGTGTGTGGAAAATTATTTTTTGCTTTATTTTTTCCTTGCCTATTTTTGACTGTAAACCTTTATTACACTTATAAAACACAACAAAACATATATATTCTGAAAGCACAGGTTCTCCTGAAAAAAGAGACATAAAACTTGATTGTGGGATGCAAGGACAGCTGTTAACAGCAATAATGAAACATTTCTGCCAGGCGAGTGAACTGTCCAAAAAATGCCCTAGGATGCCAGAGGGTCCTAGGGCATATTTGGTACAGAAACATTTGTTTGCAGTTGCAGAGGTCAGATGTTTCCTGTAGTTCTTGACCACATTAGTACACTGCAGCAGGGATTTTACTTCACTCCATACAGATCTTCTCCAGATCTTTCAGGTTTTGAATTTCAGCTCTCTCCAAAGATTTTCTATTAAGTTCAGGTCTGGAGACTGGCCAGGCCACTCCAGGATCTTGAAATGCTTCTTACGGAGCCCCTCCTTAGTTGCCCTGACTGTGTGTTTGGAGTCGTTGTTATGCTGGAAGACCCAGCCATGACCCATCTTCAATGCTCTGATTGAGGGAAGGAGGTTTTTTGCCAAAATCTCACAACATGACCCCATCCATCCTCCCTTCAATACAGTCGTCCTGTCCCCTTTGCAGAAAAGCACCCACAAAAATCCACCTCCCATGCTTCACAGTTGGGATGGTTTTCATGGGGTTGTTCTCATCCTCCAAACATGGCAAGTGGAGTTGATACCAAAAAGCTGTATTTTGGTCTCATCTGACCACATGACCTTCTCCCATGCCTCCTCTGGATCGTCCAGATGGTCACTGGTGAACTTCAAACGGGCCTGGACATGTGCTGGCTTGAACAGGGGACCTTGCTGCCCTGCAGGATTTTAAACCATGACAGCATCATGTGTTACTAATGTAATCTTTGTGACTGTGGTCCCAGCTCTCTTCAGGTCATTGACCAGGTCTTCCTGTGTAGTTCTGAGCTTTCTCAGAATCATCCTTACCCCACAAAGTGAGATCTTGCATGGAATCCCTTGTAAATAATCATAACAGTTGTTGTCTTCTACCAAGCTGCTTGCCTGTTGTCCTGTAGTCCATCCCAGCCTTGTCCAGGTCTACAGTTTTGTCCTTGTTGTCCATAGACAGCTCTTTGGTCTTGGCCATGGTGGATAGGTTGGAGTGTGATTGATTGAGTGTGTGCACAGGTGTCTTTTATACAGGTAACAAGTTCAAACAGGTGCAGTTAATACAGGTAAAGAGTGCAGAATAGGAGGGCTTCTTAAAAGAATAAGGTTGGTAAGGTTAGACCTTACTTGTGTGACGCGCCTTGAGGCAGCTTTGTTGTGATTTGGCACTATATAAATGAAAATAAATTGAAATAGAAAGAAAAACTAACAGGTCTGTGAGAGCCAGAATTCTTGCTGTTTGGTAGGTGATCAGATACTTATTTTATGCAATAAAATGCAAATTAATTATTTAAAATCATATAATGTGATTTTCTTAATTTTTTTTTAGATTCTGTCTCTCACAGTTGAAGTGTACCTACGATAAAAACAATAGATCTCCATTCTTTGTAGGTGGGAAAACAAAAAATACTTATTTGCCTCACTGTTTGAGTACCATTATAATTAATTTTTAAGTTATTGATGTCACAGCAGAAGGCTGCAGCTGTGTGGTCTCCATCGTGTAGTCAGGTGTTCTTAGTTTGCATCCTTTGTGCTTTGCAACACTGACAGACAATACAGAAGGAAATTTAAAGGCTTTTGACAAACACTGCAGCAGTCATTTCATACGTGTGTGTGTGTGTGTGCGTGCGTGTGTGCGCACGCACACCTCCATCCACTGGTCAGCTCAACACCTGTGTGAGGTTTTGTGCTGATTCCCAGTGAGGGAACAATGTCATTGTCCGTCTACGTCTTTTAGAAGGATGATGTTTATCTCCTTCAGTAGTTCCACAGAATCAATACCAAGCTGCAGTGAAGCTGTTCTTGCAGCATGCTGTGATCCAGCATCTCACTAAGACTCCTTCTCTTGGTTTTCCTTGAATCTTTGTGTATTATGTCAGTTTTCCAGATGTTGATGAACATGAAGTGCAGGTTTGGTGTCATTGAAAGTATTTGTGTAACTTGTGTGTTGTAACTTCCACGCTGTGCTTTCTGCAGACTGTGAAGGGCGGCTACTCTGAGACCAGAATTGAGAAACGGATTATAATCACAGGAGATGACGATGTGGACCAACACCAGGTGACGGCTCACGCTGACACGCCTGCACACTGTGTTTGATCCTTCAGGGTTTGCTGAGATGTGAACCTGTGCACTGATGTTTTGTGTGTCCAGGTTCTCGCCATGGCAATCCAAGAGGCCAAGCAGCAGCACCCCGACATGCTGGTGACGAAGGCAGTGGTTATCAGGGAAACGGAGTCTCCCACCGAGGAGCAGCAGCAGAATTCACAGGTACAGTAAGATGGTCACATGACCAGGAGGCAGGTTCCAAACAGTGCTGGTCCAGGCTTTGTGTGGCGGTTTGCTATCAGGGATGTTACCATGGCAATGCAATGCAATGCAATGCAATGCAACCGCAGCATCATGATGAGTGAGTCAGTGGACTTTGAATTCTTAATATGAGGTCACGTTGTGCAGCGGAGCAGCTTGTAGCATCTTCTCCAGCTGCCGCACCTTCGCAACATGACACCATTTCAATCAATCAATTTTTTTATATAGCGCCAAATCACAACAAACAGTTGCCCCAAGGCGCTCTATATTGTAAGGCAAGGCCATACAATAATTATGTAAAACCCCAACGGTCAAAACGACCCCCTGTGAGCAAGCACTTGGCTACAGTGGGAAGGAAAAACTCCCTTTTAACAGGAAGAAACCTCCAGCAGAACCAGGCTCAGGGAGGGGCAGTCTTCTGCTGGGACTGGTTGGGGCTGAGGGAGGAGAACCAGGAAAAAGACATGCTGTGGAGGGGAGCAGAGATCGATCACTAATGATTAAATGCAGAGTGGTGCATACAGAGCAAAAAGAAAAAGAAACAGTGCATCATGGGAACCCCCCAGCAGTCTACGTCTATAGCAGCATAACTAAGGGATGGTTCAGGGTCACCTGATCCAGCCCTAACTATAAGCTTTAGCAAAAAGGAAAGTTTTAAGCCTAATCTTAAAAGTAGAGAGGGTGTCTGTCTCCCTGATCTGAATTGGGAGCTGGTTCCACAGGAGAGGAGCCTGAAAGCTGAAGGCTCTGCCTCCCATTCTACTCTTACAAACCCTAGGAACTACAAGTAAGCCTGCAGTCTGAGAGCGAAGCGCTCTATTGGGGTAATATGGTACTACGAGGTCCCTAAGATAAGATGGGACCTGATTATTCAAAACCTTATAAGTAAGAAGAAGAATTTTAAATTCTATTCTAGAATTAACAGGAAGCCAATGAAGAGAGGCCAATATGGGTGAGATATGCTCTCTCCTTCTAGTCCCCGTCAGTACTCTAGCTGCAGCATTTTGAATTAACTGAAGGCTTTTAGGGAACTTTTAGGACAACCTGATAATAATGAATTACAATAGTCCAGCCTAGAGGAAATAAATGCATGAATTAGTTTTTCAGCATCACTCTGAGACAAGACCTTTCTGATTTTAGAGATATTGCGTAAATGCAAAAAAGCAGTCCTACATATTTGTTAAACTTTAAGTTTTGTTCCAGCGTCACACTGATACGCTTCGGTCACACGATGTGACGGTATGAACTACAAGAAGCTTGTGCATCGTTCCGCCATGTTCGATGTGTTACAGCTGATCTTATTTTGTCAGGATGTTAAAATCTTGATCCGGTGGAAAAGTGGTTGTGCTCTTCTTCCCCACTCCAAAGCTGCCCGTGCTGTGCTCTCCACTTCCATTTGGACTTTCAACAGGAAGGGCATCCAGCATAAAATCTGTGCCAAATCAGTGTTTGGATCCAGGCGCGATAAACCACGATGGCCCTGTTAAAAGTGTTAAATTCTGGAGCTGGATTTTAACAACAGCTGATATTTTCACATTTCAGAATCCTTCATTAGGCTCATGTCTTTCCAAAATAGTTTGCAGGGGGCGCTGTGCTCTTCATTTTCATCCTTCTTACAAAAATTTAGTTTTTTATTGTTTTACTTTGGCAGCTACATGTTATGCAGACTACTTTGTAATAAATGTTAAATTCCTGCCAATAGGTGGCATCGTTGCTTATCAACAAGTACATACATTTTCTACATCGTGATAAATTAGCCTACAAATAGTAAAACTGAAAACATTGTGAATAAACAAATATTTAAAAGCCCTCTTAAACACCTCAAATGTTTGCAGTGTTTTCCTGAGAGTCACATACAGAGCGTTATTAAGTCTGTAGTGTTTTTTATTTTATTTTTTTATTATTATTTTTATTTTTGGCTCTGAGTCTGTCTGATCGGTAAAATTGTGTTTGGTCGTCCTTTTGAAACCCTGCTTTAATGACCCACTGTGACTTCCAGTCAGTGTTTTGGATGTCGTCTGTTGATAAAAGCAGAATTAGTTATGTGTGCACAAAATATTCTGTGAGAGATATTCTCAAAAGTAGGAAGGATTTTGAACAAGAAGGAAAACCATATCGGTTCTCGTTCTTTTCTTAATAAAAAAATACATAACCAGGGACTGCACTCTTTACAAATCATAGAAAATTATAATGCAAAACAAGAAGTATTTAAAAATTGCATTCACAAAGACAGATGGTAAAGAATTTATCTATGTATGTAATTTTGTAATTTCACAGTTAATAAGTCTCTGTACATGAAACATGTATTTGGCCACTAGATGTCACTGTGGGGAGATATTTCAAACATTCCAAAAGATTGGCTCTGTTTATATTAGAGCTGCAGGGTATATCCGGTTTAACCGTTACACTGTATAATTTTGGCTGACAGTAGAGATTTGGACTCTACTGACTAATCACGATAAACCCGTGAAGTTTTTCGTCTGTGTGTGAATCACTGCTGCGGGGGGGGGGGGGGGGGGGGGTTCCAAGCTGCGGCGTGTCTCTCACTGAGACGAGAGTGTTCATGTGTCTGTGAGATGCCTCAGTGAATCAAACATTTGAGGAAAGCGCCACATTAAATAACGCAAGGATTTTTTAACAGGATTAGAAGAAACAATCAGCCAGGTCACGACAATTTAGCCAGACTGACTTCAAGTATGAGTAAGTTAAGTATTTTTATTTATTTATTTCTGGTGGTTGAATGTTGAGTTTTGTAAATGAGGAAACGCGCCAGTGACCGTCCTGAAAGCGGTTCATGTATTTAGAGCGGGTGTGTCATCTAGTGTTCAAGAGATGAAACTTCAGCCACTGACCCAACAATGAATAACCAACACATCAAATGTAGACTTCCATCTTAGATGTACCTTTTGGCAAATTGTAGCTGTAGTTTTGAGATCTGCACAATAAATGTTCTCAAAATTACATTATATCTGTTTTTGTTTTGTTGTAATTTTTTTATGTATTTATTTATATTTATCAATTTACCTTTGCTCCCTGTGTTTGCGTGGGTTTCCTCCGGGTGCTTCCGGTTTCCTCCCACATCCAAAGACCTGTGGGTTAGATGGATTTGAATCTTTAAATTGTCCATACGTGTGCGATGTGGGTGTGTCTGTGTTTGTTTATCTGTTGTGGCGTCCTGTCCTGGGTGTACCCCGCCTCGCGCTCTATGACTGCTGGGATAGGCTCCAGCTCCCCACGACCTTTAATTGGACTAAGCGGTTTAAAGACGAGTGAGTGAGTGAGTGAATTTACCTTTACTAAGGGACCCATTCAGAAACACTTGGATTATAATTTTTACACTTAAGTTTATATCTCGATATATACCGTTACCATGAAAGGATCAATTTATACTGCAATGTGAATTCTACGTCATATCACCAGCCCTAGGTTATTTTAATTAATTAATTATATTTTTTAAATCAGTAGTTTAATTTTATTCAGTGTCTTGACAATGTGTGTTTAAGCATCTGTCACACTATGATGGATTGAGGAAACATGACTCAGACTCAGAGTCACTTTTATTGTCACTTGACCCTTACAGGCAGAACGAAATGCAGTTTCTCCAGGTCTTGGTGTAGTTAAGTGTGACAATTTTTTTAAACCTAACCTATTGTATAAACCTTGCAATATAAACTTTTGCAATGTACAATATGCGCACCCCTGTGGCCATAGAATATATATACAGGGCACAGGGTTAGAGTATTAAGAAGGTGACATTGTGCATGTAGTGCAATGTTCACAGTTTGGTGGTGGATGTTGAACTGTTCCACAGTATGACAGCATTCGGGTAGAAGCTGTTTTTCAGTCTGGATGTTTTTGCCTGGATGCTGCACAGCCTCCTTCCAGAGGGAAGGGGTGTGAACAGACTATGCGCAGGGCGGGTGGAGTCTCGGAGGACACAGGTGGCTTTGTCTCTACATCTGGAGATGTAGATGTCCTCAATGGGTGGTAAGCTGCATCCGATGGTCCTCTGTGCAGATTTCACGACTCGCTGCAGCACTTTCTTCTCTGCCACTGTGCAGCCACCATACTACACAAGGAGGCAGCAGGACAGGACACTCTCCACTGCACAGCCTGTAGAAGGCCCTGAGGACGTCTGTGTTCAGTCCGGCCCTTCCAATTTCCTCAAAAAATAGAGACGTTGGTGGGCTTTCTTGATGACAGCCGTGGTGTTGGTGTGCCAGGTGAGAGTGTTGGAGAGGTGGACTCCTGATGGAGGAGACGATCTCCACCGCTGCTCCGTGATGTAGAGGGGGGAGGGGGTGGTGGGGCTGACCTGCGGAAGTCAACAACTATCTCCTTCGTCTTCTGGGTGTTGAGGATAAGGTTGTCTCCGCACCACCATGTCAGGTTCTCCACTTCTCGCCTGTACACTGTCATCCCCTTGGCTAATGAGCCTGATCACTGCTGTATCATCTGCAAACTTAACAAGATTATTCTTGTGCTGGGCTCTGCAGTCGAAGGTCATCAATGTATACAGCAGTGGACTGAGCACACAACCCTGGGGTGAGCCAGTGTTCAGGATAATGGTGGAGGATGAGGTGGTGTTGATCCTGACACTCTGTGGCCTCCCAGTCAGGAAGTCCAGGATCCAGTTGCACACTGCTGAGGGGGCTCCTAGTTCAGCCAGTTTGGACACCAGTTTCTGTGGGATGATGGTGTTGAATGCAGAAGTGAAGTCCAGGAACAGCAGCTTCGCATAGGAGTCCTTGTTCTCTGTGTGGGAGAGGGCCTGATGCACCACGGTGGAGATGGCATCAGCTGTGGACCGGTTTTGCCTGTACGCGTACTGGTGCTCATCTACAGTCACATTGATGGTCTGCTTCAGGCACCTCATCACCAGCCTCTCAAAGCACTTTGTGGTGATGGGGGTGAGTGCAACTGGCATGTAGTCGTTGAGGCAGGATGGTGCAGAGGTCTTTGGCACAGGGATTATCCTTGATGTGTTGAGGCACGTCGGAACAGAGAGGTGGCTTGGGACAGAGAGGTGTCAAATATATCCGCCAGAACCTCAGACAGCTGGTGTGCACAGTCTTTTAGGACCATCCCTGGTAGACCGTCAGGGATCAGGGCCCTTTCAGGGGTTGATCCTCTGCAGCACGTTCCTCACCTCAGCTGTAGTGATGTTGCTGACTGGGGGGTCTTTGGGGGAGGGAGGGACTCGGGAGGGGGTGGTGGTGTTGGACACCTCAAAACGTGCATAAAAGGCATTCAGAGTGTCTGGGAGTGCTGGGTCTGCAGAGCACTGTGCTACATTGTTTTTGTAGTCCGTGATGCATTTGATACCTGTCCACATGCGCCGTGGGTCACTGGATTGCAGTTGGCCTTTAACCTTGAGGGCATATGTGGACTTAACTCTTTTTATTCCCGCTGACAGGTTCCTTCTGGCTGCTCTGAGTGCTGTTGCATCGCTGTCTTTGAATGCAGCATCACGAATTTTCAGCAGGGAGAGCACCTTTCCGGTCATCCAGGGTTTCTGGTTTGGCCTGATGGTGATGGTCTTGGAGGTAGTCACATTGTCCATGCAGCTCCGGATGTAGCAGTGCACAGTCGATGAGTATTCCTCCAGGTCCACATTGCTCCCTGTTGTTGCAGCCGCTCTGAACATTTGCCAGTCGGTGGTCTCAAAGCAGTCTTGAAGCATGGACACAGCACCAGTTGGCCACACAGAGATGGTCTTTCTGATGGTTTCCCTGCTTTTCGATGCTGGACTGTAAGCAGGAAGCATGAGGAGTGAGATGTGGTCTGAGGCACCAAGATTGTGGTGGGGGGCTGCTCTGTAAGCTCCACGTATATTTGTATACACTTTGTCCAGCATGTTTTCCCCTCATGTGGTGATGTTTACATGCTGGTGGAATTTGGGGAGAATATCTTGCAGGTTTACGTGGTTGAAGTCCCCTGTCACTACATACAGCGCATCTGGATGTTTATTTTGATGCAAGCTGATGGAGTTATGTAGCTGCGTCAGAGCGTCGTGGCCGCCTACGTCCCCGCACGAACATTAGCTCGTGGGGGGACGTAGGCGGCCACAATAAACAGCAGCAAATTCCACCTGCAGTAAATCCCCGCGGCAGATAGTGAGGGCGGCATTTTACTGTAAGATTATTCTACAGCTTCAGAACAGTGTCTTTCCACCTCAGAACAGCTTCAGACTGGGCTTCTGATTAGCCAAAGCTCCAGCACAGTGTGAATTCAGAACTAGGAGATAGAGGACAGCTTCAGATGCAGCAGCATGCAGCACGGCTGTTCATTTAGCCAAGTCAGACTGAAGAAAAAGACATTCTCTGAGGGTCCTATCTCGCTGGGCTACGACAGCCTGCGAATGGCAGTTGTGAGGAAATTGCTTGATTTTGCATAATGTTCACTGCGTGGAGCTCTTCCCACGCTTCACTCAGAGAATTTTTTCAAAGTTGGCAAGATGACAAGGTTTGCTCCCAGTTTGCTCCCAGAGACATTGCTGCTGTCATGTGACCCTCTGAATGTATTTACTGTGACTAACATGAGAGATTCATTAGAGAACTGTGGCCTTGGGGGGGGGCTCTGGGGGCACATGCACGAGCTGTGGGGGAGCACACCACAATAGCGGAGATGATCAGAGAGGAACACCCGCTGCTGCTAGCCCAGGGGTGCTCATTACGTCGATCGCGATCTACTGGTCGATCGCGGAGGTAGTACCGGTCGATTGTGACGTGACATTAAAAAAATAGATGTCAGCCTATTATCCGTCCTGTCACTTGATTGACATACAGGGCAACCAGTCAGATAAACTGACCTGAACTTTGACCTATAGGTCGCCGTGCATGCGTAAATAACGGCGTGAAGCGCAGCAAAACCTACAAGCTAGTCAGCGCATTACCTCCGATAAGCCCTTGCTAAAGCTCATCTAAATGAGTAAGAAAGCTGGACTAAGTAAGAAGGCAAAAACATATCACTTTCATACGGAATGGGAGGTGGACTTTTTTTTCACGATGTCATTTTCGAAGTGCGTTTGCCTCATCTGCCAATCTACCATCACAATACCAAAGAAGGGAAATGTGGAGCGGCATTTTCGGACCCTTCATGGAAAACACGACACTGACTTCCCGCCGAAAAGCCAGCTGAGAAAGAGAAAGGTGGAGGAACTAAAATCCAGTTGTCTGGACAGCAGTCATTTTTCACTCAACAAACTTCAAAAGCGAAAGCCGCCACCGAAGCATCGTTCCGGGTGAGTCACGTCATCCTTAAAACAATAAGTCCTTCCAAGACGGAGAGATTGGTAAAAGAGGCATTCGTTGAAGCACCTGATTCATTGTTCCGAGACTTTAAAAATAAGGCAGAGATATTATCTTCAGTCAAAGCTCTGCAGCTGTCAAGACATACAGTTACACGGCGCTGTGAAGCCATGGCTGAGGATTTAAGACGGCAAATGTGGAAGGGCATCAGAGATTGTGAGTGTTTCTCACTGCCAGTTGGACGAATCTACAGATGTGAGTGACACAGCCCAAATGTGCATTTTCATTCGTATGGTGTTTAGTGATCTCACTGCAAAAGAGGAGCTATTAACAGTAACTTCCATGAAAGAACAGAACGCGAGGAGAGGACATATTTCAGAACGTTGAAAAACTTTATTGAGAAAACTCAGCTCCCAGTGTACAAATTGGGTCTATCACCACAGATGGAGCACCTGCAATGGTTGGGCGTGTGAATGGATTTATTGCCAAGTGCAGGCAGGCGGATGCGTTCCCAGACTTTTTGACTATCATTGCATAATCCACCAACAAGCATTATGCGCTAAAATGCTCAACATGAAAGAGATCATGGATGTGGCAACAAAGATTGCCTGTTCTATTTGAGCCAGATCTCTTCAAAGACGGTTATTCCGTGCACATCTGGAGAAGGCTGACTGCGACCACTCTGAGTTGTTGCTACATACTGACGTGAGATGGCGTAGTCGTGGGAAATTCCTCCAAAGATTCGAGAGCTCTGTCCGGAGATTAGGAGTTTTTCCATGTATCTGGACATGCAGAATACAAGCAACTAAATGACAGTCAGTGGCTGCTGGACTTGGCATTTTTAACCGATCTGACAAACTGGTTAATGACCTTAATCTTGAGCTGCAAGGAAAAGACAAAAAAGTGACCGATATGATCAGCTCAGTTAACGCTTTCCTCAAAGCTGCAGCGCCATGATTTGGCAAATTTCCAGAACCTGGCGTCAGAACTGAGACGCAAGGGAAGGCCCGTGAGCAACTTGACAGTGCACGCTACATGGAGCAGATCGACGATTGTCTGTCAGAGTTTGACAAACGCTTTCAAGACTTTTCTTTGCTTGAGCCAGTCGCTACATTCATGTGCTATCCTGTTCAGGAAGATGTGAGGTTGATTCACTCGCATCAAACCGTCATTGAGCTGAAGTCGAGAGCTCATGGACAGTTCTGGAACTTAATCACAGAGGAAAAGTACCCCAACATGAGGAAATGTGCTACCTCCTTGACTGCATTATTCGGCTCCACTTATTTATGTGAGTCAGCCTTTTCCTACATGAAGACATTAAGTCCAAATACCGTTCCACCATGACTGATGAACATTTGGAAGTGTGCTTGAGGCTGGCTGTCAGCAGCTACTGTCCGGACTATGCATCCCTGGCTGATTCAATTCAGTGCAAGTCATCAAAGTAAACTCAGGTAATTACAAAAAAATGTTAATAGTTTATGTGTGTTGTGCAAATTGACTCATTGGGTTATGCAAGGTACATCAACATACACTGTACCTACAAAGAATCCTCAATACATTTGAAAATAATATATAGTTTTGCATTTTTGTAGTGGGGTAGATCATTTTGAATTGGTCATTTTATAAGTAGCTCGCATGCTGAAAAAGTGTGAGCACCCCTGTGCTAGCCTATCCAGAGCGGCAGTGGACATCAGGACTTCTGGACCTATGCATTTTATGTTTTTTTTTTTTTTAGGCACAGCACACAGTTCTGCAAGAGTGGAGCACATCTTTTTTTTTTTTTTTTATCTCCAGCGCTCACTCTGTTTCTCCCCTCCTCTGAGTCTTGCTGTCCCTCCAGAGTCTTGCTCTCCTTCCTTCCCTCTCTCTCACCCTTCCGTACCCCTCCCCCTTACTCTCCCTCTCTCTGAGGGAGTGGGTGGGAGTCTTTGAATGTGCTCGTTATGAGGGACTAACAGGAGGAAATATGATGACATGCTTTCATTAAAGGTACAAAGTCATCAGTTCCACTTCAAATAGCACATGTGTCTTTAAACCAGGAAAAGCTTTCTTGTAAATCTTGTGCTGTGGAAATTTGACATCCATATGTCCATCAGAGCCAAAACACAGGAGAATGGGAGGAGGACGTATCTGTGCCAAATCAATGTGCAGATCCCCTGAGATCTGCTGTGGAGACCCAGAATGAATGAAAAAAAACATGGGGACAGCTGAAGGTACTTACATGTTATTGCCGAATAAATCAAATCAGAGGACGCACAACCCCTGAAGTGCTGCTGGACATCAGTATGACACAGAGAAAAGGCTGGTCCAGCACATGAACGATCCCTGTGTGTGGATCTCGGAACAAGCGTGACCCTTAATTGTAATAAGCGGGTATAGAAAATGGGTTAGTTATACTGGACATGGAAGATAGGACACTATATCCAGCAGGGACATCATTCTGCAAATCGGCGAGTGCGCTATAGGTTTTATTTTTTTTTTTCTTATTATTTATTTTATTTGGCCATTATGGGACAATGGGGATTTCCACAGTCTATTTATATAATAGCAGGATAATAAGAGCTGAACACTTTGTGTGCAAACATGTTATTTGTCTTCAGCTGCAACAGTGAGATACCAACTCATTCACGTGTTTTTACCGCTAAGCCATATCTCCATATGCTCTCCAGCGGTTGCACCCAGTGAGATAGTACCCTAAAGAAGGCACTGCAGAAAACAATGTTGCTTGATGTTGCAGCCGCATTGAAATGTCAGCACAATGGAAAGGACAGTCACACATGAATGTAGTGAGGTCGTATGATGTCATGATCCCTGAGCTAGCCACACTGTAGCCATATTTACATTCAGATCTCAGTGATCCCCCCAGTGTCCATATATGTCTTGAAACCAGAAAAGTATTCTGCTGAATTATTCTGCTGAGTGTTGCCAGTGGAAATGTAACGTGATCGATCCATCACAGCCCACATCCATGAGAGACTGTTGGATTAAGCAATATTTTCCACTGAACATTTTTTTTTTGGTCTGTTACTAATCAGTTTACTAAAACCATCATAGTGTGACATTTAGAAACTGAGTCAGAAGCAATAAAGGGAGACTCTTTCTACATCTAAACATGCATGGCATATTCTTTATTTCACAGAAAAGTAAAAAGGCAAGTTCAACTTTCCAGGCAAACAACTTGTATCCTTTCAGCCTGGCTTGTACCCCACAGGGGGCTTAGCAGTGAAACACAAAAAGCTTGTCTGGCTGAATACACAAACAGCAGCTGCAGACGGCTGTCTGCACTGAGTACAATGCAGTGAGTGATTAAAGTTTTGCATACACATCCGTGAAACCTCTCACAATCATCACAACATGTGCGTCTTGACTCAGTAACATTCAAGGCGAGGAGCACAGTAGCGGGCATTGAGGTCTGATCAGGTTTTCATACACAGCTAGTGGACATTCATGTGTGAACAGGTTCAACATACAGAGGTTTGGCTCATCAAGCTGTGGAGGCAGGAAACCCAATGTAATTGTAATGTGACTGACATTTACGTGCAAACAACTTAGAGTGAGCCACCAGTGGTGATGTGACTTGGTGAACTATGTCTGAATGACTCCTCGTGTGTGCACGTGTGCATGCGTGAGCTACAGGCACCAGCTTAGTGAACAGCTGGAAACAATGTTATGTTGACGAAGCACATCCCAAACTGATCATGAGCGACAATGGGCTGCCATCTTTTCTTGTTTTTACTGCAATATGTTCCTAGAAGATTTTGAAAATCCAACACAAGTTTAGCTGATTTTTGAATGAGGTATGTAGAATATTTGATGTTTCTGCCAAAGTGACATGAACTTTAACAATTGTTTTTTTGTTTTGTTGTAGTTTTAACTCTGAGTCTTAAATATTTAAAAGTACCACAAGCCAGGTTTCCATTACCTCAAAAGCATGCTAATTGAAGTATCAAATTGAAAAAAAATATGCTTAAGGAGGAAATATTGGAGAGAAAAAAAAAACACTCAAATATTACAAAAACATTTTTATGAGGTGGTTTTCAGGCGATTCCAAAATGCCTATTTCAAAAAGATGGAATGGAACACTTTTGTTGCTATAACAGGCTCACATGATGTAGAGGAAAACATCACATGACATTCTAAAATATATGCAGTTTTTCCATGAAAAACATCATAAAAACTGATTCCAGCTCCTGTGATTGGCTTGCTCACTTTGTGATGCAACAAACTGAGCTTGTCTGTGATCATCTCAAACATGTTTTTTGCGTGGAGCAGATCCTCGAAGTCCTGCTGCAGCGCTTTGACTTGTGTTTTGTTGTGTCGTTGCAGTCCTGATCGGTCCCGGCGGCTCCTGGTCCAGGTACCTGTGCACCTCCTGCCCCGCCCTGCAGTAAGCCTATGTCCAGTAATGAGGACTTGACCCCCACTGTGCCCATCAAGACTTTCCTCCCTGTCCCTATAGACAAACCGACTGTGACCCCAACCCGGTTCCTCCCAGCCTGCCATATACTGTGGGAAAATGAAAATTTACGGAGCGATGCCCTCTTCAAGGCAGCTCTGTCACATTCAGTCATCAGTGCTCTGAAAACGATTTCATCTAACACAGAATCATTTGAGTTTTAGCCCCGACTCCTCCCCCAAATTCCTATTTTGTACTTTAAGGTGACATAAAATAATTAATGAAATAATTATACTCGAGCAGGGTTGGCTGAAGGGACGGCGACAGTGCTGTTGGGAGGGGTTGGTTGCCAAGTGACGAGAGGTGGTGTTTGCTCACTGCTGCCACCTGCTGTAACACCTTCTGTGTAATCGACAGCTAGCTTTTTTACATTTTTATCTATAGAGGATCTAATTTATGTGCAGTGTTTGCTTGTTTCTGAAATATGTATAATATCAGATGATTATAATGTGCAGAATTTAAAAATATTGCCAATAAAGGAGCGATGATGATGGACAGTGGACAGACGGCGCGGCACGTTGAGCATCACAGCAGGTCAGCGTCCGAAACAAACCACGCTCATACGTTTGGGCTCAGTTTGAAGATGTTTAGAGCAAATTTAACATAAGGTGGTTTTATGTGAGTATCATGACCTGGGGCCTGTACTACGAAGCGGGGTTAACTTTACTCAGATTTAACCCAGGGTCAGCCTCTTAAACTGGGGTTGACAAAACCTGGTTTTCTCAAGTGGTGTTAATCGGTACTACGACTCTGAATAAGATGTTGATTTGTTGAACCTGTGTTAACCTAAGTGGAGTTTTTGTGCGGTTCACATAAAAGGGGCAGGTTGCAGCACACGTCGCCATTTTTCAAAGATGGCACGGTCACCTTACTTTACCGAAGAAGAATGCACGATTATATGCGGAGCTACGAGGAATTTAAATTAACGTTAAGGGGAAATCGAACACATCGTCTGCCAGTAAAGCAAGACAGGCTTGTTGGCAACGTATTGCTGATCGGGTAAATGCGTAAGTACAATTCAATTGTTCCCCAAATCTGTTACAGATGATTAACCTGTGGAATGTCTAATATGTGTAAAAAATGACCCTCTTTCATTAATTACGCCCAGATGCAACATGATTCAGAAGTGGGCGTAGGCCTACTAATAAATGTTAGGTTAATTTAATGTTTCCTAAATAGGCTACCTTGACTGTATGATTGCTATTCCTAATCCTGTCAATATTTCAGATGTAATAGCAGTGCCAAACGCACCTGGCAGCAGGTGAAGATGAAATATAAAAACATCCTTCAGAACGGTAGGTTTATATTCATAGCTTGATAAGCCCCACTTCGCCTAATTAATGGACATGCATTAGACCTATTTAGATATTAGTAATTACCCGCGATTGCATAAAACTCTTCTTTGATTTGCATTGAGGATAAATGGCCAGGGGAAAACGACAAATGCATCCAACAGTTTAGATAGAGCAAGTACTACCTTGCGAATCTCAGATGTTCAGCATCACCGATGGAATACATAAATTGTCCACTGGCAAAATAGGCAAAAGGCACATTATCTGCTCGATCGTCGGGGCATTGCTACACTGTAAAAAATGACTTGTTTTTACAGGAAAATGCTGGCAGCTGTGGTTACCAGGGAATTCCTGTAAAACATGCAGCAGCACAGTAGATAACATTACAGACATAATATGTATATGGATTTACAGTGAATGAACCACGGCTGACTCACATTAAAGGAACTGTTAAATCTACAAACAAGAGCTCTCTTTTTTGTACATTTAACTGCTGTATTTTTTACAGGAATTCCCTGGTGACCACAGCTGCCAGTGTTTTCCTGTAAAAACAACAGTCTTTTTTACAGTGTATGATGGGTGATGTTACAGACGTCTGGCCCGATCAGCTGACAAAGATAACGAATTCCCTCGGCTGAGAATCTATATCTTTCATAGAGAATATCGTCCGGGTATGTCAGCGCGGATTCTGGCGGTCTTTAAAAACTCTCGCCCTGCGAGGAGAGCCCCATCACAATTTGTGCCCCAATATCAAACAGATCATCCAGGTAGGCCGGCATTGTCTTCGGAGTGATTGAAGGTGGATGGACGGTACTTATAAAGGGAGTGGTTTAAGCGAAAACCTCAAGCTAACCGAGAAACATAACCTGCTCGGAGCAGGTTTGTTGCCGTCCCATAAGTTGCCGTCGCAGCATGCCTCGGTGGAAACCTATCCACCTTTCGTAGTACGGGTTAGCCGGGAAGTTACTCCACCGTCATCTTACTCCCGAAGTTACCCCTGATAAGCCAGTAACCCCGCTTCGTAGTACAGGCCCCAGGAGTTCACATTATTCTTGTGCCTGTGTACATTTCAGTCTGAACGTAAACATGATTTCCTGTTTAAATGGACGCCCAGCAACAGTTTGACAGATTGGACTTGTTGAAGAGAATATCAGGACAGAGGTTTGGATTTGATCGGTTATATTTCAAGCCTGGACTTCATTGGAGATTTAAATTTTTTAAAGGGGTCACGTTGTACAAATAGAGGCTGGAATATATTGGTTGGCCAATAATATTGGCCAATATGAGCCTTTCACCACGTATAGGTATCCCCATTATTTTTGCCAATTTGAAAACACTTGTTTTACTGAATAACAATGTAGAAAAACACTTTGGCTGTTGGAAATGGTGTCATTATGGAGCTCTGCCAGCAGAGGGCGACCTGACAGCATTGTTTATAACGCAGTCAAGCATGACGGACTCCATCATCCCTTATTCATGTTAGCAACAAGAGAGCAGAAAAGCAATCAGTTGAATTTCGTTTTCAGTCAGAGCGGATGTTTTACAGTGATGAGACAAGTGGGTGGTATGTTGCCAGCTTGTTGTGGCCAAAATAGATGTTTGTTTTTTGCAAATACCGAGCGATGTAATACGGCAAACTGCCAATCCGATTGACGGCAGCATGATGTACATTGATTTTTTTGTTGTTGTTATAGTTACAGTGAGGAAATACGTATTTGAACACCCTGCGGTTTTGCAGTTCTCCCACTTAGAAATCATGGAGGGGTCTGAAATTTTCATCTTAGGTGCATGTCCACTGTGAGAGACATATCTAAAAAAATAAAAAAAAATCCGGAAATCACAATGTATATTTTTTGATCATTTATTTGTTACCTGCTGCAAATAAGTATTTGAACACCTACCAACCAGCAAGAATTCTGGCCTCACACAGACCTGTTATTTTTTCTTTAAGAAGCCCTCTTATTCTACACTCTTTACCTGTATTAATTGCACCTGTTTTGAACTTGTTGCCTGTATAAAAGACACCTGTTCACACACTCAATCAATCACACTCCAACCTGTCAACCATAGCCAAGACCAAAAAGCTGTCTAAGGACACCAGGGACAAAACGTAGACCTGCACAAGGCTGGGATGGACTACAGGACAACAGGCAAGCAGCTTGGTAGAAGACAACAACTGTTATGATTATTTATTAGAAAGTGGAAGAAAACACAAGATGACCGTCAATCTCCCGCGGTCTGGGGATTCCATGCAAGATTTCACTTTGTGGGGTAAGGATGATTCTGAGAAAGCGCAGAACTACACAGGAGGATGTGGTCAATGACCTGAAGAGATCTGGGACCACAGTCACAAAGATTACATTAGTAACATATGATGCTGTCATGGTTTTAAAATCCTGCAGGGCAGCAAGGTCCCCCTGCTCAAGCCAGCACCATGTCCAGGCTCTTTTGAAGTTCACCAGTGATCATCTGGATGATCCAGAGGAGGCATGGGAGAAGGTCATGTGGTCAGATGAGACAGAATAGAGGTTTTTTGGAATCAACTCCACTTACCATGTTTAGAGGATGAGAACAACCCCAAGGAAAACCATCCCAACCGTGAAGCATGGGGGTGGAAACATGCTACTCTGGGGGGTGCTCTTCTGCAAGGGGACAGGACGACTGCACTGTATTGAAGGGAGGATGGATGGGGTCATGTATTGCGAGATTTGGCAAACAACCTCCTTCCCTCAGTAAGAGCATTGAAGATGGGTCATGGCTGGGTCTTCCAGCATGACAATGACCCCAAACACACAGCCAGAGCAACTAAGGAGGGGCTCCGTAAGAAGCATTTCAAGGTCCTGGAGTGGCCTGGTCAGTCTCCAGACCTGAACTCAATAGAAAATCTTGGAGGGAGCTGAAACTGGATTTTTTTTTTTTTTTTTTGTATTATGTCTCTCACAGTGACATGCAACCTAAGATGAAATTTCAGACCCCTCATGATGTATAAGTGGGAGAACTTGCAAATACACAGGGTGTTCAAATACTTATTTTCCTCACTGTATTTATAATAAAGTTTAAAGGGTACATTCTGGCATAAGGGTTTGATAATGAAATGTGAGGAATCACTGACATTTTTATTTCTATATCACAGATATATTGGTGTTGTAATATCGGTATCAGCACACAGATAGTAAAATATTGGTCAGGCCTGTAGTACAAAATGAAAAATTGTCATTTACCTTTTACAGTTATGGGGGTTGGTTCATGTTAAAGAGCCGAACTGAGCGCATGTTGAGAAAAATTCTCCAACAATAACATATGACATTTAGGTTTTTTTTTTTGAGGAAATCCCTGTGTGTGTTCACGTCTCTATAAATGACCTGTTTTGTGCTTGTTGCTGTTACATGGAAGGAGAGCTGCTCTGGCCACGCCCCCTCTCTCTTCCATGGTTGCCAGCTGACACAGATGAAGCACAAGTCTTTGCAGATTTAACTGTGAGAGGCAGCTAAATGTTATTTAGCACTTCTATAGGTTTCCAGTGCAGTCAAATTACAACCCAGTTCCAATGAAGTTGGGACGTTGTGTAAAATGTAAATAAAAACAGAACACAATGATTTGCAAATCCTCTTCAACCTATATTCACTTGAATACACCACAAAGACAAGATATTTAATGTTCAAACTGATAAACTTGATTGTTTTGTGCAAATATTTGCTCATGTTGAAATGGATGTCTGCAACATGTTTCAAAAAGTTGGGACAGTGGTATGTTTACCACTGTGTACATCACCTTTCCTTCTAACAACACTCAATAAGCATTTGGGAACTGAGGACACTAATTGTTGAAGCTTTGTAGGTGGAATTCTTTCCCATTCTACTTGATGTACGACTTCAGTTGTTCAACAGTCCGCTGCCTCCGTTGTCGTATTTTTGTGCTTCATAATGCACCATAATGCGACTAGTACCCGCACTCTTACTACGAAGCCACACTGTTGTAACAGTGCAGAATGTGGCTTGGCATTGTCTTGCTGAAATAAGCAGGGACGTCCCTGAAAAACTCACAAATATAAACGCAAACCTTTTGGTTTTGCTCCCATTTTGTATGAGATGAACTCAAAGATCTAAAACTTTTTCCACATACACAATATCACCATTTCCCTCAAATATTGTTCATAAACCAGTCTAAATCTATGATAGTGAGCACTTCTCCTTTGCTGAGATAATCCATCCCACCTCACAGGTGTTGCCATATCAAGATGCTGATTAGACACCATGATTAGTGCACAGGTGTGCCTTAGACTGTCCACAATAAAAGGCCACACTGAAAGGTGCAGGTTTTATCACACAGCACAATGCCACAGATGTCACAAGATTGAGGGAGTGTGCAATTTGCATACTGACAGCAGGAATGTCAACCAGAGCTGTTGCTCGTGTATTGAATGTTCATTTCTCTACCATAAGCCGTCTCAAAGGTGTTTCAGAGAATTTGGCCAGTACATCCAACCAGCCTCACAACCGCAGACCACGTGTAACCACACCAGCCCAGGACCTCCACATCCAGCATGTTCACCTCCAAGATCGTCTGAGACCAGCCACTCGGACAGCTGCTGAAACAATCGGTTTGCATACCAAAGAATTTCTGCACAAACTGTCAGAAACCGTCTCAAGGAAGCTCATTCTGCATGCTCGTCGTCCTCATCGGGGTCTCGACCTGACTCCAGTTCGTCGTCGTAACCGATTTGAGTGGGCAAATGCTCACATTCGCTAGCGTTTGGCACGTTGGAGAGGTGTTCTCTTCACGGATGAATCCCGGTTCACACTGTTCAGGGCAGATGGCTGACAACGTGTGTGGCGTCATGTGGGTCAGCGGTTTCTGATGTCAGTGTTGTGGATCGAGTGGCCCATGGTGGCGGTGGGTTATGTTATGGTATGGGCAGGCGTCTGTTATGGACGAAGAACACAGGGCATTTTATTGACTGGCATTTTGAATGCCACAGGATACCGTGACGAGATCCTGAGGCCCATTGTTATGCCTATACATCCAAGAACATCCCTCATGTTGCAGCAGGATAATGCACGGCCCCATGTTGCAAGGATCTGTACACAATTCTTGGAACCTGAAAATGTCCCAGTTCTTGCATGCCGGCATACTATCCACCGGACATTTCACCCATTGAGCATGTTTGGGAGTTCTGGAACCGGGCGTATACGACAGCGTGTACCAGTTCCTGCCATATATCCAGCAACTTCGCACAGCCATTGAAGAGGAGTGGACCAACATTCCACAGGCCACAACTGACAACATGATCAACTCTATGCGAAGGAGATGTGTTGCACTGCATGAGGCAAATGGTGGTCACACCAGATATGACTGGTATCCCCCCCCCAATAAAACAAAACTGCACCTTTCAGAGTGGCCTTTTATTGTGGACAGTCTCAAGGCACACCTGTGCACTAATCATGGTGTCTAATCAGCATCTTGATATGGCACACCTGTGAGGTGGGATGGATTATCTCAGCAAAGGAGAAGTGCTCACTATCACAGATTAGACTGGTTTGGTGAACAATATTTGAGGGAAATGGTGATATTGTGTATGTGGAAAAAGATTTAGATCTTTGAGTTCATCTCATACAAAATGGGAGCAAAACCAAAAGTGTTGCGTTTAATTTTTGTTGAGTGTATGTTGTTCCAAAACCTGGATGTACCCTTTCAGCATTGATGGTGCCATCACAGATGTGTAAGTTGCCCATGCCATGGGCACTAACACACCCCCATACCATCACAGATGTGTAAGTTGCTCATTCCAGCTCTTTCTATTTCCTGTCTTCTTACAACAAAATAAAGGCTGATCTGTTCTCACAGTATGCATAATATATAACATTTCAGCTTTTATTTTGAATGTCATTTTTGTTCATTTCCTGTGGTGCTGCCACGTGTTCACAGACTGAAGTGTACAAATGGCTGAGGATAATGTGAGCATATGGTGCTGAATGACCTTTGACCTGTCTATGCACCGCCTGTGCTAAGCTGTGACACGCATGGCGTCTTCACGCCGCACCGACTGAAGCAGCGTTGCTGCTGCTGTGAGATTTGCAGTAAGCAGCAATTTTTTCTTCTTGTCTTCTAAAAGGGAGAAAACTGTGATCACTTGTGCAAAACCAAACCCTGTAAGTCTGAGTTCACGCTTCCCGCCTGCAAACTGTCCGCTGCTGCTGCGATGCGTCCATGGAAACACCGCAGACCCCACACTGGTCCCTTAGACAATGGATGTTACCAAAGCACAACAGTGCTGTAGTTCTGTCACATGACACCAGGAGAGAAACTGATGATCAGACGGGTTCCCAAATGTTTGAAATCTGATGATCTCACACAGGGAAATTAATAAGGTCCCACAGCGCCCTCTAGCTTCTAGCCACATGATGTTGGTAATATGGAATGTCCTTTTAAATTATTTTGGGAAGCAGCGTCTTTCCATGGGTACAGTCCAAGATACAGTATAGTTTCTAATCAGGGTTGCCAGACGGCGAGTAAAACATAGGCTTCTTGATCACAGCGGCTTTTTTATCTATCAGACATCAGAAAATTGATGAAGAGCCTCAATGTGAGATCTGAGACGGCTTTCAGTGTCCTACGCAGTGACAACGTGTTTATTTATTTTTTATTTTTAAAATGCTCACTTGCTCCTTAAACACAATCGAATATATAAAGGAACAAAGTCAACTCTGGATTTAACTCAGAGGCCAAATCTTTTCTTTGAAATATTTTCAAATTACTCAGACAAACACACATGTTCTTTCCTGTGGTGGTAAACAACAAAGTCTTCCACAAAGTCCAAACAGACTTTCATCCAAAATCAGATTTTCTCTTTTTAGGTAGCTTTGGGTTAATATTTTGAGCAGAATTAGAAACATTTTTAAAGCGTTTGGCTTTGATTCAGTATTCTGGGACGGCTTTGATCTTTGTCATGAAAATTGTTATATGATCATTTTTAATTAAAATGAACAATGCTGTTTTCCTGACATGTTCACTTTGAATTCATGTTAATATTTGCATTGTGTTTGAATCATTTTACAAATAATGTAATAAACACAGATTTTTTATGGCCAAATATAAAGAATGATGTATAATATGTGCAGTTAAATACAGATTTATATCATTTAAAATGTAGAAATACTGATTAATTATAGTGTTTTTTGTTTTTTTTGTTTTTACTTTTTTGTTATTTCCTTCTTATGATGAATTTTTTCGACCTGAAACCGACACGATGTTCTGTGTTTTCACCACATCGGGACTGGAGGCTTTGATTCTGTCTGGATCAGTACTTGTGATCCTGTTTGGGTTTTTGATCTGACGATTTGTTGGAGTTTGGACCCTACACCCTCCCCTCACTGTAAGCAGACTGAGCTGGATGGCAGTCCACGGACCCCGCTTTGGGAATCTGTGCTGCAAAGGTGTAAGGTCACTGAGGTCATGTGCGGTGTGGACAGTGGGGAACCGTCACATGTGCCCCTGCGCCCCCTCGTGCTTGGTGCCGTGTATTGCTGTACTTGCATTCAGTCTAAATGGAAAACATAAATAAATGTCTGAGTACGTCAAACACTGTGTGTGTGTGTGTGTGTGTTTCTAACGGGGGGGGGGGGGCTTTCTTACTGCATAAATGATGTGGATGAAATGTTCAGAAGAAGAATCAAGTCTTTCTGTTGGTAGAAACTTCATTAGTGCTCTGACGTACAACTTTGTGTTCTGTCACCATCTGCTGACCAAAGTCTGAGTTCACCTGAAACACAGTCATTGTGTGACTTTGGCCCCATCTAGTGGATAAATCTGACAAGCAAAAATTCTTCCATTTTCCTTAAAAAACAACAAAACGAAGCAAAAAAACAAAACATCTCTCCTTTCACCTTCAATTCTCAGGCTTTTTTTGTGTTTGTCACGCATTTTGCTTCTTCTAAATAATTTTCTACACAAGAGTAAAGGAACAAATATGCTTTTGTCTATTTGAGGTACAAAGTATAAAATTGTAACAGAAACAGCACAAGAAAACGTCTAAAAATTGACAGACTGAATTGAATCTCAAGAGCTGACTGAGATCGGTCCTGTGTGTCTGCGCTCACATCAGAAATGATTTTGTGTTTGATTCTTCTCTATCAACCCAACAGGAGATGCAGTATTTTAAATTATTCTTCTATGTTTTTTGTTCATTTTCCTTCTTTCTCAAACCATGTGGAATCAGCTCACAAGCATCTTTAAACATAAACATGAGTCATCAGGAGATGACGTGTCCCCGCCGGCCCCCAAAATCAGTAATTAGAAAGTGTCAGGGGATCACCCAACTACACCCTTCTGCTAAATATGAATGAAATTGGTTAACTGGTTCTTGCAATATTGTGCTAACAAGTGAAAACGGACAGACAGAATTGCTGTCCCTCCTTGTTTCATACTGGGGGGACAACATCAATCTGGAAGACTTTCAGTGGGTAAAAGGCAAGGGTGCAAGCCTAAGCTGAACATCCATGATCTCCAGTACCTCAGATGGCACTACATAATCAATCATCATTCATCAATAGCTGATATAACCACATGGGCAAGGGATTACTTTGAGAAACATTTGTGAAGCACTTACACTATGGAGTTGCATTAAAAAAATTCCACTTCAAGCTTACTGTCCAGGAATGAAACCTAATGTTAACCTTGCTGAGAAGCGGCATCAGCTGTCTGGGCTTGGACGCACTGTGGAAACACAGTGGAAAGGTGCATTGTGGTCAGATAAATTAGTATTCCAGACTTTTTTCTTTTTTCTTTTTTTTTTGAAGGAATGGGCACCTTGTGCTCCAGACACCCCCCCCCCCCCCCCCCAAAAAAAAAAAAAAATCCAAACCAGGATCTGTCATGTCTGTGCTCTTGACGATGGCAATCTCCATTTCTGTAATGGCTGAATTAATGCAGAAAAAGTACATTGAGATTTTAGAGCAACATAATTCTGCCCACATTACAAAGGCAGGGCTGCAGGAGACGAGTGGACGGGTACTGGACTGGCCTGTCTGTAGTCCTGACCTGTCCCCAACAGAGAATGTGTGGAGAATTTTGAAGTAAAAAATGTGGGTAAATCGCTTAGTATCCTCAATTTCAATTTATTTTCATTTATATAGCGCCAAATCATGACAAAGTTGCCTCAAGGTGCTTCACATAAGGTCTAACCTTACCAGCCCTCGGAGCAAGCACACAAGTGACAGTGGTAAGGAAAAACTCCCTCTGGGGAAGAAACCTCATGCAGTCCAGACTCAAAGGGGTGACCCTCTGCTTGGGCCATGCTACTGACACAATTTACAGAAAAATTCACAAAACGAAAATGCAGGAACGTTTCCGGTGTGCCAGGACAAGATGGTACAGAAACAGGACACCACATCCATCTCTGGATGGAGCTGCACCTTAAACAGAGGAAAAAAACACAACAGAATCAGGCATCAGCAGTGGTGTCAAAAGTACACACATTTGTTACTTAAGTAGAAGTATAGATACTGCAGTTTAAAAACACTCTGGTAAAAGTTGAAGTATCAACTCGACTTCTTTACTCAAGTAAAAGTGAAAAGTATGTGCTCCAAAACCTACTTAAGTATAAAGTATAAAGTAACCTTTAAAAAAAAAAGGTAGATGCCACTATATGAATTGAAAGCTTAATTTAAAAACTGATTTGTTCTACATGTGGCCCAAGACCCAAAACTACCCCCCAACACCACCTGCATGAAAATGTTTCAATTCTAGAAACTCTGAAATGCCAATCTGGGACTATTCCAGACAATAAACTGCAGTGAGTGCAGCATCCATTTAGTGAAGGGGAAAAAAAACAAAACAAAAAAAACCACAACTTTCCTTATTCAGATTCATTCCAGTAGTATTCTGCTCTTACTAGGATGCAGCAGTTTCTAGTTTGGCAGATAGTTCTGGAGAAAATCACTGAAGAATTAAATTGAAAATATGGTTTGACCGAAACAAACTCATTAAATAAGACAGGGATGAAGTGGAGGTATAAGAGTCACTAGGTGTTCACAGGAAACACTCATTTATTTATGTATGTATTTATTTTATGTATGTTAATTGTTAGTTGCTTTATATTTTCTGTTGTGTTTCTATTCAGGTTCTTTTTGCCTCTTTCTCTAGAATTGTATATAATAATCATTAGATTATTAATATATAAACAAAAATAAATTTAAGAAATATTACAATTTGAAAACAAATGCACCCGAACATGATGAGAGCTGCAACTGCATAATTGCTAAGTTTTAACATTGAAAATGCCATATGCTATGAAAATGCTAACGCTGTTAGCATCGCTCCCGTTTTTTAAGTATAAAATACATCATCAACTGTTTCAGAAGACCATAAAGGTCAGTTTTAACATAGAAAAGGTAAATAATACTCACAGAAGTATGCTCTTTAGGGTTTTAGCGGGGGGAAAATTAAGCGAAAGAAAGAAAGAATAAACGAAGCAATAGGTTGAAGCATTGCTTCAATCTGCGAACTACTGCTTCGATTGGTTCACGGTTCACAGCAAAAGCCGTGCTGCAGAAAAGTTGATTACAGGCGCACATGACGTCAAATATATATATAACATTAAACTGAAGCCAAAAGTAACAAGGCTGTTTGTTTTAAAAATGTAAGGAATAGAAAGTACAGATACTTGTGTGAAAATGTAATGAGTAGAAGTCAGAAGTAGGCAGGAAAAATAAGAATGGAGTAAGTATAGATACCTAAAAAGTGTACTTAAGTACAGTAACGAAGTATTTGTACTTCGTTACTGACACCTCTGGGCATCAGAAAGACAACAAATACAGTATAATTTTGTCAGGCATTAAGCAACAAGAAAAACAGAAGAAATACTAAGGTGACCGCCGGCCACTAGCTCTAAGCTTCACTTAAGACCCAGAATTAGATAAAGTTGAGACCGTTGTGGGACGCCTGAAACACATTCATTTGTGTGATTTTGGCGCCATCTAGTGGATACGATCCGACAAGCAAAAATTCTTCAATTTTACTTTTATTCCAAAAAAAAAAAAAAAAAACCCAAACACATAACATTTTCTTTTTTTTTTACCTTTAATTCTTTTCTGTGTTTGTCACGCATTTTGCTTCTTCTAAATCATTTTTACACAAGAATAAGGAAACACAATATGCTTTTGTCTATTTGAGGTACAAAGTATAAAACTGTAACAGAAACATTGCACAAGAAATTACAGACTGAATTGAATCTTAAGAGTTGACTCCGACCTGCTCCGTTTCCTAATAAAATGAATTTAAAAGAGTAGAAAGCATAGTAACATACTATGCCAGTATTCTAACCATCCAAAGGGAAAATAAGTGTGTCTTAGGTCTGGACTTGACCGTCCTCCACAGAATCTGACTGTTTCATTGATCAGGGAGATTCATTCCACAGAAAGGGCACGATAAGAGAAAGCTCTGTGACCCCCAGACTTTTTATGCACCCTAGGACACAAAGTAGTCCTGCAACTGCAAAGCCAGGGTTTACATTAGGTCAGCTAAGTAGGGAGGTGCCAGTCCGTGAATATTTTATAGGTTCATAGCAGAACCTTAAAGGTCTGATCTCATAGGGCAAGAAGCCAGTGAAGAGATGCCAAAATGGGTATAATGTGGTCAAACTTTCTGCTTCATGTCCAAAAGTCTGGCAGCAGCATTTTGAACCAGTTGGAGACCCCTAATGCTGGACTGCGGTAAACCAGAAAACAGAACCATGCAGTAGTCCAATCTAGAAGAGACAAACGCCTGAACCAGGGTCTCAGCTATGGGACAAATTCTTCACTATATTTCGCGTAAAGCAGTCATCGTAATATTTCTAATGTGGAGGTCAAAGGACAACGTAGGATCAAAATTACCCCAAGGTCCCTCACTTTGTCTGTGTGATGTATGACACACAAGCCTAGGCTAAGTGTAGCTGGTCAAATTGATGCCGATGTCTACTGGACCAAGTAACATCATTTCAGTCTTATCAGAATTTAAAAGTAGGAAGTTGCTAGACAATCCAGTTTCTCACTAATGCAAGGCAATCTTCTAAGGATTTAAGTGAATGAGATTACCAGCAGTTATTGGCATGTATAACTGAGTATCATCAGCATAGCAGTGAAAGGTAATCCCAAAACTCTGCAATATGTGCCCAAGAAGGTGCCTATATAAAGGGAATAAAAGCAGGGAGCCTAAGGCGGCACGAACCCCAAATTTCATGTCACTAGGTTAAGGCATGCTGGGATATGTTTAACCTAACGTCTTCTATTTTGTTCTCAAAGTAATCCAAGAAATCTTGTGCTGTAAAAGGAAAGCAACTTACAGGTGGTTGTCTATGAGTAAGTGTTGCCACCGTGTCAAACAAGAACTTTGAGTTATGCTTGTTTTTGTTGATCAAATCAGAGTAATAAGTCTGCTTTGTAGCCAGTAGGGCATGCTTATAGTCCAGTGGTGGGCACAGTTCCGCTAATCTGCTAACCGCTAATTATCGAAGATAATGTTTTCATTTTCGGATTAGCTTTTCAGATAACTTTGAAAACCATCATCGGACTAATTATCTTGCAATGAGTTTTGATCCAATAATTTTTAGACCGCTAACATATTTTTGCAGACGTGGTAAACAAAGCTAAATAGTTATAAACATCTATGAGATCTAAAATCAGTTAAGCACCTACTTGTTAAATGTTTTATAGCAGATGTGCAGTTCTATCCTCCATAAACAGAGGAGAACTGGTTCTAGAAAAAAAACGCTCTATCCTCTGCAGGCAAAGGACAACTGGTCACAAAAAAAGCTTTTTTTTTTTTTTACCCCATAGTGATACGCTGGCAATATCATCCAAGTCATCCAGAGGCATACAGTTTTAACTTATGGTTAAAATTTTAACCAAACTAATTTTGGACAAGTTATAAAGTGAAAATATCAGATATATGTTTTAAAGTAATACACTAATTTTGAAGGTTTTAGTGTGGAGATGCTGTGCCCAGCAGTGCATTATGGGTAATGTCAGTACATTCACGACAGAAGAAATGCATTTGAGAGGCTCTGATCAGGCTCCACACAGACAACAGCATTAAACTCTTTGTATATTGTGCCTAAAACTCTCGTGAATGTATTCTCTGGGTTTATAGATGTTGTTATTGTGTTTGTTTTATGTAAAAATGCCAGAAGAAGCTCAGGTTGCTCCTCCATTATTTTCAATTGGATCATTACAATCGATTCCTGTTTGCTATTTAGAGTACTGCTTATGTCAAACACTGTCGTCTTTGTTCCAGAGTATATATATAAGATGTTTGAAATTAAGTTTGCGTTTATTAAATTCTACGCATCTTAGACGTAGCAGACACAGATTATCTGGAATTTTGTTTTGGCAAGTCTTCACAGTCTCTACTGCCAGTAGTGTTCTTGGTAGTATTTGCCCTAGTACTGAGCATCCGGTAGTTGGCAGTGTTCTATTTATTTTGACCCCAGTTATATCAGACGGTTATCTAATTACAACTTGGCTTTTTTTTTTTTTTTTTGGAAAATGCCTTTTTTTTTTACAAATAAAAAAATGGCATATTTTACAAAAGCACATTTATCTGTAAACACCAACACACACGCACGCACACACACACACACACACACACACACCTTACATTAATGTGTTGGTTTACATAGAATGAATGAGTCAACCAATCAGTGTTAGCGGAGGCACATTTTACCCATAATCCTTTGCCATCTGTCTGTGTTTGTTACAAAACTTCAGAATTAGTGCATTATTCAACATTAAAAGATATATGATATATTTTAACTTTGTACAAATGACAGAATTGACATTAATGGAGTCATTCTATCAGGATAGGTACGGTCAGGCCTACGTCACTTCCGCGTAGTTACGGCCACCATTTTGGGTCGCCGCTGAAAAAAAACTGTATGTGCACTCACAACCATTGTTGATATAGTCATCTTTACTGCTGTTTATTCGCAAAGGTCCGCTGATTTGGTCATGCCAAATGCAACACACAATCGTGGCATTCTGTGTGAAAACTGGTGTATATTAAGTAGAAAAAGCTGCGGCAGAATGCTGCAAGCGTGATGGACGTCAAGTAGGAAATGAGCATGACAGTGGATTGTTTTCAGCGGCTCACTGGTTACTATGTGCGTTGCTATGTGGGCGCGCATCAGGGACCCGGATGTCCGACTGTACCTATTAATTTTATTTATAAACCAAACCATAAGCCAGCACTGCTTATTTTCCAAGACCACCGCCTGATGGCAACGCTGTTATTGAGTAGAGAGTTGAGCTTCACTGCTTCTCTTAACTGCTTCTCTGCTGGAAGCTATGAAATAAACAACAGTTTCTAGTAGTGGGCAGGGTGCACAAAGACAGAAGTGCTGACTCATTGTTTGGGTCTGTAGTCGCATTTGATGCTACCAGAAGAGATTGTGGTGTTAGAACTCAAAATCAGCTTGTTAGTAGCTGCAAGTGTACCGGAGACAATACTGGAAGTTATCGGTTATCTGTAGCTGCATTAAATTTTTGGGTGGTTTATCGGTTTAGCTTTATAAAAGATAACTTTTCAGTTTGCTGATTATCTGTTATCGAAGATAATTTTTTGGTTAGCTGTGCCCACCACTGTTATAGTCTAAGATAGCATCATGCCACGTGAAGTGGAATACTTTTAATTTTGAACTACACCATTTCCGTTCTCATGCAAGTAATCATTTGAACCAAGGTGATTGTGTTTTGGGGCGTGGTTTTAATAAAGGTGGCGCAATCATGTCGAGTATAGTTTTGAGTGCTGAGTTTAAACTATAATAAGTATAATAAACTATCTACTAATTGGACATTTTCCAAACATGAAGCTAAGATATCAGGCAGTCTAGCTTTGAGTTCAGTCATAGTTGAGGAATTCATGTGTTGCTGCAGTGATAACTAAGGTTGTCATTCCACTAAACATGGCAGCGGAACTGTAAACTGAATAAGTGAGTGATCAGAGACCACCGATGCAAGAGGCATGATGTCAGTATTCGTAACAGCACGATACCACATGCGAGAACCAAATCCAGGGTATTTCCACTCGTGTGTCGAGTTCTGAATGCATTGCTGAAATCCTAATGCATCAACAATTTCCATAAATTATTGCAGAGAGGATCAGAAGGCTTATTTATATGAATGTTAAAGTCACCAATAATCAGAATGTTATCTGCACTAGTTGACAAGTTAGAGATGAACACACCAAATTCATCTAACAAGTATGGGCCAGGGGGCAGTGACAAAGTATTACGGCTGATTTTTGTTCTTTTGACCTTGGCAATAAGTAGCATCGTGGGCAGAGCGGAGAACCAGATGCTCAAACAAGTTATATTTGTGACCACCAACAGCTAATGCACTGAACCTAGATTTATAAATAAGAGCAACCCCCACCTTGCTTCACATCACCAGGGCCATGACTAGTGTATGCCAGTGGGCAGGCCTCCTTTAAGGGGAGGACAGCTATAGGTTTAAGCCATGTTTCACATACCCAATCATATCTAAGTGATGTTCCATAATCCTCGATGCCAAAACATCTTCTAACAACTGTGAGAAGGAATGGCAACATTACAAAGTGGTGAATGTTTTAGGACTCAAGTTTGTTTGTTTGTTTGTTTGTTTTTTGTTGTTTGTTTCTTCATTTGTTTTTTGAGTGGCCTTAAATACAGGGATGGATGTATATCAACAAATACAATGAAGTAAACCACACAAAACATGAAGTACTATCTTTGCCTTATACCATCTTGAATTAAATAAAAGTCAAAGTCCATATAAGAATCACAGCATTTTTTAAATCTGCATTTTGCATACCATCCTAATTATTTTGAATTGTTGGAATTTTGGGCAGCATGATGGCTAATTGATTAGCACTGTGGCCTCACAGCAAGAAGGTCCTGGGTTATGATCTGACCTGGGGCCTCATGTACAACGTATGTGTACGTTGGTCTCCACGGTAATGTTTGCGGGGTGAACACGGCAGGAGGGTTAATATACAGACTAGCGTGTTCCCCATGGGTGTCCATGGGTTCTACACTCAACAAAAATATAAACGCAACACTTTTGGTTTTGCTCCCATTTTGTATGAGATGAACTCAAAGATCTAAAACTTTTTCCACATACACAATATCACCATTTCCCTAAAATATTGTTCACAAACCAGTCGAAATCTGTGATAGTGAGCACTTCTCCTTTGCTGAGATAATCCATCCCACCTCACAGGTGTGCCATACCAAGATGCTGATTAAACACCATGATTAGTGCACAGGTGTGCCTTAGACTGCCCACAATAAAAGGCCACTCTGAAAGGTGCAGTTTTATCACACAGCACAATGCCAGATGTCGCAAGATTTGAGGGAGCGTGCAACTGGCATGCTGACAGCAGGAATGTCAACCAGAGCTGTTGCTCGTGTATTGAATGTTCATTTCTCTACCATAAGCTGTCTCCAAAGGCGTTTCAGAGAATTTGGCAGTACATCCAACCAGCCTCACAACCGCAGACCACGTGTAACTACACCAGCCCAGGACCTCCACATCCAGCATGTTCACCTCCAAGATCGTCTGAGACCAGCCACTCGGACAGCTGCTGAAACAATCGGTTTGCATAACCAAAGAATTTCTGCACAAACTGTCAGAAACCGTCTCAAGGAAAGCTCATCTGCATGCTCGTCATCCTCATCGGGGTCTCGACCTGACTCCAGTTCGTCGTCGTAACCGACTTGAGTGGGCAAATGCTCACATTCGCTGGCGTTTGGCACGTTGGAGAGGTGTTCTCTTCACGGATGAATCCCGGATCACACTGTTCAAGGCAGATGGCAGACAGCGTGTGTGGCATCGTGTGGGTGAGCGGCTTTCTGATGTCAATGTTGTGGATCGAGTGGCCCATGGTGGCGGTGGGGTTATGGTATGGGCAGGCGTCTGTTATGGACGAAGAACACAGGTGCATTTTATTGATGGCATTTTGAATGCACAGAGATACCGTGACGAGATCCTGAGGCCCATTGTTGTGCCATACATCCAAGAACATCACCTCATGTTGCAGCAGGACAATGCACGGCCCCATGTTGCAAGGATCTGTACACAATTCTTGGAAGATGAAAATGTCCCAGTTCTTGCATGGCCGGCATACTCACCGGACATGTCACCCATTGAGCATGTTTGGGATGCTCTGGACCGGCGTATACGACAGCATGTACCAGTTCCTGCCAATATCCAGCAACTTCGCACAGCCATTGAGAGGAGTGGACCAACATTCCACAGGCCACAATTGACAACCTGATCAACTCTATGCGAAGGAGATGTGTTGCACTGCATGAGCAAATGGTGGTCACACCAGATAATGACTGGTATCCCCCCCCAATAAAACAAAACTGCACCTTTCAGAGTGGCCTTTTATTGTGGACAGTCTAAGGCACACCTGTGCACTAATCATGGTGTCTAATCAGCATCTTGATATGGCACACCTGTGAGGTGGGATGGATTATCTCAGCAAAGGAGAAGTGCTCACTATCACAGATTTAGACTGGTTTGTGAACAATATTTGAGGGAAATGGTGATATTGTGTATGTGGAAAAAGTTTTAGATCTTTGAGTTCATCTCATACAAAATGGGAGCAAAACCAAAAGTGTTGCGTTTATATTTTTGTTGAGTGTAGATTAGATAGTGTTTTTAAAATAGGTAGCTGACATATTTCAAGGTTGGTAATAATTTATGTACATTTTCTATAATGATTTAACTGAAAGTGCAGGAAATTAAAATGAGAATGTTTTGTGAATAATTGTATTTGTTATTTGGCACATTTCGTTAATGTCATGTTTTACAACTGGCAAGGTTGAGATGTTTCCTTTGTTCAGAGCTTGTCTAGTGACCAGGGACTGATGAATGGTGATACCAATGTTCACTGTGCACTGTTGTTACCTATTATCCATAATTTCTCCAGCAATATTAGTCCTATCAACTTTCTATTTTGCAGCGTTCATTCTTGACCCAAAATACATAAGCATACAAAGGGAAAATGTCAGCTCTCCTCAGTTTGTCCGTGATCGAAGTTACACACATGCACACACGTACACACAGGTGGTCGGAGCATATGTGTTCTGATCCAAGTCTGTAAACTGCATCAGTTTTCGCATTGAACATGATCAGAAAAGTATTTCTCATCTCGTTGATCTTAAATGATTTCTACTGTGAATTATGGAGTACCTCAGTGTTGTGGTCTGGGTCCTCTGTTGCTTGATTTTCTTGTAGGCCCTCTTGATGGGCTCATCAGCAGATCAAGTAGCTCCAAACATTTATTGCCATTGAATAACATCAGTGATAGAGAGGGGCATTGTTATAAATCAATAATCTTTATTAACACAGTATAAACAACAAACAACAGAGGAAACTTCATGGCGCGCATATGTATATGGACAGTGGAGCCAGTGTTGGTCAGGCAGAAAACCTGACTGAGACAGAAGCAGAGACACGAGCTGATCCTGGTTCACAGACACAAACCGAACAGATGGATGGACCTTATATGTTCCTAAAGCCATTCAGTCCCTTTGCAGAGGGATTACAGTCATGCTGAGCAACACTTAGCTACAGTATGAAACAGCTGTTACATAAAACCAAGTAAATCATCTCTTTAGAAAGGTTCTTTTATATAAATGATTTGGAATGTACAAAACAGTATTTTACACATTTCTCGATGCATGATTCTGAGCAGGACCCAGCAGCCTACAGTCAGTACACTTCCCTTTAAAGTACTACAAACTAGTTAACTGGATTACGAGCTACATAAAGACCGCGCTGTGCGTGAGCGCCACCGCAGCCCCACATGGCATCAGGAGACTATGACAAAAAGCAAAGATCAGCAGCATTGTGGTGTGTTAAGATCAGACACCGACAGAAATGCTCCAGGCTGAATATATTGCCAAAACATCCCATGCGCAACAGCAGATGTCATTCAAATGATCCTCCAAGCCTGTGGACCTCCACCCTGACACGGCGGCATGTAAACAGCCACAGCCGCTTCTACCCTTTTAATGTTTGACTTATGATAAGTTAAGGCTCTTTAAGGACCTGAGGATTCTGAACTTATGATGAGGCACACATAAGGCAAAGAATAGCTCTAGACACTGGGCGAACCAAAACAACAAGGAGCACGAGACAGCCAAAAGTCCAATCGCCAGGTCGGCTCGTCCCAACAGCACAGTGCTGTTTCAGGAACAACCACATGGATGGTTTCAAGACTTTATCAGTTGTGAGGAACTTCAGGATCCCCTCACCAAAGAGAACTGGCACCAAACTCAGGACATGCTCATGCTACAGCATTTAGCACGCTAAAAGGACACACCGCCATAATCACTGAAAACAGCGTTCAACCACGTGACACCTGCGACCCAACCGCCACTCTGGATGACACACCATAAGTGTCCATCAGGAGATTTCGAAATATTGAAAAGTGTACCATTTTTATGGAGATAAAGTTGTAATTGGAAAAATCTGAGCAGACATTTGGTGGATTTCTCTTGTAGTTGGTGTGACGTCAGTATTTATCCCTCCTGTGCATCGCTATAAATGCTCTGTGAATGTGGGCACACTGCAACCTTATGGGCAAAAATCCTTCACATTTCAGAGGACACTTTACTGCCCTCTGTTGGTAGGTTGAGGAACATAACATCACTCAGTGGAGAACATCAAGTCTTTTCAGTTTCAAAATGTGCACATCCACATTACCTGGCAGGAATTTTAATACAATTAATCACGACACACTTTCCCTTTAACAAACACATAAAATATAAGTTTCATCTGGTGGTTTTTGTTTTGTAGTGCAGATGAATCTGATTAATTGATCTTTGAAAATGTTTCTCTTGGTTAATCAGTTTGATTTATTTCTCTGTATTGAACATCTGCTGTTTTTTTTTCTGAATGTGTCACTCTGATAAACTCAAGCTTCTGTAACATTTTACAAACTGACTGATTAATAATTAAACCAATCCTCTGCTTATTTCCAGTCCAGTGGTTAACTTCACTTGTGATACATCAGGGGTTCAAACTGAGGCACTGCTTCATGATGAACACAACTTTATTTATTTATTTGAATTGTTTTCAGTTTTAATTCTGCATGTGTGAGCGGTGAGAAGCGACAGTTTGACCTCGTGCTGAAGACGCACGAGTCTGCATGTGAGTCCACGAAAGATCAGCTGCCTGAAAAAAAAAAAATATATATTTCTAATTCTTAAAGGACAAGTCACATGCTGTTCAAAAACTCCACATCAAAGTATTGGTGATTTTAAGTCTGTGCACAGAGTTACTTTTGAAAATTTACTTTATTACTTTTTTTAATTACTTTACTAATAGTTACTTATCAGAGTACTCAATTTTAAGAGTAACAAAGTTCCTTATTAGTTAATGAAGTAACTGTATAAAGTAACTAATAAGGTAACCGAGAGGAGACAGAGACTCAAGTCTATGAATTTTTGAGAGAGTCTGTCAGATTTTGGATCCTGGTGTCTTCTGAGTCTGCTCTCTGAACCAGAGAAGGACACCGTTTAAATCCAGTTACTACTAGTGCTCAAGTCGGACATTCCATTTTAGCTGCGTGTGCGTGTATCTAAAACTGCGCCACAATGCCGTTTTAGCTGTGTGTATCTAAAACTGCGCCACAATGCCGTTTTAGCTGTATCTAAAACTGCGCCACAATGCCGTTTTAGCTGCGTATACATGTATCTAAAACTGCACCACAATGCCGTTTTAGCTGTATCTAAAACTGCGCCACAATGCTGTTTTAGCTGTGTGTATCTAAAACTGCGCCACAATGCCGTTTTAGCTGTGTGTATCTAAAACTGCGCCACAATGCCGTTTTAGCTGCGTATACATGTATCTAAAACTGCGCCACAATGCTGTTTTAGCTGTGTGTATCTAAAACTGCGCCACAATGCTGTTTTAGCTGTGTGTATCTAAAACTGCACCACAATGCCGTTTTAGCTGTGTGTATCTAAAACTGCACCACAATGCCATTTTAGCTGCATGTGTCTAAAACTGTGCAATAATGCCGTTTTTGCTGCATGTGCGTGTGTCTAAAAGTGCACAATAATGCCGTTTTAGCTGCATGTGTCTAAATCGCCGCCACAATGCCATTTTAGCTGCATAAATGTGTATCCAAAACTGCGCCACAATGCTGTTTTAGCTGCATGTGCGTCTGTTTAAAACTGCGCCACAATGCCATTTTAGCTGCATATATGTGCATCTAAGACTGCGCCACAATGCTGTTTTAGCTGCATGTGCGTCTGTTTAAAACTGCGCCACAATGCTGTTTTAGCTGCATGTGCGTCTGTTTAAAACTGCGCCACAATGCTGTTTTAGCTGCATGTGCGTCTGTCTAAAACTGCACCACAATGCTGTTTTAGCTGCATGTGTCTAAGACTGTGCCACAATGCCGTTTTAGCTGTATGTGCGTCTGTCTAAAACTGCACCACAATGCTGTTTTAGCTGCATGTGTCTAAGACTGTGCCACAATGCTGTTTAGCTGCATGTGCGTCTGTCTAGACTGTGCCACAATGCTGTTTTAGCTGCATGTGCGTCTGTCTAAAACTGTGCCACAATGCTGTTTTAGCTGCATGTGCGTCTGTCTAAAACTGTGCCACAATGCTGTTTTAGCTGCATGTGGGTCTGTCTAAAACTGCGTCACAATGCTGTTTTAGCTGCATGTGCGTGTGTCTAAAACTGAGCCACAATGCTGTTTTAGCTGCATGTGCGTGTCTAAAACTGAGCCACAATGCTGTTTTAGCTGCATGTGCGTCTGTCTAAAACTGAGCCACAATGCTGTTTTAGCTGCATGTGCGTCTGTCTAAAACTGAGCCACAATGCTGTTTTAGCTGCATGTGCGTGTGTCTAAAACTGAGCCACAATGCTGTTTTAGCTGCATGTGCGTCTGTCTAAAACTGAGCCACAATGCTGTTTTAGCTGCATGTGCGTGTGTCTAAAACTGAGCCACAATGCTGTTTAGCTGCATGTGCGTGTGTCTAAAACTGAGCCACAATGCTGTTTTAGCTGCATGTGCGTGTGTCTAAAACTGAGCCACAATACTGTTTTAGCTGCATGTGCGTGTGTCTAAAACTGAGCCACAATGCTGTTTTAGCTGCATGTGCGTGTGTCTAAAACTGAGCCACAATGCTGTTTTAGCTGCATGTGCGTGTGTCTAAAACTGAGCCACAATGCTGTTTTAGCTGCATGTGCGTGTGTCTAAAACTGAGCCACAATGCTGGTTTAGCTGCATGTGCGTGTGTCTAAAACTGAGCCACAATGCTGTTTTAGCTGCATGTGCGTGTGTCTAAAACTGAGCCACAATGCTGTTTTAGCTGCATGTGCGTGTGTCTAAAACTGAGCCACAATGCTGTTTTAGCTGCATGTGCGTGTGTCTAAAACTGAGCCACAATGCTGTTTTAGCTGCATGTGCGTGTGTCTAAAACTGAGCCACAATGCTGTTTTAGCTGCATGTGCGTGTGTCTAAAACTGAGCCACAATGCTGTTTTAGCTGCATGTGCGTGTGTCTAAAACTGAGCCACAATGCTGTTTTAGCTGCATGTGCGTGTGTCTAAAACTGAGCCAATAATGCTGTTTTAGCTGCATGTGCGTGTGTCTAAAACTGTGCAATAATGCTGTTTTAGCTGCATGTGCGTGTGTCTAAAACTGAGTCAATAATGCTGTTTTAGCTGCATGTGCGTGTGTCTAAAACTGAGTCACAATGCTGTTTTAGCTGCATGTGCGTGTGTCTAAAACTGAGCCACAATGCTGTTTTAGCTGCATGTGCGTGTGTCTAAAACTGAGCCACAATGCTGTTTTAGCTGCATGTGCGTGTGTCTAAAACTGAGCCACAATGCTGTTTAGCTGCATGTGCGTGTGTCTAAAACTGAGCCACAATGCTGTTTTAGCTGCATGTGCGTGTGTCTAAAACTGAGCCACAATACTGTTTTAGCTGCATGTGCGTGTGTCTAAAACTGAGCCACAATGCTGGTTTAGCTGCATGTGCGTGTGTCTAAAACTGAGCCACAATGCTGTTTTAGCTGCATGTGCGTGTGTCTAAAACTGAGCCACAATGCTGTTTTAGCTGCATGTGCGTGTGTCTAAAACTGAGCCACAATGCTGTTTTAGCTGCATGTGCGTGTGTCTAAAACTGCGCAATAATGCTGTTTTAGCTGCATGTGCATGTGTCTAAAACCCCACCACAATGCCATTTTAGTTGCATGTGTGCGTGTCTAAAACTGAGCCACAATGGTGTTTTAGCTGCATGTGCGTGTCTAAAACTGCTCCACAATGCCGTTTTAGCTACATGTGCGCTTCCCATTTCAGTGCTTCGTACACAGAAGGGACGATACACTTCAACCCCAACATGTTGTAAATGTTTTATACAGAGATATTTTAAGGTACAGAAAAGAAAAAGAGTGATTGTGATACCAAATTTGGCCCGTAGGGGTGCTAGAAATGTTTGCTCAATTTGTCTTGCACACGTAAGCGTTGCGTTCTTTACATAGCTGAAAATCTTTGCTTTTCACTTTGACTTTAGACCAGGATTTTTATGGTTTGTAGTTAATTTGCATTTTGCTACCAGTTGATTCCAGTCCACCTGTACTGTACCACAGCATGCCCACAGATAATTATGTTGACTTTACTCAGTATTTGAAACCACAACCACCCTGAATGGAAACCACACTAATGCTGTGCGCAGCCTTGCAGCAGTGAAGATGGAGCCCAAAGTGCCAGACGGCACATTCATCCTCAGAGATTCTTGAATCCTTTCTAATGATTTGAAACCTTGACCCAAACCACTTATGGAGTGAGGACGATGCTGCGACGGTCACGTGTGGTCCTGACAGCTGATTTTGGTGCTAATCTTCTCTTTGGTGACTAAGATAATGACAAATTCCTCTAAATGAAACATTTTCAGCAAAAGGAAAGAAGCGGAAATGGAACAGATAAATGACGCCAACAAAAACTTCGGTTCCATTTTACAGAACCACAGCTAAAGTTTTAGAAGACCAAAGGTGCGCTGTGGAATCGCACTCTGATGGTATTTTTGCCATGCACCTTCTCGCACCAATGAGCCCAGACTGATTTGGAATTGATTAAAAAAATCAAAATGTATAAAAGCTCAATATGTCATACAAAAAGATGCATATAAGACATTTTTCTTTTTTCTTATGAAAGCTGCTTTGGTAACAACATCGTGAAGACATCGTTCAATCTCCCGTCTTTAGTCTGGGTGCTGAGCAGACTCCGCCTCCCCGTTGTCTCAGCGGTGTGTTTTTTTTCCCCTCAGCCTCTAAAACCTAAATGAATGGGTCGAGCTACACCAGAGTGGGCCATGTTTGCTGTGCCGGACTCGTTAGGCGCAGCGCCTGCTGGGAGCCGTGTGTCATAAAGACGTCCGCGCTGTGAAAGACAGAGCTATTGTGCTGAGCGCTGACAGAGTGGAGACCTTGGATGCTGAACCCACTGCGTTGGGTCCTGTAAAGATAAAAACAAAACAAAAATACCATTTTGTGAAAAAATAATCGCTCTTATTACAAAGTACAAAGAGAAAACATTTGTTTGCAAAATGGACTGCAGTCATATAGCACTTTCCTATCTGTATCAAATGGTGAAAGCACTTTACAATGATGCCTCACATTCACAGTCACACACCGATACCAAGGTGCTGCCATGCAAGGCGTTCGCTACACACCCGGAGCAACTCAGGGAATAAGGACCTTGCCCAAGGGCCCTGAGTGATTTTCCAGCCTGGCTGGGTTTTTGAATTGAGGATCCTCTGGCCTGAAGGTTGATGTTTAACCGCTAGACCATCCCTCCCCAGTGTAGTAAATGAAGAAGATGGTGTCATGCACATGGCTGCTACTGGATGTGTGGATCATGTGACCTGCTATCTTTGGGATGGTAATCTGTCTGCTGCTGCTGCCTTCCCCTCCTTCCCCAAATGGCCTGATCTGGATGATGTAGTCCTCATCGGTGGGCAGGGCCAGCTCCACAGAGGTGGTGTTGGTTTCCATCACGTTGGGACGACTGTGTCGATTCTTCTTGTACAGCACCTGAGGACACATGGACACTGATCACCACAAAAAAACTAAACAATTCAAGATGGACCTTTTTTTTTGGTGGTGGGGAGGAGGTGCCATGAATACTACTAGCCAGTAGATGACAGCAGAGGCCTTGAAAACTTGCCAAAACAAAATTCCAGATAATCTGTGTCTGCTACATTTAAGATGCGTGGACTTTAACAATCGCAAATACAATAACATCTATAAACCCAGAGAATATATCCACAAGAGTTTTAGGCACTAGAGTTTAATGCTGTTGTCCCTGGAGCCTGAACAGAGTGTCTGAAATGCATTTGTCCTGTCGTGAACGTACTGAGATTACCTTATACCCATAATATACCCATAATGCACTGCTGAGCACAGCATGTGCTCACTAAAACCTTAAAAGTTAGCACATTACTGTAAAACTAAAACATATATCTGATATTTCCACTTTATAAAACTTTAGACATGACAGTAATTTTAAATAACTTGTCCAAAATTAGTTTGGTTAAAATTTGAACCATAAGTTAAAATGTATGCCTCTGGATGACTTGGGTGATATTACCAGCGTATCAGTATTAGGGTTAAAGGAAATTATTATTATTTTTTTTGTGACCAGTTCTTCTTTGCCTGTAGAGGATAGAGTGGTTTCTCCTGAAGCAGCTTTCTTCTGTTTGTAGAGGGTGGAACTATACATCTGTTAGGAAACTTTTAACAGGTAGGTGCTCAACTGATTTTAAATTTTAAAAATGTTTGTCACTGTTCAGCTTTGTTTTCTACGTTATCTGTCTAAAAGTTATCGGACAAAAATTTATCAGAAGATATTAGTCCAATAATGGTTTTTAAAGTTATCTAAAAAGATAATCTGATAATGAAAACATTATCTTAGATAATTATCTGTTATCGGATTATCGGAACTGTGCCCACCACTGAAGGTCCCACAGCTGACAGTCAGAGCACAAACCAAACATGAAGTCAAAGAAATTGTCTGAAGACCTCCAAGACAGGATTGTTTCGAGGCACAAATCTGGGGAAGGGTATAGAAACGTTTCTGCTGCTTTGAAGGTCCCAATGAGCACAGTGGCCTCCATCTATGACACTCTACTATACAGGCCTGTATAGTAGAGTGTCCATACGGAAGCCACTCCTTAGTAAAAGGCACATGGCAGCCCACCTGGAGTTTGCCAAAAGGCACCTGAAGGACTCTGAGACCACGAGAAACAAAATTCTCTAGTCTGATGAGACAAAGATTGAACTCTTTGTGGGAATGCCCGACGTCATGTTTGGAGGAAACCAGACACCATCCCTACAGTGAAGCATGGTGGTGGCAGCATCATGCTGTGGGGATGTTTTATCAGCAGCAGGAACTGGAAGACTAGTCAGGATTGAGGTAAAGGTGAATGCAGCAATGTACAGAGACATCCTGGATGAAAACCTGCTCCAGAGTGCTCTTGACCTCTTGACCTGCAGCAATGGTTCATCTTTCAGTAAGACAATAACCCTAAGCACCACAGCCAAGATATCAAAGGAGTGGCTTCAGGACAACTCTGTGAATGTCCTTGAGTGGCCCAGCCAGAGCCCAGACCTGAAACTGCCTGAACATCTCTGGAGAGATCTGAAAATGTCTGTGCACCGACGCTCCCCATCCAACCTGATGGAGCTTGAGAGGTGCTGCAAAGAGGAATGGACAAAACTACCCAAAGACAGGTGCAACCAACTGTAACATCATATTCAAGAAAACTTGAGGCTGTAATTGCTGCCAAAGTATTGAGCAAAAGGTGTGAATACTTATGTACATGTGATGTCTTAGTTTTTTATTTTTAATATATGTTCTGTAAAATATATTTACCATTATAACTGTCTTAGTAATTGACTGAACAATGCCATGGAAGAGGAAGTGTACAAAGGGCACAGATAAGATTGATGAGGCTTCAATCAGTGCATGATAAGCAAGAGGAAAGGACTGACTGTCTTATGCTATATGATGAGGCGAGACAATGTTTCATCAGTTGTATAATGAATGACCAAGGATGGACTTTTGAGACAGACTGTCTTATACTATCAAATGATTTCATTGAATGGACTTTGGACCACCTTGGCACTGTATGAAAACTGAATGTACTTGTATTTCATCTTCAGACCTATACTCTGTATGACATCTACCTTTAAAGCTTTAAATGAAGAAAGATCTTAGTAACTGAACCCTGTTTCCCCTGGTGTTTTTTTTTCCCTAACAATTTGCAAAATTAAAACAAAAAACTTTTTTTCATGTTGTCATTATGAGTTGTTGTGAGTAGAAATTTGAGGGGAAAAAATGAATTTACTCCATTTTGGCATAAGGCTGTAACATGGAAAAGTGAAAGCACTGTGAATACTTTCTATCTATCTTAGCATGCAGATCCACTTCAGATCTCCTGGGCGACCCAGAGTGAAAATAAGGGAGCAGCTGAAGTAACTTAATTAGAAATTTAGATTAGATAGAACTTTATTGATATCTCTTAACTGTACAAATCTGTCATGGAAACCCAAGAAAAGTGCCAACATAGGAAATGTCTTCAAATTATTTTTAAGATTTAATTTATATTTTTCCCACAATAACTTAAGTCAAATGACAAATGACGCAGTCACCATGCAGATGGGAAATGCTGTGATGACCCCAAGCAAAAAGGGAGAAGAAATTACGTTAATTACATCTGCTTTGGATTGAGTTCCTTCAGGTGTGAAGAGCTTTTAAATGTTTGATTAAACTGGATTCACTTTATTAGAATACCACCAGTAAAATCTCCATATGTTCTATGTTTGACTTATAAATTCGCCCTAATAAATAAATACATTAATGCTGTCTCAACAAAAACCTGAGTTTGGAAGTGCAGACAAAAGACTGTGTTTTCCCTCTCAGTTGAGAAATTCCTAAGTCATCTGGAGATCTTAAGATAAGCTTGGAGACATCCCCCAGGGACCATCACTGGGATTCACAGCAAAACAAAACTGTAATTCAAACTTCCTCAAAGGGGAGCCCTTGCCTTTTATCAGTGAATTTTCGGTCATTATGAATTACATGACATTATATGTCAGAATCTTCATGTCAGAATCTGAGCTTCTCCAGGCCAGGAGAACCCAAATTTTATGACATCACGCCAAGGCCAGGACCTTCCCCCATGACAAAACTTTGTCTTGACAAGCAGCTATTATATTTAGGTCTAAGTGAAGACAGACATTCTTTTAAAATAAAAAGATTGCATCAGTATTTCTTTTATTCATATCTAAACTTCTGTTGTATGGATTAATCAAACAAAATGCTTTGTGTTTAAATAATTGAAATGGTGGAGTTTGGGGACCCTAAACTGTTAATTATTTGGTGACTCATCAGATACTGCTTATTCCTACATTCTTATGGTGCTCGCGTGTGATGTTTTATTTAATACTGGGTTACATCTTTATGGTCCCCCGTTGAGAGGCCTGTATATTTGTCAATTACATTATTTTGGTGCTCCTGTGTGATGCTCTAATAAATAAATAAATACATTACAATTAGAAAAGTACTGATGAGCCGTTACCAGAGGAAAACTAAACTACTACTGTAAACGATGGAATGGGTTTTACCCAAATATCACTCTATCTCAGTGCTGTAAAGTCGACTTATATTACCTGTGAAGTTATTTTTTTAAACATCTGATATTGATGTATCTGAAACATGGCCAGAAAGAGGACCTGATCCAGTCCTTAGTCGGCACTCTGCTCTTCCTGCTCTGTCATGAACTGATGAGTTCTGACATCAAACTAAAACACAACTTTCTAAAAATAAGCAGCTGCTGTTGGTTTTGGCTAATGAGCATCACAGAATACACTGCCCACAATGGAGCAGATCTGTTTCTCCTCCCTCTGAAATGTCTTTATTTATTGATGATTGAATTATTTACTTTTTACAGTGTGAGAATTCACACCACATCAAAGTATACAAAAAAAACACTGATTTCACGCTGTAATTACAGGATCATGGTGGCCACTAGAGGTCAGTGTTGTTTGTACACACACCAGACAAACCTCTGTGACATCACCAGTAGGTTTTCTGAAGAGAGGTTGCCATGTTGGCAGTGCTGACTCCGCTAGATCCCCGACTAATCCCAAAACAATAGATGGAGACCTGGACGGGATGAATGAAGCCTGGACATGCTCTCATCTCAGAGTATCAAGCTAATACTGAACTTCGATTGAGGCCAGCTGGGCCATCCATGTCATATGTCATACCATATAGGCCATGAGACGAGACCCTAAAATGTTCTTAGAAAAGGATTTTTGTAGCATAGACCTGGTAACTAAAAAAAATACTCCTTTTTTATATGAAGATGAACACAGTGAACACATTTCAGCTTGTTACCACAAACACACTTGCACATTTTTGAGAAAAATTACTTTATTGAAATTTAATAGGAAGTCATTGCTAAGGGGCAACCACCCATTTTGCAGTGAATACAATTTGTAAAATCACATTTTTCTTGAAATATACATTAATTAGATTCTTTTCATGCTGAGAACTGAGAAAAAAAAATAGCATAATTTACACAAAAAAATGTCAAATTAACCCCTTCCCACATGCTACATAGTACACGACAAAACATAAAACAATTCTGACCACAACCAGAGTAGTTGCATCTTGACAAGACCTGCTCTATGAAAGAGAAACAATTTCTTCATTTAGGTTACTCTATACGATTAGGTGAAAATTTTGTACTTTGAAATTGGTAGCAGCAGTTCAGATTGGTTAAAGAAGCATTGATATATTATCTCAAGACATGGATGACCTCTAATTTCATGCTTTTAAATTCAGATAAAACTGAAGTTATTGTACTTGGCCCCACAAATCTTAGAAACATGGTGTCTAACCAGATCCTTACTCTGGATGGCATTACCCTGACCTCCAGTAATACTGTGAGAATCTTGGAGTCATTTTGATCAGGATATGTCATTCAATGCGCATATTAAACAAATATGTAGGACTGCTTTTTTGCATTTACGCAATATCTCTAAAATTAGAAAGGTCTTGTCTCAGAGTGATGATGAAAAACTAATTCATGCATTTATTTCCTCTAGGCTGGACTATTGTAATTCATTATTATCAGGTTGTCCTAAAAGTTCCCTGAAAAGCCTTCAGTTAATTCAAAATGCTGCAGCTAGAGTACTGACGGGGACTAGAAGGAGAGAGCATATCTCACCCATATTGGCCTCTCTTCATTGGCTTCCTGTTAATTCTAGAATAGAATTTAAATTCTTCTTCTTACTTATAAGGTTTTGAATAATCAGGTCCCATCTTATCTTAGGGACCTCATAGTACCATATCACCCCAATAGAGCGCTTCGCTCTCAGACTGCAGGCTTACTTGTAGTTCCTAGGGTTTGTAAGAGTAGAATGGGAGGCAGAGCCTTCAGCTTTCAGGCTCCTCTCCTCTGGAACCAGCTCCCAATTCAGATCAGGGAGACAGACACCCTCTCTACTTATAAGCTTTAGCAAAAAGGAAAGTTTTAAGCCTAATCTTAAATTAGGGCTGGATCAGGTGACCCTGAACCATCCCTTAGTTATGCTGCTATAGACTTAGACTGCTGGGGGTTCCATGATGCACTGAGTGTTTCTTTCTCTTTTTGTCTGTAGCACCACTCTGCATTTAAATCATTAGTGATTGATCTCTGCTCCCCTCCACAGCATGTCTTTTTCCTGGTTCTCTCCCTCAGCCCCAACCAGTCCCAGCAGAAGACGCCCCTCCCTGAGCCTGTTTCTGCCTGGAGGTTTCTTCCTGTTAAAGGGAGTTTTTTCCTTCCCACTGTCGTCAAGTGCTTGCTCACAGGGGGTCGTTTTGACAGTTGGTGTTTTTATGTATTATTGTATGGTTTTGCCTTGCAATATGAAGCGCCTTGGGGCAACTGTTTGTTGTGATTTGGCGCTATATAAATGAAATTGGTTTGATTTGATCTCGATCTTCTGTGAAAAATTGCAAAGCCTGAAATTGCATTTCAAGACTTTGAATACATGTTTCATTTTGCAAAATGACTTTTACATTTACCATCTGCCAGGAATGTCTAGTCATCTGATTCCAACTTCCCCCGTCATCAGAATCTATCTCTTCATCCCCCAAATCCCATCATCAAAGAAATGCTACTCCTCTACCGGTGCATCTTTGTTTTCTCAGTCAGTGCAGGAACAGAACTCTGTGATTATTAGATTATTCTTGAAACCAGTGCATAATTTGGTCTGGCAACTTATTCTTCTTACACTTGCAGTTTGCCAGCTCAAGAAGTGAATCGGAGACTGGGAGAAGATCCATCCATTTAACCCAGAGGACACCATCATCAATTGTTCATCCATGGCTGTTTGGCGGTGGGATGCTTCCATTGGGTTCAAGGCAGCAGTGAAGAATGCCTGTCTGATAATTTGCCCAAAGAAGATGCTTCTCCAAGGAATCTTTGTTGGGTGGCAGGGTGTCATCCATGTGTTGGCCAGTTTTAAAAAGTGCTGCAGTGACATCATTCACATGCTTCAGATCTTTGACATACAGTGAGCAAACAAATTCCTCTGCTTGCTGACCAAACCCTCATCAACCTCCAATGTCCTCCCAACTTGGGAGAAGAAATCAACAAATTTGGGTTCCCCCAACATCAGTTGATGGGCCTCACTTTCACAGATACTGTCACAGTCTGTGAAGGCATGTAGTCTTATCAAGGCCAATGGGGCCAAAGGATGAATTTCACTCAGACAGGAGTGTATGGCACCAACATCTAATATCCGCCTACTATTGCCGGTTTCCTGTCTCAAATCACAGACAACAGTCCAAATCCTTGAACTTGCAGTGGACAGAATCATTACATCTGTGTCAGGGGACTGAATTACTATGGAGTTCGCAGTCCCCCTGGCATAAAGTAGTAGGGTCTGCCTCTTCATGAGGCATTTCAGCTCTTCAACTTCTGCAATTGTGGGGGGATGATGAGGTGCCAGCAGAACAGATTTTGTGGCAGGTGTCTGACTGGCCAATCAAGAGTGTAAAGGAGTGTCCCCGGCCCATCTTGTACCCATGATTTGATAAAGAACTCCAGCTCCCTGTTTGTCGCACAGTACTTCTTCCACTGAGCAGGTACTTTTTGACCCTCTGAAAAATCTCAGTGGCCCTCAACTGTGAAGCAGACTGAACCTTAGCCCTGCGGTCCCTCTCTGCATTCTTGATGCTGACTATTGGGTACTGGTCTGTAACAAGATGAACGTCTTTGCAGAGCATTCCCTGGCAAATTTTGCCACCTTCTTCAGGTACAGTGTGGGCAAGTTCCCCAAAGGTCTTTGGAATCTCTCTGAGGCTGATGCTCTGAAGGATGGCCATTGTATCAAGTATCCAAAACTGAATTGGGTGGGACTCTATTGGCAACAGGTGATGGCGTTTTGTCCTCCAGGTGATGGCACAGATTCGCCTTGTGCGTCTCCATAAGGCCTCCATCTGGAAACGCTAAAGCCAAGGGCATGAGTCCCAGGGTGTAAGCCAGTAACTCCTCAATCTTGATCACCCTTTCTCTTCCTATAATTACAAGGCGTGCCATCAGATTCCTCGCTGACTTGAGAATTGTTTCTTTCCCACTAGTTTTAGTCTTTGTTACCTTGCCAACACCTCAGAAGGACTTTAACTTCAGGTCTTTGATGGCATCATGGAACCCTTTCTTGACTGTTAGAAGCTGGTCATGGCAGAATTCTATGAAACGAAGCTCTCCCTTCTCTGAAGCAGACAGGATATCCTTGGCAATGGCATCAGGGACCATTACTCCAGAGACAATATGGACTAGATTCTTGCAATCATAGGTAAAGGGATTGATTAATCCCTCATGCACTCAGTGAATTGGCAGATAGCAGCTTCTTCCCTCTTGGAATGGGGTACATCTAGATCCTTCTGTGTCCATCCCTTGAAATCCCAGCATACTCAAAACAAGATCTTGTTATTGCTGCCCTCTCTGGATAAGACAGGATCCATCTTTGAGATGCACCCTTGTTAAGAGTGAATCCCCACCATTCCGCCTTTTGTCTTTGTGTCGCTGTTGCATGTCTGCTCAATTGTCATGTCACATGCAACTTGTGAAAACCCATAGTGCTCTTGTCTTTGCACCACGAAGTCTCCATTCATGAAATTGTAAAATTGAGTTCACATCCAAAACTTGCAAGAGCTCTTTATGTTAAAGAGAGGTAGCAGGTGAACATAACTAATGCAGCTGCGTGTTTGGAGTGTACATGATTTCTCACCTCTCAGTTGCCTCCAAGGCCACAGTACTTTCAACTCCTTCATACTCTGACAGTGAGATCCAAGCTCTGGATGATTCTATGAACTCAGACCAGCTTTTATCAGTGAAATCTGTAATTTCTGACTTGCTTTCACAAACATGCATCAAGCGGCCATGTTTTCATCCTCGAACCCAGGGGCTTACCTGCAGTGCATTTATGTACAGAAGAGCTTGGGTTCTACCTCGATCTAGGCATTAGTCAGCCATCAATTCTAATGATTTTTTCTAGAAAATGTGCAAATCCTTCAAGTGGTACAGGCTGAAATTACATATTGATAGGTAAAGAAATTTTAAAAGGTCATTTCCCAGTAGTTACCAGATGTGCTACAAAAATGAAAATAAATGGTCACGTCTCATGGCCTAATATGTGTATTATATATATATATATATATATATATATATATATTTGAACAGCTAACAGTTATACATCACAGTGATGAAGTGAGGAACCTTGGGGTGATCCATGACAGAAATCAGTAGTACTGCTTTCTGTCACCTCCGTAATATTGTAATGATTCATCCTCACCTGGTTATAGCTGATGCATATCTGGTTTACTGCAGTCCAGCATTAGAGGTCTCCAACTGTCTCAAAATACTGCTGCTGGAACTCTGAGCAGAACATTTGACCACACTGCCCTGATTTTGGCCTCCTATCACTGGCTTTCTGTCCCCACAGGGTCTGATTTTAAGGTTTTGTTACTAACATACAAAATCCTCCTATCTGGCTGAGCTAATTACGTACCGGCCCATGTTTTGTGTGCTCAGGATGCAGGATTACTGTGTGTTCCTAAGGTTAAAAGAAGTCAGCAGGCCACAGAGCCTTCTCTTATCATGCACATGTTCTGTGGAACTATCTGCCTGCTGAGATAAAAACAGTCTGACATTCGCTGAAGTAATTTAAGTCCAGATTAAAGACTCGTCTATTTTCCCTTCGTATGACTAACATATATTAGTGCTGTACTGAATCATTTGTTCCTCTTCTTCTTAATTGTGTCATGACACTGAAGCCTGTCTCAGCCTCATTATATCTAAATGCTGGGTGCGTTAGTGAAGCTAATGCTGGTGATCCCTTTAATATCCTTCTGTTACTCTGTTGGTTTCCTGCTGGGAGCTAGTGTTTTGTGTGCTGTTAGTTCTGACTGATCGTTTGTCTTTCTCCGCTTGAGGTGTTGTCACCTGGAATAACGTTGGAAGCTGCTTAATGGACCCCTGTTGAGGATGTAGCCAAGCTAAGCCTGCAACTTTGTCATGCTGGAGGACGACATGGCCAATTACAGTGATCTATAACTGGACTTTGTTTTATAGACTGGCCTAACAGTGGGTCACCCCTCTGAGTCTGGTCTGCTTGAGTTTTCTTCAGTAAAAAACACCACAAGGAGTATTTCCTTACCACTGTTACGTAAGTGCTTGCTCGGGTTGAGGGGGAGTGCTAAAGTTAGACCTTACCCTGTGAAGCACCTTGGGGCAACTTGTGTTTTGATTTGACACCACCTGTATAAATTGAATTTTGAAATCCTGGCCGGATACTTTTTCAGGTCTTGTGTCCAGGGAAAAAAAAAATTGGACATATGGTTACCCTACCTAGCACATCAAGCTTCTGATAGCTGCTAAAAGTACTAACTTTTATTTCTGGTTTGGCTACAACCCACCGAGGTGTCGCTCTGATGGTCATCATTCTGCAAGTCTGTGAGTCACAGCCTCTATTCACATAATAACACATAACAGCAGTCCACAGCCATCCAGTCCAAACATGCTTTACTCGTAGCCTAGCACTTCTTCTTCGACACTTCCTTTAAGTATTTTTTGTGAACACAACACTGCTCAGCGTAACAGTGACACCCGTGGCTAATGTGAGAACTGTCACAAACACATCACGACAGTCGTCACAACGTTACACCCATGGCCAAAAGCGGAGGAAGCTCTCCTTTCGGAGGATTTGAGCGACATAGAGGTGCTCTTGATTGTTCCATCAAGTGGTGGTACATGATAGCCTCCACTTTCTGAGGTAAGACACTGAAGTTTTGTTGACTAAAACAAGATTAGGCTCCTCTGTACCAAGTGAAAAACTTTAGTCAGGTGAGGCAAAACTTTAGTGGACTAAGCACTTTGTGCAACGGCTAATGTTAACAAATTAGTCAACTAAGTGAGTTTATTCGACTAAACAAGATTAGAATGCTTCATGAAACAGTTTATGAAATGGGCCCTGCTCTTTTCTGGAGCCAGTGTCAAGTGGCCAGTCAAGGAACTGCAACTTTCTCCCCCCCACCCCCCTTGTAGAGCTATTTGTGTGCACTCGTCTGTTGCAGGCTGCATTGCTCACTTTGTAGCCGGTGACCTCGGACTCATTCTCCAGGGCTATTGACCTGCCTCCCATTTGAGGATATCGTGGAGTTGGAACCGTCTTCCACATCACTTTGCCCGGTGGCTGGCTGGGGTGCTGACGAGAGAAAAACACGTTATTCATGCCAGGAGGCGAGTGTTGCATAGCGGTTGCTAATAGAGCTGATACTGACGTTGGTTTTTGGTAGTAACGTTGACGGCAGCGCTGGCGGGCCCTGCTCCGGCAGGTGTTATATGCCCTCACCGAGACGTAGTACGTGGTGCTGCCTTCATTCCACGGATAACAGTGGACGTTTGATTTCCCACGGTCCTTTGCACACTGGCGATGTCTTCTCTTTCACCTTTACTCCAGTACTTCAGCTGACAGGCACCAAAGCAGAAAGACAAACATGACAGCGGGAAGATAGCAGCACCATAAAAGCTTTGGTGTCCAGCCCGCACACTGCACTGATAAAAAACAAGCAATCAAAAGAAAAATAATTCTTCTACAGCTAGCTCCAGCGGCCAGAATGATCACATAAGAATACAGTAAAATCTCTGAACATCAAATGAATTGTATATGACATTACCATATCAACAGAGCTCCTATTGTGTGACAACACAATGCTGCCAAGGAAATACTCAGGTTCAAGGCTGTTCCTTTTATTATTATGATTATTATTACATATGTATTTTATTTTTTGCAAATTACAGCTATTTTATACTGTAAAAATAATATTTGTTTTCTGTAAAGGTATTCATTAGATCTTGTTATAATTAAATAAACAAACACAGCTGCCAGTTTTGTGTCAAAGCAGCCCATCAGCTGCAGAGTGTGGAAGCAGGGTGAAGCATTCTGAAAGCACATGACCTGTGGTTTTTGCTTTACTGTATGCTGCAGCAGGGTTGATGTGGTGGAGCGGACACAAACACAAAGAAAAAACATCAAGCAAACAAAGAAGATGATGGAGAGAATCCTCAACACTCCCTGCTATCGACTTCCACTGATAACAGATTTCGTTTGTCACTCAGTTTGTCAGGGCTGAAACAGCCGGCACGCTCGGCAGCACAAATATAATTTATCTTTGCTCACGGGCTGGTCCGCTCATGCTCCTCTGCCCACTCTGAGTGGACAATACTTTATAATTCTGACACTTTATGTAATCAAACGGCGGAATTCACATCTTCGTTTAATAGTGAGCAGAATTAAAATGACAAGAGCTGCGCTGCTGATGTGTGAATTACAAGTTAAAATGTTGAGTCCCGCATCAGTGCAGTAATCATCGTGGCCCCAGTACTTAGCTAAGCTACAAGAAACACAGCTGGGCACACAGGCGTGGCACCATTGTACATGCAGCAAGCAATTATCTCCTGTGCTGAAGGTGCAAAGCACCTCAAACACCCATCAATAATTAAAGAGAACAAGACTCAAGAGCATTTGGGAGCTTTACAAACACAACGTTGTCACTGCGGCTCACCTCGTAGCCCATCACTCTCTCTTACTGGCATTCCAGGGCAGAGCTCTCCACACAACTTCAATCTCAGACGCAGACCAGGCTCCTGGCACGGACCCTGGTGGGCGCTCGCCCCGGCTCTGCAGCCAAAGCAAAAGGAGAGGAATGCTGAGCTTTTACAGACTATCCAACTGCTACAAGATCGTTGCTGTGTCTGTTGACAGCCTGGATTCACGGTGTGACATCGCAGGAAGCTCACCTTCTTCAGCAGAGTAGATTGTGGTAACAGATCCAAAAGGGCCCTCTCCTTCGTTGTTGTACACCCCGACCTTCACGGTGAATGGTGAGAACGGCTGGATGCTTTCGTTCTTAAATATGTATCTGGATGCCTCAGGCAGCGGCACAGCAGCCTGCATCCAGCCGGTGGCTCCATGGGGCCGAAACGCCACAACGTATCCAAAACCTGGTCCGTTCTGCAACTCCTCTGGAACAGGCTGAAACATACAAAAACAAACAACAATGGAAGCTGGTTTCAGGATTTATACAGTTTATTGGTAAAATGTGAATATAATACAAGATGTGGTGTGGTATGAGTAAACACTACTCCATGTTTTATATCATGCACTAACAGGGTAGCAGGGGTGGTGGCCAAGTGGTTAATGCGCTTGGTTTCAGTGCAAAAGGTTCCAGGTCAAATCCCACCCCTGCTACATTTCTCCATGTAATGTGGAGTTGCGTCAGGAAGGACATCCGGCGTAAAACTTGTGCCAATTCAACATGCAGATCCACCTTGGATTTGCTGTGGTGACCCCGAGTGCAAACAAGGGAGCAGCCGAAGGGACTTAGTTTTACTAACAGGGTAGCTAGGCGATGCGTGGATGTGAGATCTGGAAGACATTTGTGATTGTACTGCCTTTGACACCAGGGTTGCTAGGCAACCTCCATCCCACTGTCACATCTATATGTATTTGGGACATTGCCCCATCCCACTCTGCTTATTAGGTCAGTGGTTGCAAGGCAACCAATGCTTTAACTGTCTTTAATTAAGGCATATTTGATTAAAGCTATCAAAGACAGGAATAGTCACATTAATGCTATCAATCTTCTTACTGATCTTTGATCTTGATGCAGCAATATTTAAGTATTGAACAATGCATACAGACAGGAAGGAAGGATCCTTCTGTTTGTGTGTGGTGGTGGGGGATGTTGTGTGTGTGGATGTCTGTGTTTGGGGTTTGGGGTATCGGGTTGTTGGTATAAGGGTTTTCCGTATGGGTTGTGGAGGGCGTTGCTTGCTGTTACTGTTTCTCAGCAACAGGCCAGTCCTAGCCAGAAACACCCACATACATCTGACAGAAAACGTATACAGTCAAGGCCAGAAGTTTACATACAACAAATATACAAGTGCTCAACTCAACTCTCCCAAACTCAGCAGTCAAAAGTCAATAAGATTAATTTACTGCAACTTTGGCTCATTGCTACTGACAGAACTGGTGTAGAATCAGTTGAGTTTGTCGGCCTCTTTGTTGGAAGGTGTTGACAGACGACTGTTGCACTGTCCCATTTGTCTGAGCAGTTCTATAAATCTGATCCTCCTGCCAGGATGTTGCAGAGCTCCAGTTAGAGGGTTCTTGTGCTGACCACCACTCAGTTGGTTTAACAGTGAGCATAAATGATCCTAAACTGTGATCCGGTGTGTAGAGGTTCACATTTGTCTGGTTTTTAAGGCTGTTTCATATTAAAGCATATGTTACTGTTTCTGTTTGCTACATTTATCACACCATATGAATGATACAATCAAATATTATTATTATTATTCTCAATGCCAACTGTGCCACTCATCAACATCTGGACTGAAGAAGAAATACCAGCTGAACTGAAAGACTCAATGATTGTCACATCTACAAGTGGAAAGGATGCAATGTTTGACTGTGGAAACCATTGTGGAATTCCTCACTGTCTACTGCAAGAAAGGTCTGAGACCACTCACACAAAAGGTCCTCCTTGAATCCCAGATTGGCTTCTGACCATCAATTGGCGCAACAGACAACCTAAGCTGACTGAGAGCCAAGAAACAAATCACTATAATTTCGCTCCTGGACAACCAGTATGCTGATGACAGGAGCATGTCATCCTTTACAGAAGATGGTCTTCAGAAAATTCTTGGAACCTTCGATGAAGCATACATCAAGCTTGGTCTTCATATCAGCCTGAAGAAGGCACAGATCCTGTATCAACCTCCACCCAACTTGGTCAATCCAAAGCTTCCTTCTGTGAAACTGCACAGACAGGTCCTGGAGTATGTGACCCACTTGCCATGCTGGGCCAGCCATGTGTCATCAAATGCTGACATAGATTACGAGATTCAACACCAACTCATTTGTGCAGGAACTGACTTCAGCCAGCTTCGCACCCATGTTTTTCAACAACAGAAACCTTTGTCATGAGACAAAAATCCTCCTCTACAAAGCTGTTTTCATACTAACCCTACTGTACAGATCTGAGACCTGGACCACCTACCACCGTCACCCAAAGACCGTCAAAGTGATTGCACCAACACTGCCTGACGAGTATCCCCCATATCCAGTGGGAAGACAACTGTACCAACATCAGCATCCTGGCTGAAGCCAAACTACAGAGCATTGAGTGTGGTCATCATCAAGAACCAGCTTTGGTGGTTGGGTAACTCTGCTAGGATGGATGACGGCCAACTTCCCAAGCACAATCTTCCACTCCCAACTTATTTAAGAAAAAACAGTCCAGAGGAGGGCAGAAGAAACACTACAAAGTCCTCCTGAAGTACAGCCGCAAGAGCTGCTCCATTGACTGGAAGACCTGGGAAGAGCAAGAAAGGGGCCGAGCCAGCTGTTGAGCAATGATTCACACAGGAGTGGAAGACTTTGAAAAAGTGCGCATGAACAACACAGAGCAGAAGACAGAGGAGGGAGAGAGGACAAGATCCTGACAGGCAGAAGCTTCCCACAGCAACCACGTGCAACATCTCTCAGAAACCGTGGAGGGTCAGAAACACTGGGACAGTTCAGTCATTTTTGTGTCCACCATTCCAACCGGGAGTCAGTCAAGAGACAATGTTCCTCATATGTGTGTGTGTGTGTGTGTATACTGTATATGAGATAAAAGACTTTCATTGTCATTGTATACAACTAAATAATGATGATTATTATTATTTCACAATTTTTTATAGGTCACAGAGCACAGAAATATACAAATATAAGACGAAATAAGATAAAGTTTATTGATCCCACAATGGGGAAATTCACTTGTTGCAGCAGAACAAAGTTTTACAGTAGTAAATAAAAAAAAAATTACATTAAAGAAAGGTGACTAAAATATATTGCAATATTGCTATATGTCAGGATCTGCACCAGCCTGGGGTTCATGTCTGGGTTTTTCCCTTATTTGGTCTAGGCTTCTACTGAGGGTTTTATAGTTTTACTTTTCATATTATTATATGTGGTCATGTGTAAGTCTTGGTTTGGTTCTGTTCGTTTCTGTACTTTGTGTAATGCTTCTGTTACCGGTTTTATTCCATGCATCATTTATTTATGGTTTAGTCATTCATTGTATTACCTAGTCCCTGGTTTTGATTTGTTCATCATTTATTTCCTATTCTGTCAATAGTTTGTTTTGTCATGTTTAGTGTATTCACTTCCTGTGTCACGTCCTCTCTTTTAGTTATCACTGGTCTGTCACTCCTCGATTTGCCACCTTAGTTTTAGTTTTGCCCCTCTGTTTTGTTTGTGTTTATTATGGTTAATCAAGCACGTCACATTTTGCACCGTTGGTTTTTCTGTCATTTAATTATCTTGCCCCAGTTCATGTTGCTTTTGCCTTACTGCACTCGCTTGCACTTACCTTTGTCTTCCCTGGTCATGCCCCCTTCCAGCACTCTCTGTTACCGACTTCCGCCTCGTCTTATCCCTGAATTCTGCTCGTTTTTGACTTTGCCTCTGCCTCAGTCCTGTGAACTCTTGTTGCCGTGTATTTGGAACTGTGCTTGTTTTTTGGACTCCGCCTCGGCTTGCTACCTGCCTGTACCTCCACTACGTTGACTGATTTCCTGTGTACCGAACCAATTGCCAGTTTACCAGATAAAGTTACTTTTTCCTTACTCCAACACCTGTGTCTGTGAGTCTGCATTTGCCTCCTACAACTTTCAGGGTAAAGCCACCACGGACCATGACACTATAGTGGTGTGTAAAAATAGAAAATAAGTAAATAAAGTGTCTACTGTGACGTGTGATGCTGCCTCTCCTGGTCAGGTCGCCCTTGTAAAAGGGGTTTTGATCTCAATGAGTTTTTATGTGGTTCAAAAAAATTAATGTATAGATATAATAAAATAAATTATTATTATTTTGTTGAAAAATTCCAATGAGTAGTATTATAGCAAAAACTGTGAGAATGATTGATGTTGCAGGATCAACACCAACAAATTAACTGTAAAAACGATTCCCTCCAGTTTTCCATTTTCCATTTTCCTTTTCCGTGTTTGGCTCGGTTGTCTGAAGAAACAGCCTGTGATTTAGATTCCACCTGTGCCGGCCTCCGTGCAGCAGCGGGTGGCGAGGACCTGCCCACACACGTCGTGCACGTTCGACCTCATGCTGTCACACAGGTCAGTGCACACCAGAGATGGGATGAAGTCACCATCAAGTCACTCTCAAGTCATGAATCAGCAAGTCCCAAGTCAAGTCTCAAGTCATAATGACCACCAATTATTTGCAAGCTGCCATGAGACTTGACTTGGGACTTGCAGATTTATGACTTGACAGTGACTTGGTCCCACCTCTGGTGCACCTTTTTCAAATGGATTTTTGGCTCTTGCTGGAATACAAACATGTTTCCTTTATGGTCAGAGCAGAAGTTAAACTTTAAATTAAAAATATTCCATGCGGCATGAAAAAAAGGCCTCAGATGCTTTCAGAGGCAGACGTTTGTGCTTTGTGAAGCAGAAATTAGACTTTAATTGAAGTCCTGTGTTTTGAAAAATCAGCAGCGATTGTGTGAAGAGTTTCTCAGCAGGAGTCGAGGATTTTCAGCTTCCTGAAGAAATGTGCTTTTATACGTGAGGGCTTTGGAAAGAAAGAAAGAAAAGCTGAAAAAGTTCGCGGGCTGTGAAGGAGCCGCTGAGTTTCATTATCTGACGGAAACCTCAAAGGCGTTTTTCTCTCCCCTGGAGTGACAGCACCACTTATTGGCTCTGTGTTCTTCAAAATGAAGTGCCATACATTAAGGCCTTGTGCTGTTATTAAGGAAACACACACACACACACACACACACACACACACACACACACACACACACACACACACACCCACACACACACACACACACACACACACACACACACACACAGTAACAATGTCTGGCTCCCTCCTCCGCCGGCGACGCCCACTTACCTCCCATGTGATGACTAACTCCGAACGACTGCCGCCGCCACCGCTCACATTAGCCGGTGTGACTTTTGGAGCTGCAGAAACAAGACACACACACGCACTTCAGCGAAGAAAGGAAACTTGACAGAAACCGTCGGAGATGTCACTAAACATTCCACAGAGCTCTGACTGTGTTTGCACATGGCCGCTCTAACTTTTACACTTTACATCGTTAAAATCGCACTACGACTCGGAGTGAAGAAAACACGCTGCTGCATCCGTTGTCTGTGTCATTTGTCTGTATTTTCAGTGAGAGACACACCCACCAAGCCAGACTGTAATGTGAGACACGTCCATTTTTTTCTTTTTGTTTTTTTTATTGGAGGAGAGATGAACAGATGGGCACATTGGAGGTTGGCAGATTCCTCCCTCTGGACAAACGTTTACTCCGGTGCTCGAGGATGTATTTGTATTATAACAATAAAGATATTCTTGTCTTGTCATTCAGAAATAATTCAAAATGTTTCACAAAAATATCACATTAACAATTAAGAAATTCTGCAACAGATGGGAGGGTGACCCACCTCTCTCACTAGGCACAGGATAATTCAGGGGATGTATCCATCCCCTGAATTATCCTGTGACCCTCAGCTGGAATATGCCAGTATAGACAATGAATGATGGAAAAATTACAGTCATTTATATACACACATTTTCAGAATCCATAATTAATTGGACAGAATAAATGGCCGTTTTCCATTAGCCAAGTCAGGGGATGGATACATAAACACTTCTAAATAGTCACTACCACACTATGGAGGCTCCTGGACAAGTCCCGATAGCCGGTGCTGAAACAAGAAGCAAACGTGGCAATTCTAGCAGTTCCTTGATTGGCCACTTGAGGCTGGCTCCAAAACTGAGTCAGTCCACATAGATAAAAATGTTTACATTGCTAATAGCCTTTGTAGCTACTTTCCCCTTTAACAACAATTGTACAATGGTGATTTTTTTTAACCCATCAGTTTAAGTTATTGTAAGACATAAAGTTCTCAGTAATAAGGGGTGTGGTTGCTTTGAGTGTCAGGTACTGTGGGCCAGTGAGATGATTCAGTGGCCTGCTATCTGTGGTTGCTATCTGCTGGGGATTTCTGTCTCTCCTTTCTGAGCACTTTGTTGCAAATTTCTGAGATAATATGGCTTGCTGTGTGTTTAAATGACTATATAGATCACCTAAAAAGTCTGTGCTGCAGTATTTCAGTTGAGTGACACTTTAGTATTATTTAAACATGCTAGCACTGTCTGCACTAATTAGCAGCTTAGATCTAATTGATTGGATCTAATCACCTGATTAGATCCAATCAGGTGATATCTTAAAAAAAAAAACACCAACTAGTCCAGAAAAAATGCATTAACCAAACACCTGAAGCAAAGTTACTCTGTTTGCCTGAGTTTGTTTAGGAAAAAGGTGGTGTGTTTGGGTTTCATTCATCCCACCCAGGTCATGTTGGTGTTGCCCACTTTCCACCTTTTACCCATTTCTGTGTTGGATGGACAGCATTAGGCACTGCCAAGATTGTGAAATTTGGAACTGTCACATTTGAGCCTCAAACTAAAATTTCAAGAAACCTATGGGTGATATCATGGAGGATTTGTCCAGCAAATATAGATTTTATGGTACATGGCTGATAGTCCTCAACCCAGTGTCTTGAAGTAGCAGTTCATTTGAAACAAAGACATCCCAGCAGTAGCCAAGGATACTTTGAAGAGACTAAGTACCAAAGAACTCTTATTTCAACCTAGGTTCACTGAATAGCTGCTAGGTCTCACAACCACAAGGACCAGGAATCCTAAAGCCTTGGAATTTTGTTTTCCTATAAAGATATCAGCATCACCAAACATCTCTGTCCATGAAGCTCTTCCCAAGTGTCTCTTGATCGCCAAGGACTCAGAAGACATGAATGTCCTTGGTGGATAAATGAACTTCTCTCCAAATGTGATACTTTCAGCACATACTTCTGATGGCTGAGTCCAGGAAGTCATTGAAAGCTTGGTTCTTATTCTAAATCCAGAACAATCACAAACCCAGACAAGACCCCAGAGAAGTATTTCCATAAAAGAAAATGTAACAAATTTAGGCTTCAGTCTCCCTTGGGCCTTCTAGCAAACTCTTGCTGAACCAAAGATAATCCTTCTGCATTCCACCCCACTGTGTAAATGGTGATACACCAGACAAAAGTTGCACTACGCAAAGTTTCTCCAATCGCAGCCACAGAGGCCTAGAACTCCTTCAGAGTTGTCTGGGTGTCTTGGTGGCTTCCCTCACTAGTCTTGCATTGTCATTCAGTTTTTGAGAACTGCCTTGTCCAGACAGATTTATTGCACCGCACCACACTGTTCATCTTTCTTAATGATTGATGGAAATGAAGTTCAAGACATATTCAGTGACTAAGAAATGTTCATGTATCCATGATTTGTCTCAAGAAAACTAGGTGTAAAAGTAATGAATAGATTTTTTTAACAATATCATTACATTTAATTTGTTAATTTTCTTGTGACATCTGAAAATGGAGGGAATGTGTATGAAAATGTCTAATTCCTAAATGGTTAATGTGATATCTTTGTTTAATGTCTTCAGTCACACTGAGACAAAATTACAAAAACAGTCTGTCCAAATACTTGTGGACCTGACTGTCTGTAACAGTGCAGTGAAATGAGTTTCCCTTCCAACCAAAGAAACAAACAGCAGTTTAGAAACTATTAACACTGAAAATAATTTGAAATAACATGTAATAAAACCATTAATGCCATTCAAAGTTACAGTGAAGTTATGTTTCTTATATCATAAATGTATGAATTATTTCTTGATTATGATCAACTAAAAATCACAATGCTGATGAAATGTTGTGTTTTTGCATAAAAAAATCCACACTGTTTTTAAATGATGAAGTTGACAAACTATTTTAAAAATAAAAAGTTATGCGTTCTAATTAAAACATGGAGCTTCAGTCGGCGTTGTCGACCGTTCCTGACACGTTACTGACTGAGAGGATGTTTACAGACTAAACTTTGTTTAGTTTATCTCCAGGATTCTGCACGCATCATCAAGCACAGATGCTGTTCGGTGGACAGATAACACACATAACAGAGTGATCGCACATAACGGAGAAGAAACGTCACTGTGCAACGAAGAATTCACACAATATTACACACTGATAGGCCAGAAATAGAACAAGAGCAAAGACAAGATGTCATTAAACACTGAGGAATGTGATCAATAATCAGTGCAACGCTTTCAGGATTCACAGTCACACACGAGGGTGACTGACCCAGTTAAAGTAGGGTCTGGTTCTTTTCGTTTCTTTTGTTGCATTCTGGGAAAACAACATTTATCCAGAATGTGTGACGTTTTGACTCACGTGGAGTTATTTTATATCCACATCCCATGAGAGGTGTTACGGCACGTTGTGTGTGTGTGTGTGTGTGTGTGTGGTCCTTATTTTTCAGCCAAAGTATTTAGTCAGGTGTCTGCTGAGCTGTTTCACAGCCACCTGTGGGCTGCTGCCTCATTTGTTTTGGGGTCAATATCTCACACCTTTGATTTTCAGGGATTTTGTTCATAATGTTTTGCAGCCTTCAAAAATCTGTGTGTAATACTGATATTAGTTTAGTTTACTTATTTATTTTGTCTGTATCACAGACCTCTAATTTGCATCATTCCAGTTTATTGACCAAGTGCGTGGCCCACAACGTGGAAGGTGTAAATGGTCAACCTTCTCAACGGGTCATGCAAAAACAACAACAAAAACACCTGCATAAATTGTATAACAGGTAGTTACATTAAAAATGTCTTGCAAACTGAGAAAACTATTGCAAACACCGAGAACACAAACCAATATCACCTACAATACAGTGGTTTGATGTGATGTCTGCTGCAAATTCACACATATCGTAGGCAGCAAAAGTACAGACGCACTGCAAATATCCATGACACAAAGAGCAGATCACAACACAGCACACCTACTAACAACACAAAAAGAGGTTACTGACAGTCCTGTCAGTGTGTCAGGGATAAAACAATGCAGGCAGAAATATAGCTCGTTTAACAGTAAGAGTCATCAATATTTTATTTAGCTGTCCAGGTATGTGTTAAAGCCCAGAGAGGTCAGAGCGGCCCGATGCATCATTTAAACTTATAAACTGTACAATGTGAAAAATCTTACAATGTCCATGCAATTTAGTACCCATTATATTTTCTGAAATTTCTATTGTTGTCTTAATTTGGAAGTGTTGTGGCCCCTCTTGGCCACCATCATTTCCTAATTCTGGATGTCTTTGGTCCATCACATCTTTCTTTAATCATATCACAAACCAGTAAAACGATCAGATCTTAATCAGCTTTCCTCGGGTCGATTGTCGATTTTTAATCATGATTCCCAACTTTTATTTAACAGGAATTTCAGTGTTTGAAGCCGCGAGTGACGACAAACTGGCACACAAAGATTTGCAGTACTTACAGGTCCCCTTTGTCCGTGCTTGTTTGGACGGCTTGCTGGGTTCTCCGGTCCCGATGGAGTTGCTGGCAAGGACTCTGAACTCATATTCCACCCAGGGGCTGAGCTCTGTGACTGTGGCTGTCAGCCGGTGGCCCCCCACCACCTCAGGAACTGCACAAAACAAAGTGGAGTCTTCAGGGCCGAGTGTCTTAACATCATCAGAAAGTGACCACAGGGACCTCTTTACAGTGCACATCTCTTCCAAAGCCCATTCTCACATTTACCTGATGGTGCGGGGTGGCGGCCAAGCCGTTAAGTGCATGTGATTCCAGTGCAGAAGGTTCCCGATTCAAATCCCACCCCTGCTCAGAAGGGCATCTGGTGTAAAATGTGTACCAAATCAACATGCAGAGCCTCCATGGATCTACTGTGGCCACCGCAAGTGAAAATAAGGGAAAAGACGAAGGGACGCTGTAAGCCATCTGGAGGCATGAAGAGCTGTTAGGATGAAAAACTGGACAAATTTCTGATGTGATTTTTGGGGGGGAATACACAAAGTCAGTGCACGGCATCACAGACTACATTGTCGCAATTTTGGACTTCATTTTTTAGCTCTAGTGACGAACACCAAAATGTAAGTCCTGTTGTTCATAAATTAATAAAATATCAAATGACAAGGATCTATTTTAGCCGTTATATAAAACAAATAATGAATGTTTTTTCATTCTTTCAATGGAACGAATATTTAATTTGGTGAAAGATTCATACCACTGAACTCATAAACATTCATTATTTGTATACCATGTATACCAAAAAAAACCTTCAAATCAGGAATTTATGCACGTACCAAGAGGCGGGCATGTTTATAAATTCAGTCCCAATATAAACTGGTGGGAAGGATCTAAAGAGGAAGGTCACATCCAAAAACTTTGAATCTTCTAGAATCGTCCACACTGACGAAGCTCTCATTGCAGAAGTACATCAGCCTGAAGAGGAAGAAGATCCTGAACCCACTTCAGATGATGAAATCATTGTCCAGAATCATCTGCACTGATGATCCCTCCCAAAATCAGTCAACTCAAGATTGATGTTTGTACGATAGTCTAAATTTTCAGGGTCCACAAATCGACCGCGAGTAAAGCCAAAATGTGACTTATGTGAATGCGAGTTAATGAGGTTCACCTGTTTATACTGAAATGCACAAAACATACAGAATTTGCTGAATAATACTTGTGGTCATATTAAAATTCTAATAAATGGTTCAACTTTCTCTGGAGAAGGACAAGTGTGCCGACACAGAAGGTCATGTCTGTATCAAATTTTTCATCCTGAATCAATGATGCCGATAAAACCATCTGACATCAAAATGTACCTAATTCACAAAAATATCAATAGAATGAGCAAAACATATCCAGGATAAATGCACTTTACAGCAATCATTGGTGGGAGCTGAGAGGCCCATTACAGAGGAAAAATTATCCACTGCCGTCATCACTTCATCATATCACATATCGGCAGCGAGGCTCATCATCGGCCTCTGGAGCTGAGCTCCACATCTCCCTGGAGGACGATGAAACGTCGGTCACGCTCCAAAAGTCCACCGCTTTACAGCTGCGGTCAAAATTACATCTCCAATATCATCCCACCAAGCAGAATGGACAGTGGGGACGTGCACATGATTGAACCAGGCCACAGCCGCTTGGACAGCGCTTACCTGTGGTGACGGCCTGCCACCCCAGGGAGAACGGCGTCCTGGCCTGGATGGTGTACGCAGTAATTGGACTGTGATTATCAGGACCGGGCCTCCAGGACAGAGCGGCCGTGCTGTCTGTGATCTCATCTACATGGATGCTGGTGGGCGGCCCCGGGGGCCCTGAGGCACGCCAGGCAAGGGGGTGGGAAGGAAACAAGGATGGAAAAGGAGATGAGGAGGAGAGGAAAAGATGGTAGAAAATGAGAGACAGAGAGAGAGAGATCGTTTTAAAGACCTGCAGCCGAGAGTTAATTAAAGTGTAAACTGTTAAGATTTATTCAGCGGCGCTTTACTTTGAAGGACTTTGACATCAGACAACAGTGAAATGTGACGATGGCGGATGCGATATTTACCTCTGACCACCAAATCCACAGCCACGGAAATACTGTCCACCTTCGTCTGCACCGCACACGTGTACTTCCCAGCATGCCTCAGCTGGATGTTTCGAATCATAATGTCTCCTGCTGAATGCTGCTGTCAATCAACACGCATGTGTGCACGCACACACGCACGCACGTACGCACACACGCACACACGTACGCACACACACACACACGCACACACACACACACACACACACACACACACACACACACACACACACACACACACACACACACACACACACACACACACACACAAAGAGAGAGGGAGAGAGCCGGTAAGCCTGAAGCTATTGTAATTCAAGAACAATAGTGACTCTGCTGCCACATGGGGGTGGGGGTGTGTGTGTGAGGGGGTGGGGGGTGCAGAAAGCTCATTTTTTTAATGTTTGTGTTTCTGTAAAAAATAAATCCACATCTAAAATCATTCAGAATCAGTGCATAGAATCAGTAACACAGCATGTTGTAGTTGTAAGACACACCAAAAGTTCATAATACTAAAACTTGTTAAAATTTGTTTTGCAAAAATGCACCAATAACATATGTACTGTTTAAAAGTTAAAACAAATATTTCTAAAAATGTGTAATGTTCCTTTAAAATCTATTGGAGAAAATGATTTTGTTTGATCTAAAGTCTGTGTTAATGTAACCTGTTACCATTTTAAATATCAGTCAATCTGTTTATGTGTTGTTATTGGGTCTTTATTGGGTTGTTATTGGGTTTTAACAGCCAATACAAGCCATTTCCTCAAACAAGGGGCGGGACAAGTAGTGTAAACCAGTGTGTGTGTGTGTGTGTGTGTGTTTTGTTTTGACAGCCGACACACTGTAGTCTGGAGAAAGGAGAGCCAAGCAGTGTGTGTGGCAGAGACTTTTCTGTGTTCATAACCTAAAAGGTAAATACGCGTGTGCCAGTGTTCTGCGCTGTAACTAACTGGTATGTGTTGCCACAGACTAGTGTGCCTTAACCAGTGTTGCCACAGTTACTTTGAAAAAGTAATTCCATTACTGATTACTGATTACTCCTTGAAAAAGTAACTTAGTTACTTTACTGATTACTCAATTGTAAAAGTAACTAAGTTAGATTACTAGTTACTTTTTTAGTTACTTTCCCCAGCTGCCGACAACAACCTCAACATGACAATGATACCTGTTTTGCCAAAACTCACTTTATAGTCACCCTTTCTTGACTTCAATGAAAATAAATACTTGTTTTATAAAAAGTAAAATAATCTTTCTTGACCTCATATTTAACTGTTGACAGCACTGTAACAGTAAAACTTGCAATTTCTAACCTACATTGTTTATAAATGTAACTATTAAATTCTTTCTTACATTTTTTTCTAACATTTAAATTCTCTCTAAACATTTTACTTGTCGAAATCATTATTATTATAAGTAGTATTAGTAGTTGTAGTAAAAAAAAGGCTTCAAAACTGTACCTTTAATCTAGGGGTGTTGTGGAGGGGGGGGGGAGCACATCGCTGCCCCACACCCCCATTGCATCTGGATTCGCCCCTGCTTTGGTGTTTGAGCACAAAGAATGGATAACATTTATTTATGCAGAAAACATGACCAGATTTACAGGTAAGAAAGTTTTATTGTGTTTTCACATCATGTGGTCCTCAGAAAGAGAGTTTAGGTGCATTTGAGTGGAAAACAGTGTTAGTTGTTGACGCGTCTCGGAGGATCAGCTGTTTTTAGCGAGCAGATAGGGAGAGGCTCAGCTCAGAATTCTAAATAAATGAGAAAAAAGCATAAAAATGTCTTTGTAAAGCTCAGTGCAGGTGTGCTGTTGTCGCTTTAAGAGGTGAGGACAAGTCGTAGCTGCTGCAAAAAACCGCGGATTAAAAGCTCACAGCTCGCTTAAAGTGGGCAGTTCAGTCGAGCCCTGACCTCCTGCCCACGGACCAAGTTTAATGCTGCTATCGACCCACAATGCAAAAATAATAATAACGCACAGTGACTTGGAGAAGTAACTTTAATCTGATTATTGATTTGGAAAGATTAACGCGTTAAATTACTCGTTACTAAAAAAAAGTGGTTAGATTAGAGTAACGTGTTACCGGCATCACTGGCCTTAACTGAGAGAGTGACGTCAACTCTGAACATGGTGCCATTTTGGTTCCAACTGCGCTGAACTACTGAATGTTTAATGTTTTCAACATTTTTTTAATCATTAACCACATCCAGCTACAGGTACTATCAAAATAAACATAAAAACAGTTAAGCTATCAAATTTACATAAATTTTCAATTTATGATATTTATTTAATTTGTTTTTTGTGCTTCTGCAGCTCTCTAACTCTGTGTCATGATGTAATTTGGTCACTTAGAGTTTAAGCACGCTGCTTGTGAGTTTCTTGACAAACACGAAGGGTCACACTGTCAGATGCAAAGCTTTTAAAGTGCACGGTGGCAGACTGAGGCTGTTTGTTACGTTTGCAAATTTCATTTTAAAGCAAACCACAGGCTGCAACTTTCTGACCATAAATAATACACGTGGCACAAACGTTCCTTCTGCACTGCAGCGGAATTCATCACGACACTGAAAAAAGAGGAGACGCACGATATCGACACGCCAATGAATCTTCAATGTGACCTCCTGACCTTTTACTCATCACGAGCTCTCAAGGCTTGAAAAAAAATCAATGTGTTTTAAAATGGCCAATTTTCATAAAAACACTGTGGGGACCCCCCCCCCAAAAAAAACAAACAAACAAACAACAACAACAAAAAAAAGCCTCTGCACCCTGCAGTAATTCTCCGATGGTGCTGTCAAGAATCTGTGACAGATCTCACAAATTAATTCACATTCAGCTACTGCATGATTTGTGTGGGTTGGTTCTTATTTATTTATTGTATACTCCTCTAAGCGTTATTGTTGTGAAAACATGATGATAAAAATCGTAAGTCGTTTTGTGTTTCAGTCATCAGAAAAAAAGCTCCTGTGGACATTTCAGCCACATAAACTGTTTACAACAAACTATTTGGAGCAGTGATGTCATAAAGGTTTTTTTTTATTGCTGTTGGTTTCAGTTAATCCAGGGACACTATTTAAATCAAGTTATTAACACTTAAACCCTCAGTGGGACATAGTCTCTCACACTGAACAAGTGGGTCTGCTGGCGGTGCGTTCACATGCTGTGGTGGAAAACTGCCAACTGAGCTTCAACACAGCAGCAACGCAGTCACTTTTCATTTTTTGTGTTTGCCTGATTACTGGTCATCACCCAGAAAATTCACACTGTGTATTAAAGTAACCTGGTGTAGCTTGAACACAGAAGGACACACGTTATACACAGACTTGACTCGAATGGAGCTATGATGCATTTTTTCCCTCAGCAGGAAGTCATTCTTTGATTTCTGCAGGTGAGGTTCCCGTCACTGTTGCGGAGGCACCGAACATCTACGGGGAATCCTGAATCAGGACCAGCCGTTATTTTCCACTTTTTGGGTTAAGTCCTCAAACAAGTCACAACAAGGACAGTCTCTTTAAAGGAAAAGAAAACCCACTGATAAAATACAGCTGTGAAGACAGACTGTGCTATAAACGAACGACTGATGTGTATAAATGAAAATAAGGAGCTCTTACAACTGAAAAATCTGCCTCCGAAAGTCACAATTCATCCATCATTGACGATTTCATAAATGCCACCATTGACACAATTTTAACCAATCAGAAAAAAAATCCCCCAGATCGCTTGTGCAATGCTGTGATGTAGCATGAGCACAGAAAGCTACACACACCGATTTAAATACCATAATTTCCAGACTATAAGCCGCTACTTTTTTCACACGCTTTGAACACTGCAGCTTAAACAATGATGCGGCTAATTTATGGATTTTTACAGGCTTTCTCATAAGTCAAAATATGTCAATTGATGCTGTCCATTGATCAGCTGAAAGCTGCGGTCCTCATTTGGAGTAAATTCACACACACAATAAATATAAAGTCTTACCTGTTAGTTTTAGTGAATTCATCAAATTTGTCCTGCAGAAAACGACGTCTGAAAACAATTAAATCTTTGTCGTGGATGAAGAAAAGTCCCTCTGGCACGTTGCGCTATAGTTGCGCCTCCCGTTAGATCAGTCAGCTGAGCCTCCCCTGCCCCCCCCCATCCCCACCATGTCTCTGTCTTTGCACTACAAGTTGAAAACATCACAGCGCCTTAATGTTTCATTTAGCACAGACACCAGGCGAGCCTGGCTGCCCCGATGACATTATCTAACACGTAATTAACTGATTCCACCTGCTCAAAGTGAAATCACCTGGTGGAGCGGGTGGTTGCAAAGAAAGCCTGCACCCTCTCGGCCCTTTCTGGAACGACTTTGAGACCTCTAACATCTTCGCCTTTCTATACTGAAGGGTGACACTGGCGGAGTGTTGAACCTCTGTGCCCATGTGACATCACACACCACTGTTAAAGCAGACAGCATGACCACCTGCTGGTGGCTTTAGACCAGCCACACAAAAACGCTCTTAACTTTAATATAAGTGATCACACATTTCTTTTTTTTGACGAATTTCATTGACAATGATACAGCTGGTGCAAGAACCGGCACGTCCGCTATGGGACGAGTGTGCAGCTGAAGTTTACCAAACCGTGCCCGGAACTTGCCGCTTGTTGTCACTGACAACCACACACACAAGGACGATGCCATTTATTGTGGCTCAGATTGCCGATAAGGCCAAGAAGCTGAAGCCACGGTACGGGGTGAGCGTTCCCCCCAAGGTGACCATGAGTGATATTCACAGCCAGTATGCATGTGGTATGCTGCACAACAGAGGCAGCTTGGATGCTAAGTACAAGGTGAGCTTTTCCTCATCCGCTTGTTCTTCTTCTTTTTCTTCTCGGTACCCGCTTGATGACATCTCTGTGTTTGTGGATTTTAATGAAATGCTACTGCAGAGCTGTGGCACTGGTTTTGTCATAGTTCTAAGTGAAACTGTATAATAGTCTTTGTGTCTTAGAGGAAGTTCATTTCCCAACTTCAAAACTTTTTCTCTGTTTCTAAGAAAAAAAAATCTGCCCTCCCTCATGATTTTTTCTGATGTCAAGCTAATAAACTAATGTTTTTTTATGGGGCCTTAAATGTGGAGGCTTTAAGCAGGTGAACTTGTGCACGGCACACAGACACTCCTATTTTAAAATCATAGTGTCTATTTTTACTCAACCGTAAGGTTATCCTGGCAGAGTATTTTTTTTACATTTTTTTACATTAGTTTTGGCTGCACATGTGGCAATGTCAAATTTCCAGCTTCAGCATACATCCTTGAAGCGCTCCAGCAGACCACGGACGACAGGCAGGGTCAGTCCGGACAGGTCGCTAGTCAATCGCACCAATTTTCAAAATGGTGAAAACCACTGAAAGTAAGAATCTGCAGGTCTGGACTTGTCTGTGTGGAAACCAAGTGCAGAGGAACTGCACTTGACCATGAAGTTATGAAAATGTTGATGTCAGAAATTTGATCCCTGCGGTCAGTATGCACAGCCAGGAATCTCATAAATATAGCCAATGAATTAGTTTATTGGCCCATTAAAATAGTCACAGCCTTTTAAAAGAGACCCATACTAACTTCAGCACTTGGGGAAGTGATGGTTTAGTGGATAAGCAGTGGGCTTCAAACCAGAGGTTCCTCGTTTCAAATCCCTGTCTGACAGCAAAATCACCAAAGGTCCTTTTGGACAAGGTCCTTCATCCCCAAGTTGTTCCCAGTGGGTACTGAGAGCCTTGACATCTCTATGTGTGTGTGTGTGTGTGTGTGTGTGTGCGCGAACGCGAGCACACAAATGTGAGGCACTTTAAGCTTCAGATACGTATAAATGGAAAAGCACTATATACAGTGCATTTATGGTACAGCCTTATTCCAAAATATATATATATTAATTTTTTTTCATCAAATTCCTACACACAACACCACATAACGACAATGTGAAAAAAGCTTTTTTTAGATTTTTGCAAATTTGTTTAAAAAACAAACAATAAAAACACAACTAAGAAATCACATGTACAACTACATAAGTATCCACAGCCTTTGCCATGGCACTTCACTGATCATCTTTGAGATGTTTCTACAGCATAGTTGATAAAATACTCAAACCATCATCATCATCAAAAATGGCACCATCAGGATGCACCTGAGCTCAATTATTTTATACACAGGCAGACACACAAGTCACAATACTCTGCAGTAAGGTGAGGTGTAATTCACTCTGTATGTCTCTAAAAATGTCCTGTTGTGGTTGTGTGATGGAAACATGTGACTTTGTTTATACATATTTGTTTATATAAATAGCTTACCCCGCCCACTTTTTCAAAGTAGCCACCATGTGTCCCAAAGTGGATGAGCTGCTCATTGAAGAACCAGGTGAACTTGAGGTCCAGAGACGGGTCGTGGCTGACTTGGCAGGGCAACACCACGCTCTCTCCCACGGTGACGTCCAGCGTGGCGGGCAGTGTCATAATGACGGTGGGTTCTGAAACACAGCAAAGCCTGACCGTCAGAACAAACAGCCTGACGTCAGGACAAACAGCCTGAGATCAGGACAAACAGCCTGATATCAGGACATACAGCCTGATGTCAGGACATACAGCCTGATATCAGGACAAACAGCCTGATATCAGGACATAAAGCCTGAGATCAGGACAAACAGCCTGATATCAGGACATACAGCCTGACATCAGGATAAACAGCCTGAGATCAGGACAAACAGACTGACATCAGGACAAACAGCCTGAGATCAGGACAAACAGACTAATATCAGGACAAACAGACTAATATCAGGACAAACAGCCTGAGATCAGGACAAACAGACTAATATCAGGACAAACAGCCTGACATCAGGACATACAGCCTGACATCAGGATAAACCTCCTCATATCAGGACAAACAGCCTGTGATCATTGCAAACAGCCTGACATCAGGACAAACAGACTGACATCAGGACAAAGCCGCAAGTCCCACTCTCCACAGGGACTCACAGATGAGTCTCCTGCATCCCAAGAAACCTCCGTGTGTCACTGTCAGCCTGGAACTCCCCTGATCAGCCTCAAATTCCCAAAAGGCAGCACTGGAAAAACAGCAAACAGCAGTGAGCGCGTCTTCCAGGCATCTCTCTTTAGGCCCATGGCACCTTACAGCACCTCACGTGGGAATAGTGCAGCGCCCCTTATCTGCACTTGAGTGTGAGCGCTGAAGGAGCTGATGTGAAGGAGGCGAGATGGGAGGAAAAAGCTGCAGCACAGCTGTTGGCCTCTTGGGGGTGCTGTGAGCACTTGCTTGAAAGTGCCAGAGTGAGCGCACAGACTAAATTAACCATGGCAAATGATCCCTGGACAGGCATGGATTCATGTAGAAAGTGCCGCCAGTGCAGTATTCATCCAGACTGAATTCGATACCTTCATTGTGTGCCCCCCGACCACTCCCGCACACTCCACCGTGCGCTCCCAATGTGATTTATCTGCTCACTCGCTGGTATCGGGCCAGAATGCTATCAGCTCTGAGGTTTTGTCATACACACAATGAAAGCTGTGATTGTCTATTCCTGGGCTAAGTGGCGAGCAAAAGGCGGCAGCGCACAAAGGCAAAAAGAACACAAAGGATGTGTGTCTGAGGCCAACTGCAGCTCATACAACATGTGCAGAAGAGAAGCGTCATGTCTAAAATGTTTAAAAACCTGAGAAACGTGCTGCTGTAGAAATGCGGTGAGACGTTTTCTGCAGCGGGTTCTGTCAAATCAGTGACCGTTCTCATCATCTATTAATTATCACTGAACACAGCGAACATTCTTTAGGATTAGTTTCTCAAATAAAATCATTTTCTCTGTTTCAAGTCACCATAGATGAATATGTTGAAGTTTTGGGGAGTTGAACTCAGGCTGCACAGAATTTGTGCTCACTGGTCAGTTATGGAGCAGAGTCTGGATGCAGTACGTGCACGCTCTGTCACATGCACAGACTGACAGGCAGCTTCTACAGTCACTTAGCTTGTAACTATCCCTCGAACCCTGAACCTAGTTTGCAGTCCACAGTTACATTTCACGTTGTGACAGAATGTGCACATGACCTCAGAGGCCAAAGATTCCTCCATCTCTGTGACGTGAAAGCATGGGATAAAAACTTTAGCTTTATTATTCAGCGGTGTTGGTGCGTTTATCTCCTTTTCTCTCTGTGCACTCCTCTCCATGCCGTGTGTGCTGTCTGCTGTCTGACTGCCCCCTGGGAATCTCCATGACAGCGACGGTGGGAATATGCTTCCTTATTACCCTCCTCTGTCATTATTTGTGACAGAATATGTGGACGACCAAAGTTAGTTACACAACCGCACACCAGGCCCTTGAACATAATTTGATTGATTTGTATTGTGTATGATGCCTTGTTACCCGCTGTCAACGTAAAATGGAGGATAGTAACCTGTTCACTTTGCAGGGTCAATCAAAGGCAAAGGCAGATTGCAAGTTAACGGCTGCAGATCTGTGCTCGTACTGCATAATTAATGAAACATACCTGCAGAAAACACTGGTCGGTGATTGGAGTTTGGAGTGTTTTCTTTGAACGCATCAATGAGTATTTTATGCATTCTTAAAGAATTTCTCAGTTCTTTAGAGCCAGATGATGCACTCGCTTCCTAACTGCTGTCCATGGTGCTGATTTCCTGTTAAATACACATTTAAATTTAAATACACAAGTAATATGATGGGTTCAAGTGACTGTCTTATTGCATTTCTGAAACAATATACAAAGTATAGTTTCAGCAAACACTAGATGTGTATGACTTTGATGCATATTTCGGGCCTTAAGCCTTCTGATTGTTTCTCATTCTGAAGTTTGCTTTAAGTTTTCCAAAAAGCTGAGAGGAACAGACGTGTACGTCAAGGAACAGCTGACAAAAACAAACAAACTAACAAACAAAAAAACAAAATAAAAGCTGACATAGCAAGATAAGGCAGAATCCTTCGGAAACAACAGAAAATACAAGTGACTTGGATGAGGAATTGTAAAGTGTTGATTAAATTAAATGGAACCCAAGAGGAAGCTAAAGTCATTATGGTAAGGGAGCTTTCAGACTTGGAAAATTTTAAGTGATTGGTATTTGTTTATTATTGGTTATGCCTGTGTTGTTGTATGAACTTGGGATATAATCAATTCTGTGAAATGATGATTTAATGGAGAAGAAATTGCATGATTCTGAGATAAACTTAGACCCTGAGTGCCACATCAGGAGTAAAATTTGGATAACTTTAAGCAACTATATATTAAGGAGGAAAATGTTCTTTAGTGATTACTTATATTAGACTCAATTTAACTGCTTTTTTGGTTTGTGAATTTTTATTCTTGTTATTATATGATGTCAGCAGATTCTTTTGAATTTACTTCTGCATAGGAGTTCAATTTATTTTTATTACATTGAACATAGTTTTCATAATATTGAATATAATATAGATCTGAATTGTTTTTTCTTAAAAGTATCATTCATCATTGTAAATACTTTGCTGAACAACAATTTAAGGATTATTCTTTGACAAATGGGATATTCTCCATTGTACATTTTAATAGTAGAAGTCTTCTTATGAACTTTTCAAAAATTCAGGACTGTTTAAAAATATCCAATCAACAGTATTCAGTTATTGTACAGTATATATAACTATATAATACAGTATATGTCATTTTCTTTGGAAAATGTTATGGAACGTGTGACAGTGGAAATTAAATGTGAAAAATCAAAAAAACATAATTACAAGCGGTTTTTACAGAGCTCCTGGAGCAAATATAAATATCTGAAAATATGAAAATAGCTAAAGTGATACCACTGTTCAAATCTCGCTACAAACATGTCTTTTCAAACTACAGGTCAGTCTCATTGTTACCACAGTTTTCAAAAATTCTGGAAAAGATATTTGTAAAGAGGTTGAACAATTTCGTAACGAAACATCATATACTCAATGAACAGTAGGGATGGGTATAGATAAGATTTTATCGATATCGATACCATTATCGATTCCACTTATCGATCCGATTCCTTATCGATTCCCTTATCGATACTTCTTGTGAATTTTCTGTGTGCTACAAGTAGGCTTTACATGTTTTCCATGTCAACAACATTTTATTGAGTCTTAAAGTAAATAAGTATGAAATTGGTCAATGGATCCTAAAACTCTGGACATAAATAAACTCTACATGGTGGATCCTTGATCTCTGGACATAAATAAAAATAAACTAAATCTGTAGTTTTTGTCAAAAGCATTTCCTTTCAAACATTATTGGCATGAATTTCACTCCATACCTCTGAGCTGAGCTCAGCTGCCTGCTCTGCACATCAGCATCATTTTAATTCATGTCTCATTTTGAGAGGAAAAAACTTTTTAGTCAATTGTAGTTTATTGTCAGTATTACAACGTTTGGAAAGAGATGTCATTTTACTTAAAGCGGTGATTCGCTTTGAAGTTCTTAATTCACAGGGCCTTTCACACCAGGTGCTTTTATAAGCTTCAGGCAGCGCCTACCAACGTTTTAACGCATGACGTCAGACGCTTTGCTTCAGAAGCAGCAAGTGGGGTGGAGATTGCTATGTCAAAATCTGGCTGTTTCCACAACCTTAAAAAAAGTTGAGCGATCACCATCTTGAATTTGCATCGCCTGAACCACAAAAAAGCTTTAAAAAACAGCAGTAAAACGATTCTCTCATCACCCTGTTGGGAGAAGCTTTTTTAACTACTTTTCGGAGTGATACCGACCGAGGGAGGACTGACGATTTGGTGGGATATCGATCAAAGGCTGACCCGCATGGAGAAGCCGGGGTTCAGGCATCATCCCTGGGCAGAGCGAGGCAGGGAGCCGGGGGGATGGAGCAAACCCACTCAGTCTGAAATTTCCCACTTTGTGGATATATGTGAACTCCCAGTTTGACCACTGGAGCTTAGTTCTGCAGCTTTAACGAGGTGAGAATAATATAAAGAGAATAACATAAAGTTCCGGTTTTTATTGATGATAAATTAAGCTGGAAAACATATAAAGTATGTTAAATCTAAAATCTCAAATCTCACCCTTAAAATCTGATCTCACTTGGGACAGGAAACCAGTGAAGAGATACCAAAATGGGTTTAATGTGGTCAAACGTTCTGTTTTGTGTCAAAACTCTGGCAGCAGCATTTTGAACCAGTTAGAGAGCCTGGACTGTGGTAAACCAGAAAATAGAATATTGCAGTAGTTCAATCTAGAAGAGACAAATGCATGAATTAGAGTCTCAGCATCAGCCACAGACAGGATGGGACGAATCTTCGTTATATTTCGCAGGTGGAAGAAAGCTGTCCTTGTAATATCTCTCATGTGGAGATCAAAGGACAACATAGGATCAAAAATGACCCCAAGGTTCCTCACTTTGTCAATGTGATGTATGTATGACACATGAGCCTAGGCCTCAATTTGACCAGTTAACTCTTAACTGGTCAAATTGATGCCAATGTCTCACTGGACCAAGAACCATCATTTCAGTCTTATCAGAGTTTAAAAGTAGGAAGTTGCTAGACATCCACCTTCTCACTGATGCAAGTCAATCTTCTAAGGATTTTATGTGGATGAGATTACCAGCAGTTATCGGCATGTATGAATATCATCAGCATAGCAGTGAAAGGTGGCCCCAATACGCTGCAATATGTGCCCAAAGGGTGCTATGTAAAGGGAGAAAAGCATGGGGCCTAAGATAGACCCCTGTGGAACCTCAAATTTCATGTCACTAAGGTTAGAGGTAGTGTTATTGTACAAAACACAGTGAGAACGACTGGTCAGGTATGACGTCATCCAAGCAAGCACTCCCAGTAATCCTAAAATGATTCTCCAGCCTATCAAATAGAATATGATGATCCACAGTATCAAACACAGCACAGAGATCTAACAGCACCAGAACTGTAGTGGTGTCTGAATCCACTGCATGCAGAAGATCATTCACCACTTTAGTGAGAGCCGTCTCTGTGGAATGATATTTTCTAAAAGCAGACTGCAGTGACTCAAAAAGATTATTCTCAGTAAGGTGGTCCACAAGCTGCTTTGAAACCACTTTTTCCAGAATTTTCGAGCAAAACGATAGATTTGATATCGGCCTATAGTTTTTCACTACAATAGGGTCAAGATTAGATTTCTTAAGTAATTGTTTAATCACTGCAGATTTGAAACATTTAGGAACAGATCCGTGAATAATTTCCAGCACAGTCAGTCCAAGCGTGGACCACAGGTCCTTAACACTGATCGGCCCAGAGAGCAGACTTCAGTCTACAGTGAAAATCACCCCAACGTTTAGCATGATCAACGTCCTCCCTTTGTTATATAAATGAGCTGAGTCCCTGTGTGGTTTGTATCGCCTGCATATGTAATAACATATGGAGGCTGACACAGGTTTCAACAGAGAAAAGCAGCCTATTGTTTCTTTGGAACCCGCGACCTGAACCCGGAAAAGCGGTTGAAGATGAGTGTTTCTTTGGAATGTGCCAATTAACACTTGAAGGCAGTTTGAGATGAGAGTTTAACCATGAATAGGGGATGCCTTTCACGCAGAACCCAGATTTTACAATGTCACAACCAATGCAATCAAGAAGGATCAGGAGGCCTTAACAATGCTACAGAGCATGTCAGACCGTGAAATATGATGGTGGAAATGTGGGCGATTTTGCATTTCAGAATAGAACGTTGTTACTGATTCTTCAAGTGATAAGGATGCGACTGCTCTTGCACTAGTAAATCCTCCTCTCCAAAGACGCACCAGGAGACAGGCAGTCAAGTATGTGACTGAGCAGGACAGTTCAAACACAGCGGCTACACTGGATGAGGAGGAAGACACAAAGCATGGCAACCCTTCTCGTAGCACAAAACAAAAAGTTGCTGATTTGAGCATAACACCTGGATCCACAGAGAAGGCGAAAGATGGCACTGTTTGGTTCCACCACAAAGTTGGAGACTATTCTGTTCATGAAACTCCACAGACAGCATTCAGTGGATCTGGAGGGCCAACAGAGTTTGCAAAATGCAAAATCATGACTCGCCTTCAAAGCTTCCTGTGTTTGGTGGATATCAGCATGTTGTTGACCATCAGAGACTGCACAGTCCAGGAGGGCCATAGAACAAACATGCCGATAAACCCCAGCTGGCAGATGAGCGTCTATGAGCTGATGGTGTTCCTTGCAATCCTTTTCTGAAGGGCTGCCAAGGGCTATGCAGGTGCCAGGCGATTCATGTGGGAGAATAAATTTGGCAACCCAGATATCAAAGCCATAATGCCTGTAACAGCTTTCTTGAAATAAAGTGGTACCTTCACTTTGACAACAAGGACACCCGCAGGGAACGCTTACAAACGGACAAATATGCAGCAATTTCTGACATCTGGCAGCGGTTTGTTCAGAAGTGTGTGTCGTTCTACTGTCCAGGGCAGCATGTTACCGTGGATGAGCGATTATTTCCGTGAAAGGTTCATTGTCCCTTTCTGCAGTAAATTGCATCCAAGCCTGACAAGTTTGGAATCAAGTTTTGGATTTCAGCAGATCTGGACATGAAATACATGTGTAATGCCATCCCTTACTTGGGCAAGGATCCCACTCATCCAGCAGGAGAGAGGCTGTCAGAGAATGTTGTTTTGAAGTTGATGGAACAATTTATGGACCAGGGAAGTACTGAAAAATTATACTATATTTGCTGTTTTTCTGATGCCTGATTCTGTTTTTTCTCTCTGTTTGAGGTGCGGCTCCATCCAGAGATGGGGTGGTGTCTTCTTCTGCAAGCCTCTCATCCTGTGCACTGGCATGGATTCCCAAAACCTCCTGTATATTTGTTTTATAAATTGTTTTGGTAGTATGGCCCAAGCAGAGGGTCATCCCTTTGAGTCTGGTCTGCTTGAGGTTTCTTCCTCAAATCATCAGAGTGAGTTTTTCCTGACCACTGTCACCTGTGTACTTGCTCTGGGGGTTGGTAAGGTTAGACCTCACTTGTGTGAGGGAACATTGTTTTGATTTGGCACTATATAAATGAAAATACATTTAAATAAATTTAATTGAAAACAAAGCTTCCCTCCTCTCCTCCCCACACCACCTCTGCATTGAAAGCTGCAGGTCTGCGCTCTGAGTTCTGTTATAGTTTATCTTTCCTACTTTGACTGCAAGATGCATGCGCGAGATGCGTGCGCGAGATGCGCGTGAGAGATGTGCGTGCACACGCACGCGAACAAACTGTCTGTGGCGATGTCTGGAGTTATACTTGATGTGGACAGTTCCTGTCTCTGGCAATCAGTCTGTGAGCAGGACTTATGTCCTTTCTTTAACACAGTGATGAGAGAGTTTGCAGAGAGCGAGGAGCGCAGGCAGCTTTTTTTTCTTTTAATTGTTCACATGTGCGTGCACAAATGAATCGTCCGTGAGTGGACTGGAGATGTCCGGACCTTTTACTGAACATGTCCTCTCTCTGGCAATCAGTCTGTGAGCAGGACTTTTATGGACTGTATTTAAACACATTTGTGAGAAAAGAACAAGGAGCTGCTGCAGCAGCTGCAGCCAGCAGCGTTTTTTTTTTTCTGTGCTTTTAATTTTTACTGCATTGTGTACACTGTGTTGTCATGACGACACGCGACGCAACTCGAAGCGGGCTTAATAAGGAATAGTCTTTGTGAAATAATGCACAGGCATCATGCAGAATCTTGTCAAAACTGACAGCCAAAGTAGGCATCGTATTGCGTTATCTGATTGGTCGTTATCGATAGAACACGTCACTCGATTGGCTAGCGCTACGCTGCATGCGAGGTGTACTCGGCTCCACCAGCGGTCAACTCGGCATGTGGTACAGCTCAGAAAGTGGCAAATGGGCCAATCTGAAGTTGGCAAAATCACATACACAGACCTCACAGTCGGTTAATAATCCTTTATTATTATATGGCTACGATGGTACCCACACTCTGGCTGATTTCAGGTCTGATATTTTCCCATATCTGACCATTACCATGACAGTCTGTCTGGATCGTGTCCCAGATTTGTGACTTTGTTTACATTTTTTGCAGCACAAAATAAAACAAAACTAAAAGTGAACAAAGAAAATGTAGGAATTAACAGCAAACAAGTTTGAAGTGGACATGCAAAATGAAGATCAACAAGATGAAAAAACAACTCCAAACAGTCAAGAACAGATTGAAAACTTTGTTACAAACCAGAAAGCTAAAAACACGATTTGAAAAACCAAGTCGGACATGAACATACTCCATAAATATCTAAACAGCATCGGAGAAAAAATAGAAATTGAAAGCTTACCAGCTATATGACCAGACCTTCTGTTAGCTAGTTCTTCATGGAGGTGAAGAAAGTGAACAGGTTTGACTACGAGCGCAGCACCATCAGCAGCTTTCATATTCAGGCGATACCGGAAGTTTGCATGTTTATATATATATATATATATATATATATATATATATATATATATATATATATATATATATATATATATCTCAATGTGCAGAAAAAGTGCTGATGTCCACGTCTTTTCACAATTCCTGTGCTAGTCAGAGGATGTCCCGGATAAAACACAGCGTCCAGTTTGGAAATGAACGGCACATTCCACTGTTACAGGAGTTTTTGTCATGGAAAGAGGAGTGGAGGCTTCGCACATCGCGGTGGTGCCGCATGGCGCAAAGCAATGCCGTGATGAAGCCTCACGGGACATGTTCTGGCATGTCCAGGCACATGTACAATTTCTCGGATAATCACTCGATGGAAAAACCACCGACAGCTGTCTGAACGCCATCTCAAAGCCGTCCTGTGAGACCAAAACGGAGGTGGTTTTGTCTCGCTCCAGTAGCGAATCCATCGTGATGTGCAAAGCCTCCGCTTGGCTTTCCATGACAAAATCTCTTGTTAAAAGTGAACTCTGCTGGAAAATGGTTGATGTCCAGCTCTTGTGATAACCAGAGAAATGGCACACAATGGTCACGGATCCAGACAAGCCATCCGTTTAGAAATGAAATGGTCGTTCAGCCTGTCGATGGTGGCTTCGGAGCGCGGCGCACCCCACAGCTGCTGGGGGCCGTCCTTAAAGTGACAGTAACACTCCTTATTCTCTACCAAGCCCGTAACATTTTCACCGAAAGCCAGATAAATTTTTCTAATGGTTTCCAGCTGCCAGTATCTAACAGTTTCTGAAAAAATTCTGATGGAAAAAAAAAGCCCAAATCATTCCGCCATTTCCTGGCAATGAAACAACGACGAGAGGGGTGGACCACTCCTCACTCAAAGCCTGCTCACAGGCGAATGACGCAACCGACAGGCGTGGAAAAACCCCCGCATGCGCACGAAGGTTCAAGCTTGTCTGACGCAATCACACGTGATTCAAATCCATATGGTTTTTGAAAAAAATAAGGTCGGATACTTTTCTAATAGACCTCGTATATGTATAATAGCCATATAATAAATTAATTATTAACCTCGCTTGCTCGGTTAATAATCCTCTATTATGATCAGAGCCAAACATTTTGACTATTATCTCTTGAATCATTTGTCTTCCTTTAAGCAAGTATTATGGAAATACTGAGAAACATATCCCATGTTCCAATGCAGTCATTGTGTTGCAGAACTGTTTCCTTATTTTAGTAAAGTTACAGTCTCTATTGTATATGTTGTACTGGTGTGACACTAGCTAACAAAAAACGCTAACATTGGTACATACATGCTAACATGCCTGTCTGGCTCTTCAGAAGCAGACTTGCTGCTTCTGAAGAACAGGGAATCAAAGAACCAACGAGCCAGCTGATCGAAGCATTGCTTCATTCATTCACACTTCAAACTGGAGTCGCGCTGCAGAAATGTTTGATTACAGAGTCGCTTGCAGGGTCTGTAATCAATGTTAGAGGAATGATTTTCCCGACAAACACCCTGAAAAACAACGGCCGCTCTGAAGGACCAACAAGGGAATCATTAAGCAAAAAGACTGTTGGTATCGGTGGATCGAATCATTTCTTGATACCTGAAAAGAACCGGTTCTCGATACCCAACCCTATCGATATGTGCTCTCTTTCTAACGGAGCATCCACCACAAAACCCTCAAGGTGTCAAGTTGTTTCTCTCACGTGGAATCTGAAGAGAAAGTCCAATTTTTAAGCACAGGTCCTCCGTGTGATCTCTCACGGAAAATGTATTGTGTATCCGTGAATAATGTATAATGTATCCGTGAATGAAAATGTATTTCTCTCCATTTTTCCTCCATGCACTGTTCTGATAAGGCGGTGATGATAGACTCTGCGAGGTCATCTGCTGCTCCAAGGTCAAAATTAAGGACTGGAGCTGACCCGACATGAACTTAGTCATTCAAATACATCTTCAAAAGTATGAGATGCAGGACAAACTCCTCATCCATCGCTGCACTATCTGCTCTCGCCTCCATCCTCCAATGTGCATTTGACTGTGCGATGGTGTTAGAGCTTGGATTGCTGGGAGAGTTTTTTTATGGTATTATACTGGCACGCCCACCTAGTGTCAGACAACTTCTTAAATTCTATGCACTTTGCTTTTGGCTGGATCTGTTTTTGTTTTTTTATACAGAGATCATGTACCACCGACCCTGAACAAAACCTGTACAGCATCTGTAGTGTTTCAAAGAACTCTGCAGCAGCGGTGACGTTATGTACACACAGTCCACTAACACTGAATTCAGCCTGTGTGTGCATAACAGCATGCGATGCCTCCTTTCTGAACTTTTTCCTTTTTAATATTACACTGACTGAGAGTGCACCTGATGCTGGCAAGTAAAGAGTCAGCGTCCAATCCATCTGCAGTGGTAAAATGCAAAAACTCCTCCTGTACTGTCTCTGTCCCCAGCTTCAAACACAGAATGATCACTGATATCTGTTCTTTTTGCTGTTGCTTTTTGCTCACATCTTTGTTTTCATCCACCAAAACGGAAAAGTGTTCAGCATCCCTCACCTCATTGCTCATGCCTCTCCGAATCATAAATCACAAAATGTCATTCTGGATGTCATCGTGAATTTGGCATTTGATGGGTTGTTGTCCAAATTTTTCTTCACCTCTGGTTCAGATAATTCAATTGCACCCATTAGCTCGTGAAAGTTCCCTCTGTTTGCTGACTCCCCACCCTTGCTGTGGTCTCTCTTGCAATCCCTTGGCAAGCAAGCTGTGTGCCGTAAACTTTTCCCCACCGACTTCATGTAAAGTTGGTTCTCCGTAACTTGTCCAGCATGTTTGCTGTCTTTGAGCAGCTTGTCCCAGTTTGCTTAAACTCACTCCATGTCTCCATGGCAAATTTATGTCCCATACTTTCATGGTGGCTCTTCAGAGATGCAGAAGCCTTTCACCAATTATTAAATCCATTGCTGGTAAAAGCTGGCTCCATGTGAAATCCGTGGCTCTGTTTCAAGAAATGCCAACAGGCAAAGCATAACTCTGCATCTTTGGACACACTATATTCCAGCCACATGTACTGATCCATCCAGCTTCTGTTAAAACACCTCTGTTGGTGGCCCAACAGCCTTGGAGGATATTTTTGCAGTACAGGACACCTTGGACCCTGACATGGCTGAAGAGCTCATGTCATCTGTACATCAGACTTGTCAGTGGAGTGCATTGGTGGTTGTCCTTCTTCACCCTCATCCTCTTCTTGGTCCTGCTTGCTGGTGCCTCAAAATTTTCATCAACCACCAAGACAGAGCAAGCCTGACTTGCTGCTTCCCCACCATCTGAAGCAATTTTATCCAACTGTGCACATTTCTGATAAACAAAACCATCCATCTCTGCACTGTATACACCACAATTAAGCTTAAGAGAAGCGTAGGGTCAAATGTTACATGACTGTTGCACCATTGGTTGATTTTAATCACGTGCACATTTTGGCTACTGATTTTTTAGTTGATAAGGTGTTTTTTTTTAATCTGGATCTGAATTTGTAAAATTAACTCAAAACATAATGCAATGCTAAAATACCCTCAGCCATATGAGCATTTTGTTCTTAATTAAGAACTAATTAATTAAATAGTTGTTTAATTAATTATTAAGGTCCTATTGTCTTACATACAATGTTCAATAAAGCCCCTCTATCAATCAATCAATCATAAACCATATTTACGTTTTAATAGCAGAAGTTGTGCAAATCAAGGAATATTTGTTGATCACCTTATGTGCATTTGCAGATAGATAATCAAACTGAAACACAATTGTTTTGGGTGGTGGTATGGGGTTGCTTTGACTGGAGTGCCATCCGGCGCTCCTCCCCTGGCACCACCTATGGTCCTGAGGACCCCAGTAACCGGAAAAGACCAAGTGGATGCCTACAGTTCACCTGGCTGGTTACTCTCGTGAGGTGGGGATGGACTGGTTGTCTCCCACGTTCATTGTGATCCAGGAGGCAAAATGCCCGGTGCATGCTCCCAAATCTGAACTGATTATATGTGTGACTTTCTGTCATATTTTTTTTTCCATTTAAACCGTCATAAGCAGAGACAAAGTTCTGTTAAAGACAGCAACAAAAACAACATGTAACTGACAAACATCTAAAGAGAGAAAGAAAGTCTAGAACCTGAATCCATAAACTCAAGTACCACTTCAATCTGACGAGATTAATGAAATTGCCACTTTCCTTTATCTCAAGAGTGCATCAAGAAATAGGTTAACAATAAAGTGGCAGTTAGATGCAGCAGTTTCCGAACACTAAAGATAAAACATCCTCCAGGTTTGCCTCAGCCTCCATCCGTCAGGAGGATGTGCTGATCTTATTTCTCTCTGTAGCCACTTTACATGAAGACAGAGGACAACAGAAGAAAATCCTGCAAAGAGCACATCCAGGTTGACAAAAATTTCAACAAATCATTCTAACACCTTCTTTTCTATTTTTTTGGGAGTGATCATTTCATAATCACCAGGGTTCCAGCTACGACCATTTTAATGCTGGGAAAATTCTGTGACTTCTCCAGAACCTTGAAATGCTTCTTACGGAGCCCCTCCTTAGTGGCTATATATACACTTGGTATTTCACATATTTTAATTTGATTATGGCATTTTAAATACAAAAAGTAAACCAGGTTTCTCAATATAAAAATTTCTAAAATTGTCTTCCTTAAACTCAGACTGAAAGTAAATCTCTACAACTTGATATAAAGTAATTAAAAATATAAAAGTCAAGATGATGGGTTGCATAAGTAATCAGCCCCTTTGCTACAATACTTGTAAATAATCAGTTTAATTGTCAGCTTTCTTCAGACAAGTCAGGGGATGGATACATGAACATTTCCAAGTCACTGAATATGTCTTGAACTTTATTTACATCACTTACGAAGAAATACAGTGTGTCACTCTATGATACATCTGTGTGGCGTAGACAGTTCTCAAAAACTGTGCAAGTGACTGTGCAAGACGGAGAAGAGTGAGGAAAGCCACCAAGACACCCAGACAACCCAGAAGAAGTTATAGGCTTCTGTGGCTGTGATTGGAGAAATTGTGCACAGTGCAAGTTTTGGATTTTATATCCCCAGTTATACAGCTTCATGATGAAGAGGTACAAAGGAGGATTTTTTCTTAAAAAGAAGACCTGAAAGTTCAGCTACAATTTGCCAGAATGTACATCTGAGATGCAAGCCTGGATTTAATGTTTTAGTGAAAGAAGACCCTCGTCTATACCAGTCAGGAGGCAGGGATGACATTACACGGTTTGCACAGGATTCCTGCGGCATGTGCACTAAAGTGTGCAGTTTGTCCAGACTTCGCACTATGTGTGAAGGGGCCCTTAGTAACGTCCCAAGAACATTGTTGGAACATTTCAGCTCTCTTTACCGTGAAATTATATGTATATGGGCCTGTGAATTATTCAAGATTACCCAGTCCTCAATCAAACCGCTATAGACATTTGACTTTATATTCTATATTTTCATGTTCTCTTGTAACATACTGGAGCTTTTTTGGCTTTTAATAAAGGCCTCTAACAACTGCGCTGCAGCAACACCATGTGAGCAGTGGGAGAACTTTAGGTGTTGAAACCAGCATGCTACCTGTAAGCAAGAAATCAAACAGCGGCTGCAAGGATAAATGCTGTCATAGCCTGTCGTGATTGCCATCTTTCTACCTATTTTATTGGAAACAACAAAGCTAGGTATGTAATATGTGTACATGAGTTTATGTATCTATGAATATTTAATATGTAGAGGTATGATTTGGCATCAATGTACAGATCATATGAAAACATCCGCCCCGAGAATCAAGCTACATGAAGCCCGGAATCAAGATTAATTAGCGCAGCGGTGTGGTCCAGGAGGCGAGGTACGGCCTGTGAGGGACGGCCCATGATGCCAGTTATTGATGGGGCTTGGATCATATACCACATGTGTAAAATATGTAGAATTGACCTGTATTTTCGTACTATACAGATTTTGTGTATTTGTGTTCATGATTTCATGACGAAAACAGATTGTTGCCCGTTCTGCATCATGTTACACACACAAAGAATCTTCCACTTGGGGCTTGCATTCAATGTAGACTAGGTCACGGCCATTTACAGGGCCGGTAGAGGCCATGACGCTTGCATGTGAAAAGCCGGTCGGCCTTTTTTGTGGACTTTTTTTTTGTAAGGTTCCTGTAATGTATTTAGTAACATTGAGAGGACATCAAGAAAACCATCCATAAGAACGTTCTGCAAATGTTTTATGTAACGTTTTGGGAACATTTTTTTGTGACCTGGGATGCTGCCTCCATATCACATTCTGGGTATTAGTACACAGCTGTACGTTAAAAAAAACCTGTCATGAAAATATGACAAATTTCATGACAAGTTTTTTTTTAACTCACTATTACTAACCCTACTCCTTCCTGATTGCAACCCCCGACCCCTCCCTGCTTCACTTTTAATTTTGTGCAGCCATCATGGAATCAATTAGAATGAATTTGTGCTGCCATGATGAAAATGAGGCGCTTTTTGTGGCAATGTCACGAACCAATAGATTAATGTAAATTTCGTGCTACTGAATCACGACTTGGTGTGAGACCAGGTTGGATATCCCCCACAGGGCCCTGACATCGGTCCACGTAGTCAAAGAAGATGATCCTTTTCGTGCTACACCATAGTCAATATGACTGATGGTTGACAACAGACATAGATAAGTAAGAAAATGGAGTGACCACTTTTCACTTTTAAAAATGCACAACTGTTTGAGGTGGTAAAGAACAGCATAATTATTTGTTTTTGGTGATCACCTGCAATTTACTAAGAAATGAGAGTGTGTGTTATCCAGTTTCTAAGAATTTTCTTTTTGTTGCCATGTACACTGACAAAATAATAATAATTATAATTTAATTAATTCATTGGTTTATTTGATGGAGAAAAATGATCACATTTGATTTCATTGACATGGGAATGCAAGTAATATTTCGGTTTCAATTTTCTTTGACTCACAGATGAAGACCAAAAATTAGGGAGAAAAAAGGCAAAGACAACAATAACAAATTTCTTTTCATACCTAAAACTTTTGCAAATTAGTTCATGATCAGTATTCACACAGTTAGCCTAATATTTACAAATGTCAAGCTAAATATTAAGCTAAATGTTGAGACAAATATGCACCTTAATAAAAGGCCTAACTGTTCCTCCCTGAAAGACAGATTTAAATAAAGCGTCTAATTACAGACATTTAGCATGTAGGGGCGTGTTTATTCAAATTTGCAATTCACGGATGTTTTGTAGAAGAGTTATATTGTAGCCTGCAGTCTTTTGATGTCAATTTCGATTGCAATTTCAGGGGCTCTTCTGAAATATTAATAATAATAATAAAATAACAAAAACATTCAGTGGAGTAATTCAGTGTAGACCCACCACTGGTTCCTGTTAATCAACATTCACTTCCTGTTTAAGAAGATCAACATCTTGGGACAGATTTGGCACCACATCCTAACCAACTGCTCTGGATCCTTTAGACACACACAAAAAAATGCAGAAATATGAAGGAATATGCAGAAAACTGTCTCCCAGTAGGAAGTGATGGAATCACAGACGGTGAGTTTGTATAAGCTACATCTCATGACGTGTCAAATGTTGAGTCGATTATTAGCTACATCAAGCTACGCTACTACTCTGCAGAGTGCGCTACTCTGATGGAAAAACGTGAGCTACATCCTGTTGTAATCAGTGGGCCGTTGCCAAACACCGAGTGCCGCCAGGACAAGCCCTCCGCTGAGCTACATTGACCTGCGTTGAAACACCTGGTATGAGCCTTACGCAGCATTTCACAGATTTTAAGAATCACGTTGGCCGTGTCAGCCACTTTACGGCATAGTGTGAACACAGCCTTAAGGACACACAAACAGCGTCTCTGCAGAGGTTTAAATATCATCTGCTTTCACAGGGCCAACGTTCAAGGTGTTTGCTTTTCCATGAATAATGTTTTTAGGAGCCCAATTTAATTAAAAGAGTTTATTTAGGAAGAAACACTGTGATGTTGCCACAGTGCAAGGCTGCAGTGTGCAAAATCAATACTTCTGATACCTGTCAGCTGAGCTTTAATGACTAAAACAAACGGTCCAATTATGTGACTTCTGCCCGGCACAAAAACAACAAAAACAAAGGATGCTTCTTCAGCCTCTTATCTGATGTCCCCTCTGTCCTCCATCCTCTCCTGACCTGCTAATTCATCTGATTCGTTCGCTTGGCTTTTTGTGCTCTCAGAGGATGGAGTAGACTTCCTGGAGGAGGTGGAAGTGATGACACAGAGGAAGTCTTCCAACAGACTCACGCACACATTTACACGACCTCCAGTGTCTCCTCGAGTCATTTTATTAGCAACGGGGAACGTCCAATCTGGACCATGCAACCAAACCCAAACTCCACACACACCCCAAAACATGACACATTCCAATCAATACCTCAAAATACATTAATTTCCATTATTATGATGATGATGATTATGATGTTGATGATTATTACTGTTGCTGTATGCAAAACGTCTTTAAAAGTGGACTTTTATGCTAATCAGGGGGTGGGGAGGTGGCCCTTCTGACCACTCATGTCTCCAGCTGTAAGCAGGATGAAAACAGCCACAACAAGAAGAAAAACTACTTTATTGTTTTGGTGAAATCACTATAGTCCAGCAGTTAAGGGATAGAATCGTGCACTTTTTTACAAAAGCGCCAAACTTTGTCCAGGGACTCTTTAGGTTATATTAAGTCATGTCAAAGCGGGAGACATTTGATTTTAGCCCTGTATCCTGCTTTTTTTTTAAAAGGGTGTTTGCATGGTTATAATACAGTGTATTATAATACAGTGTAATATAATACAGTGTATATTTTGCTATTCATATGACAATACGATCATATGGTTATTACGTAGGGGGCCAGTGATCAAGATTGGACATTGTTAAGCTGTAGAGAATGGCTACTGCAACTAGTGCAAAGCTAGACTGAGCTTATGTGATCATGTATCGTCCGTCGTGCGGCGTCATACATCCTTATACATTAGCAGGGTGGTATGTTTCAAAATGGAAAGAGGTACGGGACTCATTTCAGGCCTGTAGGGATCTTTAATAGGCCTCTACCTCTGAGACATAAAATTAGGCCACTGTGATCTTCATAGCATGAAAGCTGTAGAGAGTAGTTCATTAAAAATATTCATGAAACATTTGTGCATATCTAGGAAGTTTGCCAACCAGGTATTTACAATGTTTTCAGTTAAATAAATTTAAATAATTAAATGTATTAAATTTATTTATTTATTTAATTTATTTATTAAATTTGTTAATTCAATTTAAATAAAGTTAAAAATATGGTGATAATCGTCTTAATGCCAATAACATAAAATAATAAAGATAACAACAACAACAACAATAATAATGGTTATGGCCATAAATACAAAATTGATTTCTTGTCATTAATAAAAAAGCATTTCTTTCCGTTCAAACACTGTTGTTATTTTAGAGTGTAAATATGTTAGAGTGCATGAGTAGCATCTTTCCTTTGCCCTATGCTCGCAAACAACTATATTGCATAGGTGTATTGATATTCAAAATGACTTAGACAACATTTAGTCACTTTCCCTAGATTAACGCTTTTTCTAAGAGTGTAAGTACACTGAAGTACATTCGAAGCATCCCTACTTAGCATTAATACGAGGTCTGTCCAAAAAGTATCGTACCTTTTTATTTTTTGCAAAAACCATATGGATTTGAATCACGTGTGATTGCATCAGCCAAGCTTGAACCTTCGTGCGCATGCGTGAGTTTTTTTCACGCCTGTCGGTTGCGTCATTCGCCTGTGAGCAGGCTTTGAGTGAGCAGTGGTCCACCCTTCTCGTTGGATTTTTATTGCGAATAAATGTCTGAACGATTTGGAGCTTTGCTGCATCAGATTTTTCCAGAAACTGTGAGAGACCTCCAGGTGGACACCATTCGGAAAATTTAGATGGCTTTCAGCGATGATTTTATGGGGATTTCACAGATTAAGGAGTGCTCCAGCCGGTTTAAAGACCGCCCACAGCATCAGAGTTCCACAGAGTTCCTCCGCTCCTCTTTCCATGACAAAAACTCCTGTAACAGTGGACTGTGCCGTTCATTTATAAACTGGACGCTGTCTTGATCTGGTATGTCGTCTGACTAGCACAGGAATTGCGGAAGACGTGGACATCAGCACTTTTTCGGCACATTGAGACAGACGTGCGGAGGAACTCCAAGCAACGCCGTGATGAAGCCTCACGGGACATGTTGGGGCATGTCCAGCTCATGCACAATTTCTCGGATACTCACACGACTGAAAAGCAACTGGAAGCCGTCTGAAAGCCACCTGAAAGCCGTCCTGTGAGACCAACACGGAGGTGGTTTTGTCCCGCGCCATAAGCGGCATGGTGGCGCAATCCACCGCTTCTCTTTCCATGAAAAAACTCCTGTAACAGTAGAATGTGCCGAAAAAGTGCTGATGTCCACGCCTTCTGCCTTTTTTGTGAAAGTCAGACGACGTCCCGGATCAACAAAGCCTTCACGTTGGAAATGATCTGGTTGTTTGAGCGGGGTTTGAGATTGTCGATCGGCGCTCGGAGCGCGCCGCGCTCTCAGACGCTGTGGGCGGTCTTTAAACCGGCTGGAGCACTCCTTAATCTGTGTAATCCCCATAAAATCGTCGCTGAAAGCCATCTAAATCAGAATGGTGTCCACCTGGAGGTCTCTCACAGTTTCTGGAAAAATTTGATGCAGCAAAGCTCCAAATCGTTCAGACATTTATTTGCAATAAAAATCCGATGAGAGGGGTGGACCACTGCTCACACAAAGCCTGCTCACAGGCGAATGACGCAACCGACAGGCATGAAAAAACTCACGCATGCGCATGAAGGTTCAAGCTTGGCTGATGCAATCACATATGATTCAAATCCATATGGCTTTTGAAAAAAATAAAAAGGTCCGATACTTTTTGGACAGACCTCATACATTTTTCATAACCTTCAAGTTTATATTACACTCAACAAAAATATAAACGCAACACTTTTGGTTTTGCTCCCATTTTGTATGAGATGAACTCAGATCTAAAACTTTTTCCACATACACAATATCACCATTTCCCTCAAATATTGTTCACAAACCAGTCTAAATCTGTGATAGTGAGCACTTCTCCTTTGCTGAGATAATCCATCCCACTTCACAGGTGTGCCATATCAAGATGCTGATTAGACACCATGATTAGTGCACAGGTGTGCCTTAGACTGCCCACAATAAAAGGCCACTCTGAAAGGTGTAGTTTTGTTTTATTGGGGGGGGATACCAGTCAGTATCTGGTGTGACCACCATTTGCCTCATGCAGTGCAACACATCTCCTTCGCATAGAGTTGATCAGGTTGTCAATTGTGGCCTGTGGAATGTTGGTCCACTCCTCTTCAATGGCTGTGCGAAGTTGCTGGATATTGGCAGGAACTGGTACACGCTGTCGTATACGCCGGTCCAGAGCATTCTAAATATGCTCAATGGGTGACATGTCCGGTGAGTATGCCGGCCATGCAAGAACTGGGACATTTTCAGTTTCCACGAATTGTGTACAGATCCTTGCAACATGGGGCCGTGCATTATCCTGCTGCAACATGAGGTGATGTTCTTGGATGTATGGCACAACAATGGGCCTCAGGATCTCATCACGGTATCTCTGTGCATTCAAAATGCCATCAATAAAATGCACCTGTGTTCTTCGTCCATAACAGACGCCTGCCCATACCATAACCCCACCGCCACCATGGGCCACTCGATCCACAACATTGACATCAGAAAACCGCTCACCGCTCCCTCAAATCTTGCGACATCTGTGGCATTGTGCTGTGTGATAAAACTGCACCTTTCAGAGTGGCCTTTTATTGTGGGCAGTCTAGGCACACCTGTGCACTAATCATGGTGTCTAATCAGCATCTTGATATGGCACACCTGTGAGGTGGGATGGATTATCTCAGCAAAGGAGAAGTGCTCACTATCACAGATTTAGACTGGTTTGTGAACAATATTTGAGGGAAATGGTGATATTGTGTATGTGGAAAAAGTTTTAGATCTTTGAGTTCATCTCATACAAAATGGGAGCAAAACCAAAAGTGTTGCGTTTATATTTTTGTTGAGTGTATGAACTTAAAAAGACATTTGGATAAGAGTTTGTCATGAATTATATGCTGTAGAAGGCTGAAAATGGTTATTCTCTTAAACCCCAAGTTTTTAGAGTGTAGACGTTTATGGATTCAAATGTCTCCCCAATCTTATATACTTTAGGACAATAAAAGTACCTCTGATAAAGTTTTGGCGCTTTTGTATAAAAGTGCATGATTCCCCTAAAATTTGTCCCTTAGAGCCGCCGGACTACTACTTGAATTGGCCTGTATCACAGAAACAGACTCACTGTGTATTTTAAGTGAAGAGAGTGTGATGGTTTTAAAACAGGCGTCATGGCAGCAGCAGTGAGCGCAGGCCTGTTACCGAGTTTGTGTGATGTGAACACCATAAATAAATAATAACAACAATAATAATAATAACAATAAATGGTCTTGCTAACACATGGTCACGATACTAAGCATGCTAAGCAAATGCCTAAGCTTTTGTTAAACGGCTGTAATGCATTGCTACAGTTCTTCAACAAGTGTACCTTTTTGTCTTTCTTGTTTTTCTTCCTCCTTTTTCCTTCTCTTCTGCAGCAGGATAATGATGACTGGATGTACCAAAGACATCTAGTCACTGCCTTAGGTCACTGGGTTAGTGTCTCAGTCTCACAACCATACAGCAAGAAAGAACTAGACCGCAGGTACAAGTGGCCAAAATGGACTTCCTTAGGAGGGTGGCTGGTGTCTCCCTTAGAGATAGGGTGAGAAGTCCTGTCATTTTTGGGGAGCTCGGAGTAGAGCCGCTGCTCCTTTGCGTTGAAAGGAGCCAGCTGAGGTGGTTCAGGCATCTGGTAAGGATGCCCCTGGGGAGGTGTTCCAGGCACATCCAGTCCATCTGGGAGGAGACCCCAGGGAAGACCCAGGATTAGGTGGAGAGATTATATCTCCACACTGGAATGGGAACGCCTCGGGATCCCCCAGGTGGTCAATGTTGCCTGGGAAAGGGAAGTCTGGGGTCCCCTGCTCAAGGATGCTTCAATAAACATATAGAGAGAGAACAGCAGCTGGGAACTGAACCAAAAACCCTTCAGTTAATGCCATTGAGTATTCTTTGCTCCTGCTGATTTTCCCATGTCATCCAAATGATTTTACTTTGAATTATTTGGAATGTTATTATGTGTGTTATTGTTCCTGCTGTGTCTTCAGGAGATGCTGATTTATTCATACAGGGGACCAAAAAGAGGTTCACTGTCATCCAGTCATCACAAATGTGATGCATTTCAGGTTTAACTAACAGTTTGATCATTTTGTTCCAAATTTTTCTGTGACTTTAAAGTTGGCTCTGAAACTTTCTGTGAACAACCAAAATCAGTTTTTGAAGATCAGATGAAAATAGAAAGGGAAAACGAGAAAGGCTCCATGTGAACGAGTGAGGACTACGTTTAAGTGGGACGTGGACAGGGACCTGTCCTGTGGAGGACAGGAGGGTGTGGCTTCATTGAATAAAAATGGCGACAGTGAGCCAAATCCTCAGTGGGGTGAGCGCTAACATAGTGTACAGTGTTTTTGGTAAACTGACATTAAAACATTTCAAACAGACTATGTACAATTAGTGATGACAAATAATGATGTGATTAACACACACACAAGCACAAGCACACACAGCATATATATATATATATATATATATATACACACGCGCATGGCAGCTGCTGGTCTGTCAAAGAGGCGAAGCTCATTGTCGACTACATCATAAATTTGTCAATTTATTTATATGTAAATTCAAATATGTAAAATGGTCATAAGAAGTCCCAAGTTGCACAAACATTTCACAGTTTCTATCTCTATTATACATACAGTATTTTATGATTGCAAAATTACCAAGTGGTTAGTGTGCTTGGTTTCAGTGCAAAAGGTTCCGGGTTCAAATCCCACCCCTGCCACATTCCTCCATGTAATGTGGAGTTGTGTCAGGAAGGGCATCCGGCATAAAACTTGTGCCAGAATCAACATGCAGGTCCACCTTGGATCTGCTGTGGCGACCCCGAATGAAACCAAGGGAGCAGCCGAAGGGACTTACTTTTACAAGAACATTATTCTTTTTAAACAAAAATATCATCATCAACCATTTCTAGAAGCACACAGAACCTTTATTAATTAAACATACCAGAGTCTGACTGTTTCATGACACTGTTCCGTGCAAATGTTATTTTAAAGATTGATCAGCAGATGTTTGCCATATGTAATTGAATCAAAGCTTCAAAACACTGAACCATAGCTTCATAATTATTGTTTCAAAACCCTTTGTTTTCTCCGTCACTAATTTCATGAATAAAATGCATCAGCAGCTGCTAATTATATTACAACATTATACCCCAGACAGAGTTATAATTATGAATACTGTGATGTTGTGTTGTGAACCCGGGACGTTAATTAATGTTTGACAACTTTTAAACACTTACTGAAGAATGAAGCAGAGTAACTCACCAAGATCTTCTCACATAACTAATCCAGTGTGTTTCTCTGTGCACCTTTGAAACAGACTGATTATAGCGCATGCAAAACACTTTGGCATAAATTTTAAAATGCATAAATACACAAAAATGTGCAAACTAATTCCATTCCTATAGCTGTCAATCCAATCATTGTGCAGAACCCCAGCGTCCAGGCCTGCCCACAGCATCCTTTCACCCCCACAGACGCTCGACGTCCGGGGGTGACGGCGAGCAAGCGAGGGACAAAATCATGACTGTTGCATTTCATGGCAATGAAGAAAACCTTTCCAGGCAGTCCCATGAAGTGAACAGACACTCGGCTTCTACAGGAAAATGCACTGACCACCACCATATGAGAAAAAGATTTCTGAAAAGTTAACAAAATACAGTCAATTGATTTGTGATAAGTAGCTGATCATGAACAAACTCGTCTTCAAGATGAACGTGTTCTCACACATTTGTAGTCAATGAAATGATAACAAACTGTACATATTTGATCATTTAATTTTTTGACATTCTAGGGGAAGCTGAGCTTCCCTGGCAGTCTGAGAGAAACTGCCTCTGATATATATAGAATTCCTCAAATTCTAAGAACTTTCTTAGGGCCCCTTCACACATAACACAACGTTGGGCAAAATACGCAGAAACCGGAAGAAAATACCATGAACAAAAAACAAAATGGGGAACCGCAAAACATTTCACCTGCTGTCGGAGGGAAGCACGGTCGGACAGGTGTGCATGATACACAGGTAACGGTATCGTGCATGCTCGTGTGCACACTGCAGCGGAGCACAAAATTTAAAAACACCACAATTTATTATACTTAATTCCTGTTATAAATAGTGGACTTGGGCCCTGCCCAGAGGTATACCCAGAAGTAATGAAATCACGTGGATTACTGTTCTTTCTACTGTCTTTTAATGAAAGACTCATTAAAAGCCTTCTAACGAGTCTTTCATTGAATTCAGGTGTGTTGGAACAGGGAGACAAGTAAAAGTGTCAGGAAGGTAGATCTTGAGGATCCCTGTTTTACATGAACTGAGGTTATGTGATCAGTTGATTTTACTGTCCATTCATAACTAGGAGTGTGGAGTGTATTTGTTTTTTTCTCTTTTCCCTTTTTGTGACAACCAGTCACAGCTCTTACCTACATCATACCTAGCAACAGGGTCCTCACAAAGATACAAGTTTCTGTCAACTCCTTGCTCAGAGTTGCTCTCAGACACTTCCTGGATCACTCTTAGGCTAATATTCCTTTCTAGGAATCTAATCTTGGGATGCTTTGGGAATATGAGCCCAGATGTGAAATTAAAGTTGACTTAAAGTTTATCGCTTTCTTCTCCCAGCTTCAGCTTTCGTTATGGAACATCCATTGACACGCTGCGACACAAGCAGACGTGAACACAGCATGACATCAGATCACTGGAGTTCCCTGACCATCTGCAGCGATTGGACAAACATCAGAGCAGCGGTTTGTCTCACTGTAATCAAAATTCACAAAGCACATCTCTCATCACATGTATTAATCTGCTAATATCCCCCCAGTGTTGGAATAATGAGGACATTAATGGAGCTCATCTGTTGTGGCTGCATGCTCGCTGTTTGCTCGCTGGCTTATTCGCAGCACGACGCGCTGAATGCTTTGTGACAGGTGGTTTCTTCACTATTCATATCGCCACAGTCTATGTGAATAAACTGCTGTCATGTCTAATAAGGGCTGCTCCCGCTCCACACACAAAGCAGCTTTCCTGCACTTACCAAGTCACACATGTAAATGATGTTGCCCCATTTCGCAAATAATGATTGTGACAGAAACGCATAAGAATCTGTACAGGAACATTTGCACGTCTGCAGCAGACAACAGCTTTGCGGGAAGACGATGGAAAGTCAAAAGAACATCCCATAAAATCTATATTTGCTTTCACAAAATGCAATCAGAACATGTTGGGAAGCCATGGAAAGTGGTAAATGGGGGTGGAGCGGGGGGGCGCAGTACATCCTTCAGTTTAACATTATCCACTTATTACAATCCAATATAAAAAAAAGTCAGGTGATATGAAAAAAACCCCAAAAAAACAAAAGAAACACCCACAGGGATTCTTACAGTTACAGTGCAGCAAGTAAGTATTTGATCTACTGTTGATTTCGCAGGTTTTCCCACCTACAAAGAACAGAGACGTCTGTAATTTGTATCGTAGATACACTTCAACTGTGAGAGACAGAATCTAAAAACAAATTCAGAAAATCACATTGTATGATTTTTAGATAATTAATATGCATTTTATTGCATGAATATGTATTTGATACAATAAAAACAGAACTTAATATTTGATACAGAAACCTTTGTTTGTAGTTACAGAGGTCAGACATTTCCTTTAGTTCTTGACCAAGTTTGCACAATGCAGCAGGGATTTTGGTCCACTCCTCCATACAGATCTTCTCCAGATCTTTCAGCTCCCTCCACAGATTTTCTATTGAGTTCAGGTCTGGAGACTGGCCAGGCCACTCCAGGACCTTGAAATGCTTCTTATGGAGCCACTCTTTAGTCCTGGAAGACCCAGCCATGACCCATCTTCAGCGCTCTTACTGAGGGAAGGAGGGTGTTTGCTGAAATCTCACAGTACATGACCCCATCCATCCAGGGTTCTAGCTGGGACCATTTTAATGCTGGGTAAATGCCGGGTAAAGTCTGTGACTTTGATCCTTTGAAGTGAGGGTGTGGGGTCCAGGGGCCCACTGAAGTGCACAACAGGGGTTGAGGGGGCGGAGCCCCCAAAAGCTATAAAATTTTATACCTCTAAAACATTATTGGCATATTTTAACTAATTTTCTTTCTTGCATGTTTCTGCCAAAGTCTAAGTTTATAAAATAAATTAGAGCGAAGCTCACTCATGGTACAGAAAGTGCCAAAAATTCAAATCCACAGTAAAACAGGAAATGTTCAAATGTCAAACACTTCCTGGATTGACAGACAAGATCCCATGGAATATCACGGGAACTCAGTGGCAAGCTCACACTCAAACAGGAAGTGCCAAATTTTCTGTCACAGTGAAACAGGAAAACTCAAATGTTGAACACTTCCTGGCATGGGTGGAGCTAGAGCGGAGGCTGGGGTTTCACTGGACTCCCCTGAAATCTGATTGGACACAGATGATTGACATGTCACTGCACCACACGTCTGGTTGAAAGAGCTGCATTTTCAAATCAGTGAGTCACATTGACTGCTAGGGTCCTCCTGTCCCGTAGTTAGTGCTGTGTACCACTAAAAATCCTAATCCACCTTAATAGAAGAAGAAAAATGTTTGCTCCAGATTTGAATTGAACACGTCATTTGAACTATGGACTTCTAATCACACCAAACTTACATTGGTAAGTAAACAACCGTATTTTATGCCAGAAATGAGGTCCAGGTTGTTAAAAGCAGCATTTCTCCTTTAATTCAGGTTGCCTTATGTACACATGTTTAAGCTAACAGACGGCAGATGGTTCATGCTCTGTTGACTTATTAGTGCAGCAGATAACTGAAACAATCCTTCAGTTGGTGATACAAGCATCGAATTCAGCACAAATGCTTCAGCTGGAGCAAAAATAATGGAGCAACTTTAACTTTTGACTCCTGTACAAACTGAAACTGACCTTTGTCACCATTCTTGCTGCTTTTACCTTATAACTCCATAACATTCAGTCACCAATAGTTAAAACGCTACCTTTTTGATATCTTTATGATCAGGCAAATAATGTGGTGTAGCTTTCTATATGATTGCAGCATCTTTTAATTTTGACCCCTGTGTAAATCTTCAATTGACCCCTACCTGGCTGCTCAGAATTTGATGTTTGTATCACCATTTTCAGGATTCCACTCTAAATATTCTCTTATCTGCTGCACGATATATGAGATGTAAGATGCTGCTCCTCTGTGTTTCTCAATTGCCCTCAGAAGTATCAGAACACTTGATATTTCACACATTTTAATTTGTTTATTTCCACTTCAAATACATTTTTTCAATTATTTTCCTTAACTCAAACTGAAAGCAAATCTCTACAACTTGATATAAATTAAGTAAACATATAAAATCCAGCTTCCTGATGAAGTGGTGTAGAGGAGGATTTTCTTAAAAAGAAGACCTGAAAGTTCAGCTACAATTTGACAGAAAGTACATTTGAGATGAAAGACTAGATTTGATGTTTTGGTGAAGGAAATTTTTGTATTTCTTCATAATAGATGTAAATAGATGGAAATGTTCCATCCCCTGACTTGTCTAAAGAAAACTGGCTATAAAACTGATTTTATATATATATATATTTTTATTTATATATATATATTAATATATATATATACGATTACACAGATTAAGGAGTGCTCCAGCCGGTTTAAAGACCGCCCACAGCGTCTGAGAGCGCGGCGCACTCCGAGCGCCGATCGACAGGCTCACACCCCGCTGAAACAACCAGATCCAGAAAAAATTTTGATAAAGCAACGCGCGCCGTCTCGAGCAGCGTGTGAAACAAAGGAATTCAGCCGAGAGGGCGGGACCACGTCTCACTCAAGGCCTGCCCACAGGGAAATGACGTCACCGACATGCGTGAAAAAACTCACGCATGCGCACAAGGGTTCAAGCATGATTGGTGTAATCGCATGTCATTCAAATCCATATAGTTAAAAAAAAATAAAAGGGTCGGTTTATTATCTAAGAGACCTCGTATATGTATATATATATATATATATATATGTATATATATATATATAATATATATATATATATATATATATATATATATATATATATATATATATATATATATATATATATATCTCATTGTAGTTAGACACAATCCAACCACTAGGGGCAGTGGGCAGCCAGACTCCATTGCCCGCAGACCAACTCTAGATGTAGAGATTCTGCATTGGTCAGGGACAGAGAAAGGAGCAGACCCCAAACAGAAATAGAAGCACAGCATCATGTTTCAACAAGGATAAAAAACAAAAATACACATAGATATTACGTGGAAAAATACCACCACTCTTAATTTCTTCAGATGGATTATACAGAGATTAGAGATTTTCTTAACAGACGCGTCAGTGGGAGCAGGAGTGAGGCATCAGCATAAATCCCAGCAAGGTGCACTCTAAGCTTTCTCCACATCCTGACAGCTGCTGAGTTTCCAAGCATTCATAATGTATGAAATCTGTCTTTCATAATTCATTGCCAAAAGGAAACACGCCTTGATAGTGATTTACAGAAGACAGTCATGCTCCAGAGTTTGGAAAAATTCTATTATCAGACGTGTTTTAGTTACTGTGTGCTCCCTGCTATTACTCGGAGGATGAACACTCAACCGACATTTTTCAAAAGTGGCAGAATCTCACTGTCAGCTCATGTTTCAGCAGCTGGACCCGAGCAGGTGACAATGTGCCACATATTCATTTTCAAATTATTTTAAATCATTAAGTATGAATATGTTTTTCTAAATTGATATGAGGGGATGCTGGCATATCATTTATTCTCACCCTGTTCAGACTCAGAGTTAGCAGTAATATTAATAATAATAATAATAATAATAATAATAATAATAATAACTAGGACTGCAAGCAGTCATATACGGGACCTTGTGTCTGCACCACTGCCTCCCCGGGCCAGCACGTCCATTGTGACCAAATGTAGGCAGGTGTGTACAGGGGAGACACTTATCACACAGCTCAAGTTTCAAGCAAATCAGACAATGAATGAAGGAGTTATAACAAGTTGATGGTTTATCCACTAGGAGGCACAAACAGAGGGGACAGGTGTGTTCAGGGGCTGACCCTCATCACACATATGAAGTCAATCAGACAAAGCATGAACTTGATATTCCATGGCAAAGGGTCAAAGTGGCGGCACAATAGTGGCCACACCCTTCGACCTAGAAAAAAGTTTTTGATAACTTTTGATCAGTATAGTTCGGATGATCTGAAAGAAATTTGAAGTGCATTGGACAAAATCCCTAGGAGGAGTTTGTTCAAATACAAGGTGTGGAAATCACACCAAAATGACACAACAATTGGCTGACTTCCTGTTTGGAGTAAACCGATGGTGCAAGTGACTTTTTTGTACGTCTATGCAAGTCACATCCATCCATCCATCCATCCATCATCCATCCATTTCTTCCGCTTTATCCGGAGTCGGGTCGCGGGGGCAGCAGCTCAAGCAAAGCCGCCCAGACCTCCTGATCCACACACACCTCCCCCAGCTCCTCCAGGAGAGGTTCCCAAGCCAGCTGAGAGATGTAGTCCCTCCAGCATGTCCTGGGTCTTCCCTGGGGCCTCCTCCCAATGGGACGTGCCCGGAACACCTCTCCAGCGAGGCGTCCAGGGGGCATCCGGAAAAGATGCCTGAGCCACCTCAACTGACTCCTTTTAATGTGGAGGAGCAGCGGCTTGACTCCGAGCTCCTCCCGAGTGACAGAGCTCCTCACCCTATCTCTAAGGGAGCGCCCAGCCACCCTGCGGAGGAAACTCATCTCGGCCGCTTGTACTCGCAATCTCATTCTTTCGGTCATGAGCCAAATCTCATGACCATAGCTGAGAATCGGAACATAGATCGAGAGCTTTGCCCCCCTACTCAGCTCTCTCTTCTCCACGACGGTCCGATACAGCGACCGCATCACTGCAGATGCTGCACCGATCTGTCTATCGATCTCACGCTCCATCCATCCCTCACTTATGAACAAGACCAGGAGATACTTAAACTCCTCCACTTGAGGCAAGGACACTCCACCGACCTGAAGAGGGCAAAGCACCTTTTTCCGGTCGAGAACCATGGCCTCGGATTTGGAGGTGTTGATTTTCATCCCGGACGCTTCATACTCGGCTGCAAACCGCCCCAGTGCACGCTGAAGGTCCTGATTTGATGAAGCCAACAGAACCACATTGTCCGCAAACAGCAGAGATGAGATTCTGTGGTTCCCAAACCAGACCCCCTCTGGCTGCGCCTAGAAATTCTGTCCATAAAAATAATGAACAGAACCGGTGACAATGGGCAGCCCTGGCGGAGGCCAGCGTGCACTGGAAACAGGTTTGACTTACTACCGGCAATGCGAACCAAGCTCCTGCTGCGGTCGTACAGGGACCGGATAGCCCTTAGCAAAGGATCCCGGACCCTGTACTCCCGGAGCACCCCCACAGGGTGTCCCCACAGGGTGTCCCGAGGGACACGGTCAAACACCATCTCCAGATTCACAAAACACATGTGGAGTGGTTGGGCAAACTCCCATGAACCCTCGAGCACCCAATGGAGTGTGTAGAGCTGGTCCAGTGTGCCACGACTAGGATGAAAACCACACTGCTCCTCCTGAATCCGAGGTTCGACCATCGGTCGAATTCTCTCTCCTCTCCAGTACTCTGGAATAGACCTTACTGGGGAGGCTGAGGAGTGTGATCCCCCTATAGTTGGAACACACCCTCCGGTCCCCCTTCTTAAACAAAGGGACCACCACCCCGGTCTGCCAATCCAGAGGCACTGTCCCCGATCGCCACGCGATGTTGCAGAGGCATGTCAGCCAAGACAGTCCCACAACATCCAGAGACTTCAGGTACTCAGGGCGGATTTCATCCACCCCAGGAGCCTTGCCACCGAAGAGCTTTCTAACCACCTCTGTGACTTCGGCCTGGGTAATGGATGAGTCCGCCTCTGAGTCCCCAGCCTCTGCTTCCTCTTCGGAAGACGTGATGATGGGATTGAGGAGATCCTCGAAGTACTCCTTCCACCGCCCAACAACATCCCCAGTCAGGGTCAACTTGCATCTGTGTGACTTGCATCTTGCTTGCTGGGGATGCAAGTCACACAGGTGTACCAATTTTCATCTCCCTACTCCAAAACAACCCCTTAGGGGAGGGTTTTTTGAAAGATTCAAGGGGGTCCTATAGAGGCATTTTGCCCCACCCATGGGCAACATCCCTACGAATTGTAAGAAGTTTTCATTCTTTACCAGTGTATCAATTTTCATGATATGACAAAAATTAAGGTCATCAAAAGAAAGAATGTAATTACACAGCAAAGGATCAATATTCGGCACACCACCACATGGACGCCAATACTTGTAGCTTCATGGCGAGCATCATGGACGTTCACCAACTTGTTCAGCATGTTTTAGATGTGGAATGAAGTTGATGGGGTTAACTATGTGACACCATTACATGTTAAAGTATATAGGACATTTCCTGTTACCACTGGGGAGCGCTATGAGTTAGGTGTGAAGTTAATATATGCAGATGTTCAGGGCAGAGCTCTCATCGTGTCCAACATGTTTGAAGGATCTACAATGAAGTATGTGGGCGTGAAAGCCGTTCGAAGTGTAATGGCGTGCTTCAAAGTGCTCCCCAAAGTTTGATGAACCGTAGCAGCCACACCTTTTGCCCTACAGAGATTATTTTGATAACTTTTGATCAGACTGGGGTCATGATGATGTGTACCAAATTTGAAGATGATTGGATGAAATCCCTAGGACAAGTTCATTCAAATGTAAGTAGTGGAAATGGCCAAAAATCGCAAAAATGACCTCAAAATCGAAACTTAAAATCAATATGGCTGACTTCCTGTTGACATTTCACCATGATGTTAAGAGACTTTTTTTGTGCGTCCCAGCATAGTAAATATGTGTACCAAAGTTCGTGAGGCTATGACAAAAAACCCCAATGGAGAGATTTTTTTTAATTTGTAGGGAGCTATTTCGCCATTTCGCTGCAAGTATGTGTGCAACCCCCAAAATTTCAAATTTTGGATCCAGCCGGATGACTTTGCAAAGTTTGGTGACTGGGGAGGTGATGGTCTAGTGGTTAAGGTGTTAAGGTGTTGTAATCCCCACCAGACTGGAAAATCACTAAGGGCCCTTGTGCAAGGCCTTTAATCCCCTATTGCTCCCGGTGTGTAGTGAGCGCCTTGTATGGCAGCACCCTGACATCGGGGTGAATGTGAGGCATAATTGTAAAGCGCTTTGAGCGTCCGATGCAGATGGAAAAGCGCTATATAAATGCAGTCCATTTACCATTTACTTTTTGCGCATGGGAAAGGGCTGAAATTTGGGCTTGAAAAGGGAAGGATAATAAACAGCACAATTACAATAGGGTCCTCGTAGCACTTTATCCTAGTAGGGCCCTAATAATAATAATAATATTAGTATTCTAAAACATTTTTGCAGTTGTGTGCGGGAAATGTCTTCAATAACATGCAATTTCAAAATCCCCATCTTTCAGCTGTGAAGGTGTTTCTGAATATCACCCAACGAAAGTGATGTTTTGGGGTTTTTAATACATTGCATTTGATGTATTTTATGTTTGTGTGTCCGGTGGATTATTCTGCATCCAGGAACTGTAAGTGGTTCTCCTTCTGACAGAAAATCTTTCTTTTTGGGGGGTGGGGAGTGATGGAATTGCCACTCCAGACACAATAAAACACTTCAGAAAGCTCAGCAACAAAGAGAAGAACTCCTCAGAATAAACATCAGCAAAACAGGCAATTTCAACAAACTGTAAATGACCCCTTAGGGAATATCAATTTTGACCCCAAAAAAGAATATCAAAGTAGACATCCCAATTCAAATCTTGCTCAAACTATTGGACTCCATCATAGAAACCATTTCTCCTTATGGTTGCGAGGTCTGGGCTCACCAACCAAGATTTTGCAAAATGGGACAAACACCAAAATGAGACTGCATGCAGAATTCTTCAAACCCATCCTGCCTGTCCAATGGAAAACACCAAACAATGTATGCAGAGCAGCATTAGGACGATACCCACTAATTATTCAAGTTCAAAAGAAAGCAAATTTTCTGACCATCTTAAAATAGTGACCCCAGCACCCTCCATAACAAAGCCCTGATCCACAGAGAGACTGTAGTGAGGTGCCTCCTCAGCCAGCTGGTTCTGGCACTCTCTACACAAACACAAGCAGAGCCACCAAACACAAACCCTGTTAGATGAAACCAAATTATAAGAAAACAAAAAGAAAACTATGTGATAAATTTGAAAAAAAAATCAACCAAAAACCAGAGTAAATTGTAATGCTATTTGGCCCTAAACAGACAATACTCTGTAGAAAAATACCTGAGCAATGTGACCAACCCAAATCTCAGGAAATCCCTGACCATGTACAGACTCAGTGAGCACAGCCTCACCATGGAAAAAGTTCACCACAGACAGACCTGGCTCCCGTGAGAAAACAGACTGTGGAGGCAGAGACCGAGCTGCACTTCCTAACCACCTGCACCAAGACAGAGATGAGCATGACCAAGATCGACAAAGTTCACTATCTGTTGGCTGAAGTACAACAATGTGCAAACACAGCAGCGAGATTTGTGAGCTGCTGCAACACGAAAAGAAGGAGCAACGGACATAAACCAGATTAAACTGCTATGTCACCCTATGAACGTATAACATATTTTTTAGGATAGTATTTTTTTTACACAGAAAACACAATTTTTTACTATTATTTCAAATCCATATCTCCTGTTTATGCATTTATTTATTTCTCTGCTCCCCTCCACAGCATGTCTTTTTCCTGGTTCTCTCCCTCAGCCCCAACCAGTCCCAGCAGAAGACTGCCCCTCCCTGAGCCTGGTTCTGCTGGAGGTTTCTTCCTGTTAAAAGGGAGTTTTTCCTTGCTGTGCTTGCTCACAGGGGGTTGTTTTGACCGTTGGGGTTTTTCCGTAATTATTGTATGGCCTTGCCTTACAATATAAGGCGCCTTGGGGCAACTGTTTGTTGTGATTTGGCGCTATATAAATAAATTGATTTGATTTGATTTGATTTATTTAGTGTAGCGGAGAGATGTGCTTTAGGATATGTTGATATTATCACTTGTGGATAATTTTACCTCGAATAATGGGGGCACCACCTACGACTGAATCATATTATAACAAGATTATAATATCAATGATTTCAGGGTCAGTCAATAGTTAATATTAAATCAGTCCCGAACTTCCGATCTTCTGGTCGGACGTTCTACAGGTCAAGGTCTGATTAACTCCGTCAGGGGTTAAATAACAGGACATATCACAGTAATGCAATTTTATGATGCCGAAGTTCAATGAACAATTATTATATGATGTTTATTTAATTTGGTTTAGTTGCGGGAGTTTAAGAATGAGTTACGTCCTAGTCACTTCCTCCAAACCATCAACATGTCTATTAGACCCCATTCCTACCAGGCTGCTCAAGGAAGCCCTACCATTAATTAATGCTTCGATCTTAAATATGATCAATCTATTTATTAGTTGGCTATGTACCACAGGCTTTTAAGGTGCAGTAATTAACACAATTAGTTAAACTGCAGGAATGTCTTACAGACCTAAGACATGGATGACTCTAATTTCTGCTTTTAAATTCAGATCAACTGAAGTTATTGTACTTGGCCCCACAAATCTTAGAAACATGGTGTCTAACCAGATCCTACTCTGGATGGCATTACCCTGACCTCTAGTAATACTGTGAGAAATCTGGAGTCATTTTGATCAGGATATGCATTCAATGCACATATTAAGCAAATATGTAGGACTGCTTTTTTACATTTGTGCAATATCTCTAAAATTAGAAAGGTCTTGTCTCAGAGTGATGCTGAAAACTAATTCATGCATTTATTTCCTCTAGGCGGACTATTTGTAATCATTATTATCAGGTTGTCCTAAAGTTCCCTGAAAAGCCTTCAGTTAATTCAACATGCTGCAGCTAGAGTACTGATGGGGACTAGAAGGAGAGAGCATATCTCACCCATATTGGCCTCTCTTCATTGGCTTCCTGTTAATTCTAGAATAGAATTTAAAATTTCTTCTCTACTTATAAGGGTCTGAATAATCATGGTCCCATCTTATCTTAGGGACCCTCTTAGTACCATATCACCCCAACAGAGCGATCACTCTCAGGCTGCAGGCTACTTGTAGTTCCTAGGGTTTGTAAGAGTAGAATGGGAGGCAGAGCTTCAGCTTTTCAGGCTCTCTCCTGTGGAACCAGCTCCCAATTCAGATCAGGAGACCAGACACCCTCTTACTTTAAGATTAGGCTTAAAACTTTCCTTTTGCTAAAGCTTTATATTAGGGCTGGATCAGGTGACCCTGAATGTTCACAAGATGAATTTGGAGTTTCAGAAGAAAAGGTTTTACCTTGAAAACTCGTCAAAGGAAACGTGCGCCAGCAAGTTTAACTTCACAAAATTGAGTTAGACAGTAACGGTGGAAGAAAGGAAAAAGTTATTTCTTGTTGCGACGCACAGACAAGAAATCAATTCAAACAACATGTGGTTTGCACGAACAAAGGGTCATAAAAATAGGATGGCAAGAGGCGAGTGTCTCAAGACCCAAGAAGGTTAACTTCTTGGGTCTGAGACACTCGCCTCTGCATCCTATAAAAATAGGATGGGCAGAGAGTGCCATCCCATGGGAGAGTGAGTTCCCCGGGGGCGCATGCTTTTAAATGTTAAAAGTTCCACCCCCAAGAATTTGGGGTACTGTAGTTTTTTCTGCGTTTCTTTGCCTTCTTTAATAATAAATCAGTATTCCACTTCTTAAATTCCCGCTTAAAACCAAGCAAGTCCTGTATTACAAAAATCTTGTACACACTTTCTTTTGTAAATAGCACTCAACCACAACCATATAATAAAAGCACACATTTGATAAAGTTTCTACAAGCTATGATCAGAACAAAAAATACAGCATATATAAATTCCATGTGTGAGGTTAAATGATGACATGTTAGTTTCTTTTCTTTTCCTTTTTTCTTGTTACAACAACAATAGTACAACTTTTAAAATGTAATCTTCAACTTTATAAACACTACACAAATTGGGCACATGCCCTTCCCCAATTCACCAAAAGGGGTCACTCTTGTTCCACGTACTGGAAGAGGCTGGTTTTTTGGATTTCATCATAAAACATGAAATCCGCCAATCTGAGGTAGATTTTGACCAGAAAAACTGGGTTGAGTTCTCCAAGTTGATAGCAATTCTTCTGTGATATGAACTTATTGGAATTTTGCTGTAAAGACAGTTCTTGGACTTTGGGGAAAAGTATGTCCTTCTGGGGTCTGTGTTTTTAGAGGAAAAGGAGAATTCTGACCATCTGGCTTTCAGAGCTGATAAGGGGCCAAACTCTTAGTAAGGAATGCACTTTGGGGAGTCTTAAATCTTGATAGTGGTGAGTTTTATGACACCTGGCCATCCTGTGTTGGGCACACAGAACATCCTTTTGACATCTAGATATATTCCACACCTTGAGCTGTGCTGGCTTCTTCATTGAAGAATACTTTGACCTTTTGCTTAATGCAAACTTAGGAGGTTGAATACTGAAGACAGGCTTCTCGCTACATTAGTGTAGAATACTGTTAACTGTATGTACATTTTCTTAATTTTTTGCTTTGACAATGAATGAATATGTTTCCCATGTCAATAAAGCTCCACTGAAATGAAAAATTAAATGTCATGACATGACATGAATGAAGCAGTGTGCTCTCATCATGTCCACATCTGCTGGTCCGGCAGGACAGACACCACGTCATGTGGAACAGTGTTCATGTTGGTGACGTGACATTCAGATCGCCTGCTGCGTGTCATGATCTGACGGACCATTTCACCTGGGACAGCCTGTCAATGTGTGCACCGTGCGCTCATTGACATCGCAACAGTGATACATGTTTTTATGTATGTCCACGTGAGGACAGCAAGAAGACACACGCGTCACATGCTATAGGGGCTTTAAAGGGGCACACAACCAGACTGATGAACAGTTTTTTCCTTTAGGCAATAAGAGCCCTGGATTCATTGTAGTCCGTGTCTATTGTGTGTGAGTGCGATATTTTAATTTCTTAATTTGTTACTCTTAAATGGGTGTGTTATTTCTGCCATCATGGAGTTTTAAATTTTGTTGCACACATGCAATGACAATAAAGATTTTTCTGATTCTGATTTCTGATTCTGATTCACAGTGGACAGTTGTTAGGTCATATCCGTCAAAACACGGTACGTGTTGCCCAGCCGTGACATCCGGGACCAGAGATCTTAACAGCTGCTGCTGTCGGTGGCCACCCCTGTCCGTTCAGCGCGCACACACTAATGTGTCACTGTTTCTGTGTTATGTGATCATTTTTTTGTTATTTTTCATAGAATTTATGTAGTACTTATACCTGGTCTGGCTGTGCTATCTGTGTTTTTAATGTGGCACATTGTGTGCACTGAGCCATCATTTGCAGCTGTCAGTGAGAGTCTCTGGCTGGTGATCAGCTGGGAGGCGTCTTGCTGTGCTGTGTGCGCTCAGATGTGGCCAGCCAGTCCCCATCTGTACCATAAATGTCAGCAGTTATGCAAGTGCGCACCCCCCCAACAGCACGCCACATATGTTGCGGCTGCGGGGGGGGCACGTGAAACACACGCACACCTCATCCGCTGTGTGTGTGTGGGGGGGGGGGGGGGCGCAAACAAACGCATGATACGCACGCACGGCACATGTGTTGAGGGCAAAGCCGATACTCTGACATGCTCGAAGTGTGTTGCTTTGCAATGCCACACTCGTGAGGAGACTTAGACGCATTTCGCATCCAGCTTGAAAGTGGTCGTCTGCTCACTATTTTCATGCTGACAGCGCGAATAGCCACACATTTTCTAAGTGCTCCACGACTGGCATTGTGTGTTTGTGTCTGTCAGCTGGAATTTGGCTGAAACCTGCTGTGAGAGGGATGGCATGGGCTCTAACCAGGCACACTCTGTCTTTCGGCCACTGGTGTGCACGAATGGTTGTAGCAACAGTTGTACAAGGCATTAGAGGTGGCTCCGATTTTTCACAAATGGCATGCAATTCCTCCTCCGTACGCTAGTCAGATTCAATCGTGTTTATGTGTGAAGGCACCCTTAAGTTGGCAGATGAAAACATTGCGGAAAGAAGCTTGGTGTCTCATCTACTGTGTATTTATATCTATGATATGGACATGAGAAACCTAGAGTCCCTGATTGAGGAGAGTAACGTCAACTGAGAACGTGGCGCTGAATGCACCTTTTATGTTTTCGTTTTTTTAATCATTTAACCACATACAGCAACACATCCAGGTACAGGTGCTATCAAAATAAATATAAAAATAGTTAAGCTATCAAATTTAAAGAAATTTACATTTTATGATGACTTATTTAATTAATTTAAAGCCTGATTTATGCTTCTGCAGCTCTGTAACTCCATGTCATGCAATGACGTGTGTGACAGTTTTAAAGTTCTCTGTCTCTGGATTATATTTTATTACGGACTAATTTGACCCTCAACAAGCTTTTCTTTCTACAATCATGACCTCCAAATCAAAGGTAAAGTGAACAGTTTCCTCTTTTTCCGACCCCATGTTGTAAAGTTGCAGACTTTTCTGATCCATTTCTAATCAGCGTGCGCGCTTGCAAAAACTGTTAAAATATGATGGAAGATTAAGTAGTGAAAGCAGCAAAGTGTCAAATCACATCCTTTTTGTGTCTGATTTAACAGGTGCACGTCAGGCTGCGGGTCTGAGTCTGAGCACGGTGTGAAAAAATAAATGGTTGGACTTTTAATCACAGAAATGACTCCGGTCCCACTTTACTCAAATTGGTAAGTGTCAGTGCTGAACTTTAATTCATACCTCTGTTACTGTGCACTTCCAGACTGCTCAGGGTTTTAATGGAAACACATTGCGATCGGATGGGACATTTTATCCGATGTGAGCGAAAAATCTGTTATACAAAACCTGTGACATACGGTGTTTATTATGTGGAAAACAATATATAACCTTTGGGACTTTTTTGGTCTGGAAACTGCGAATATCTTGTTTATAAAATAAAGGTTAAGGTGAGTTTTATTGTACACGGGACTGAACAATAAATTTAAATCTCAAAGCTTTGACATCACACATTAACTATTTTCCCAAATTTTTCTTCTGTTCGGATCTGGAGGGAATCTGTGCATCTTGAACCCCTTATGTCTATTTGTGCATCCAAACGCACAACAACCCAGCATTTTCAGCAAATAAATAAATAAAACAGCTGGATTTATATGCAAATAGATTAACAGTGAATGCTATTTTGAACCCAAGATGGCACCATGAATCACGTGACTGCTTTTTTTTTTACTTGCCATGTTGTTACTCTCTCAATCAAGGGACTCTAGAAAAACCCTGACGTATGTCCTCAATGTAAGTGTCAGCATTTTGTGTTGAACACAAACACCAGCAGATGCTGACGTCGCAGGTGAAAGGCTTTAATGGTCGTCAGTGTTCCACTGAATCCCCATCTAGTTGCTTTGGCTGCATGGAATCCTGTCTGCACAAAACCTCCACTCATGCAGGGAAATGCCACGTTCCCACCAAACTGATCAGACAAAATGCAAAGGCAGTGAGTAACTTAAGTCTTTGCTTTGTTATCTCAAAATATTCTAGCAGCTGCACTTTCCCTAAAAAACATTTACATTACGTTGAAACAAACATGCAAATCAATACCAAACCTTTAGAAATATGAGGCACCAACTCTCCCTCAGGACGACAAACCAATAAAAGATCAATAATTCTATAAACCTGCACAAAGCAGCCAACAAGGAAGGTCAAGACACAGCAAATAACATTAACACAAATGAAGCATGCAGCCTCTGTGAAATCAGGGTCACAGTGAGGCCAAAGGTCACCGAATACATCAGCAAACCCCGAGGAAACAGAGGAGGTGAGAACAGCAGAGGACGCAAACACAGCACAGAATGAAGCCGCAGCACTTTATCCCCAGCTCACATTCATTTTTAATGAAGTGTAATAAGTCACAACACCAAGCAGAAACGCAATCCCCCACGCAGAGCATCGAACAGCAACACTTCCTGCCACGGCGCCGAAGGCAACACCGAGGTCATTGCAATGTTTTCAACACATCTGCAAACACAAACCGGTCTCTCCAGCAGCCATGACACCCAGGAACAAAAACCCACTCTGCACCTCAAGACTCTGAGCACAGACGACAAGGCTGGTGCTTCAAAGCAAACGGCCTTCTCCTCAGCGGCCCCGCTTTTTTATTCATGAAATCCAGCACTTCAGCTTGGCCTTTGAAGAGGAGATTGAAACATCAAGTAGCTGGCACTGAAAACACACTTCACAAAAAAGGCGTCCAGGATGTTACCGCTCGCTGCAGGCGGTGAGCACATTCAAGAAGGAAGCGGGAAATTACCTTTCACCGTGACGCTGCCCGTGCTGCTGGCCACGCCAAACAGGTTTCTGGCCACACACGTGTAAAGACCTGCGTCCAACTTGGTGGCATTCCATATGCGAAGGTTCCCGTTATCCAGAACTGAAACCCTGTTGGTGAACAAAGCAAAAAGACAATTGTGACTGATGGAAGACGTGACACAAAGGCAGCATAGATTTTAAAAATGAAAGCAACAAATGAGCAAAAGCAATTTCTTGCACAGCTGAGAACATTTCTCTTCTGCATCCAGTTAAATTCTGTTCCTGTGAGGGTTTGATTTTTAGGGCTGATTAATTCTGCACATGACTTCCAGATATCTAAGAACAAAGTGGCTTTGTGCCCTTTAGACAATGACCACAAGCGCCTAAAAAAGGTCAGAAGGGCCGGAACAAAAGTTGACATTTGGTAAATAACAAGCAAAAATGGACATTTTGGCCTTGAACCATAAAGTAGAGTGAGAAAGCATCAGCAGACCAAGCCATCAAAGAGTGTTGTGTTTTAATGATGCGCAGTGCTCTGCTGAATCTGCACACAAACGACGTGTGGATACTAAATCGCTCCATTTGCTTCTGAACAGAGTCATAGGAGTCAAAGCCATTCAAGCACACGGCACAGTTAACATCACAGGTGCTCTTTTGCACAGCACATGACGCAAAGCGCCCGTGGACTGAAGCATGCACAAGTGCAGAGGTGAGCACACAGAGAACTCCTCTCCTGAGCTCTGCTGGTGGCTCCAGTTTACATCCCTGCAATCCTATTTCAAAACTGAACCCATGTTATTTTCACCGTTCAAGACTAAATTCGGACAGATTTTTATTTTTTATTTTTAAGTAAACAGAGCAGCAGAATCACACCAAAGCGTGCATTTGTTTTTATGGTCCTCAACTTTTCACAGGAATACATGTATCTGAGGAGCATTTGTGGTTTTACTCAATTTTCCCTACCACATATAGGAACTTCCATCCCACCATAAGTGGCACACTACTTGTTTCTGCCTGATTTTTTTTACAAGGTCTGCCGAACAAACACATTTCCATCTTCACCTCCTTTGTAACCTGTGGTGTGAAAAAAGAAAGCTGACCCTGATGTATCAAACACACTGTTTATTTATTTTTGTGTTTAAGATGACATATTACTGTTATATTTCACAACTTCGCTTCATGGTTTGCTTCTGTTTGCTGGTCACAGGATGCAAAAAGGAAAAACCTCCACAAAATACACACGGATGAAGACAGTCAGTTGGGTAAAGTTCCCTAAATACAACAAAAGGTAAATGACTTTTAAAAAGTTACTGCACCATAAGAACAAAATTTTGTTAACCAACAACTCACGTTTTTGGTCAAAGCACATCAATGCAGAACAGTTAAAGCAGATGGAACTGCTGTTAGTGGACCAAAATATTTCTGTTGGAACAGCTATGGATTAGGAGGAGTGCAATTTAAACCACCAATGGAGTGAATATTGTTGCCAGAAGACGGGAAGGAACACACAAGGAACTCTTGATCGTCCAGGAGACTCTGGAATGCTCTTCGCTGGTTCACAGCCCATGCCAGAGGCACCCATAAAGGAGTGCCAGCACAAGGAGAGCCGGTTCCAGTTGTTGGTTGTAAGTTTATCATTTCACTCCCACCATTGTTGAGTTTATTTGCTTGTTTGTATTCGTATGTCAGAAATAAACAAGATGATTTTGAGTGATTTTAAGTTATAATGAATTTGATTTGTTTGTCACACGGCACACGGCGATAGCTGAATGAAGGGAAAAAGTCAAAATGTCACAAATCGTTGAGATAAGGTGGATGAATGATCCTGCACCTTTCCCATCACCAAAAACGCCCACAAATCAAGGAACAAAACAAAACCGAAACTACAGAGAGAAAAACGCTTTAACCAAAATCAAAAGAAGCATTCAGGATGACGTGAGCGACAGCAGGTATGAGACCGAACGCAGCCAGCCCTGTCCTCGTGTCCACAGTACGTGCAGGGGTGGGATTTGGTTGTCTTGACAACAGGTGAGAGATGTTCAATCAATCAATCTTTTTTCTTATATAGCGCCAAATCACAACAAACAGTTGCCCCAAGGAGCTTGTTGTTTGTCTTCACAAGAATAACGTGTGTGCACACGCAGGCCAGACACAAACGGTTGGAATGTGCGTTAAAGTAGTTTATAAAATGTTCTTACCACTATTGTTTCAGTATGAAAACGTTGCTTTTCATCCCACACATGGACGAGTCATCAGCGATACAAGGACATCACGTTCAGCTTGTCTGAGCTTTAGTTATTGATCCCTTCAGATATCGTCAACGTTCATGCAAGACGTTGGACTTGGGTTGTTTGACAAAGTTGGACAACAGTCAAATGGATGAGTGATGTCACGGAAACTACACAAATAATAAGGAACCGTCAAAACAGAAAGCAAAACGGAATACGGATGAATTGATGTTGTCGTTGGGATTCCCTCATTTTTCAACAGTTTGAAAATTCTGATGAAGCGCCAGCTACAGAAACGAAGCTGTGAGGTGGTTAAACGATTCTTCCGAAAGTCAACGTAAGTCCAGTTTTCTTGTTTCGTTTTGTTAGGGACGTGTGACCGGGGCTTTATGACAGCACTTACAGCAAGAATTTTTTTTTTTAGTTGTGAAATTGTCATATTCCTGAAACTGTCACTCCTCCATGATGACAGACCTTTAGCTAACACACATGAAACTAACAGAAAACAAACACAAACATTTAAAAATAAAGTGGCAAAGTGAAAATCGTTGTCCTTCTAATGCTACAGGAAATGATTTTGCTGACTTAACAAAACCCAGATGTTGATAGAGTAGATGTTGCTGGGGGAGGTGATGGTCTAGTGGTTAAGGTGTTGGGCTTGAGTCCAGAAGATCATGGGTTCAAATCCCCACCTGACTGGAAAATCACTAAGGCAAGGGTAAGGCCTTTAATCCCCTATTAGAGAAAAAATTACTCATAACCATCCCAAAGACGTATCGTTATCTTTGGCTGCTTTCAGTGATGCCGGAATTTGGTTAGACTCTTTCTCTCCGATTGTTCTGTCTGAGTTATTTTCATTAGTTACTTCCTCCAAACCATCAACATGTCTATTAGACCCCATTCCTACCAGGCTGCTCAAGGAAGCCCTACCATTAATTAATGCTTCGATCTTAAATTTGATCAATCTGTCTTTATTAGTTTTATTAGTGGCTTTGCCTTGCAATATGAAGCGCCTTGGGGCAACTGTTTGTTGTGATTTGGCGCTATATAAATGAAATTGATTTGATTTGATTAGTTGGCTATGTACCACAGGCTTTTAAGGTGGCAGTAATTAAACCATTACTTAAAAAGCCATCACTTGACCCAGCTATCTTAGCTAATTATAGGCCAATCTCCAACCTTCCATTTCTCTCAAAAATTCTTGAAAGGGTAGTTGTAAAACAGCTAACTGATCATCTGCAGAGGAATGGTCTATTTGAAGAGTTTCAGTCAGGTTTTAGAATTCATCATAGTACAGAAACAGCATTAGTGAAGGTTACAAATGATCTTCTTATGGCCTCGGACAGTGGACTCATCTCTGTGCTTGTCCTGTTAGACCTCAGTGTTGCTTTTGATACTGTTGACAATAAAATTTTATTACAGAGATTAGAGCATGCCATAGGTATTAAAGGCACTGCGCTCGGTGGTTTGAATCATATTTATCTAATGGATTACAATTTGTTCATGTAAATGGGGAATCTTCTTCACAGACTAAGGTTATGGAGTTCCACAACGTTCTCTGCTAGGACCAATTTTATTCACTTTATACATGTTTCCGTTAGGCAGTATTATTAGACGGTATTGCTTAAATTTTCATTGTTAAGCAGATGATACCCAGCTTTATCTATCCATGAAGCCAGAGGACACACACCAATTAGCTAAACTGCAGGATTGTCTTACAGACATAAAGACATGGATGACCTCTAATTTCCTGCTTTTAAATTCAGATAAAACTGAAGTTATTGTACTTGGCCCCACAAATCTTAGAAACATGGTGTCTAACCAGATCCTTACTCTGGATGGCATTACCCTGACCTCTAGTAATACTGTGAGAAATCTTGGAGTCATTTTTGATCAGGATATGTCATTCAATGCGCATATTAAACAAATATGTAGGACTGCTTTTTTGCATTTGCGCAATATCTCTAAAATTAGAAAGGTCTTGTCTCAGAGTGATGCTGAAAAACTAATTCATGCATTTATTTCCTCTAGGCTGGACTATTGTAATTCATTATTATCAGGTTGTCCTAAAAGTTCCCTGAAAAGCCTTCAGTTAATTCAAAATGCTGCAGCTAGAGTACTGAGGGGGACTAGAAGGAGAGAGCATATCTCACCCATATTGGCCTCTCTTCATTGTCTTCCTGTTAATTCTAGAATAGAATTTAAAATTCTTCTTCTTACTTATAAGGTTTTGAATAATCAGGTCCCATCTTATCTTAGGGACCTCATAGTACCATATCACCCCAATAGAGCGCTTCGCTCTCAGACTGCAGGCTTACTTGTAGTTCCTAGGGTTTGTAAGAGTAGAATGGGAGGCAGAGCCTTCAGCTTTCAGGCTCCTCTCCTGTGGAACCAGCTCCCAATTCAGATCAGGGAGACAGACACCCTCTCTACTTTTAAGATTAGGCTTAAAACTTTCCTTTTTGCTAAAGCTTATAGTTAGGGCTGGATCAGGTGACCCTGACCCATCCCTTAGTTATGCTGCTATAGACATAGACTGCTGGGGGGTTCCCATGATGCATTGAGTGTTTCTTTCTCTTTTTGCTCTGTATGCACCACTCTGCATTTAATCATTAGTGATTGATCTCTGCTCCCCTCCACAGCATGTCTTTTTCCTGGTTCTCTCCCTCAGCCCCAACCAGTCCCAGCAGAAGACTGCCCCTCCCTGAGCCTGGTTCTGCTGGAGGTTTCTTCCTGTTAAAAGGGAGTTTTTCCTTCCCACTGTTGCCAAGCGCTTGCTCACAGGGGGTCATTTTGACCGCTGGGGCTTTTCCGTAATTATTGTTTGGCCTTGCCTTACAATATAAGGCACCTTGGGGCAACTGTTTGTTGTGATTTGGCGCTATATAAATAAAATTGATTTGATTTGATTTATTGTTCCCGGTGTGTAGTGAGCGCCTTGTATGGCAGCACCCTGACATCGGGGTGAATGTGAGGCATAATTGTAAAGCACTTTGAGCGTCTAATGCAGATGGAAAAGTGCTATATAAATGCAGTCCATTTACCATTTACCATTTGATAACCATTGCATTCTGGGTTGATTTTCCCTATATGTTCTAGGGAGAATTGTGGGGATGTGATTGACTCACTTGATAATCCGAGAAGCTGATGTTTCTCAGTTTGCACTGATCACTGCACAGCTGGCTGTTGAACTCAATCTTTTATTTGCACAATTACCAAATAAAAACATTTCCTTTTTAAAAACAAGATTTGGCCCTCAGAAAGTAAAACTACGTCTTGAAAAAGGAGGAACAGGTAAAAATCTGGGTCATTTTATATTTGGTCCAATTGACTGCTGACAGACCAAATACTAGAAACTCAAATCTGTTGTTTTCTGTTTTGGAGCAGTAGGGAATGGGCTACAGAAGCTCCCTGTGGGCCTCCACCCCCAACCTTTGAGATTATATTTTTGTGATGCCTTCGAATGTCCTGAATATGAAATCAAATGTTAATAAGTTGGGAAGAACATGGCGATATGCTATATGCTGATATGAGGTACCATCAAATGTGATGGTGCTATATCAGACTGCACACTTTTAATCATTCCTGCGGTTCATGTGCCATGCATACAAATGAAATTCCATTTGAAAGCTTAGCTTCTAATGAATCCCATGAATATAACAATAATGTGGTAAAATATACTTCACCTGTCTTCTAACAAATAATTGATATAATTTTAGATAAGCTAAATTACATTACTGATAATTAAAATATCAAAATGACTGACCTTTCTCAGAAAGTTTTGAACAACTTTTAATGAATTCTCTAGAATATCACAATCTGAGACAAAACCAATCAAAAGACATGGAAAGACAAAAGCAGTTTTATGACAATGGACCAGAATCAAAATATAACAGCTGTAGGGGTCTGTTCTCTTCACTGTCTGTACTGTCTCTATCAGATTGTCCCCGAACGTCTGGCAGAATGAATTCCTCATGTGAATCATCAGAATCAACATCGGAATCCACTGGCTCATCAAGGATATTTATGAGTTGTTGTGGAAGAATGTCTCTCTACCATAACAGCTCCAGCTTGTCATGTTTCACTTTGCATCCATGTTCAAACCTTACAGCAGGAATATTTGGTTTTGTGATATGCATCTTTCAGATTCACACCTGATTGGTCATCCATACCCAGTGACAATTCACAGGAACTTCTTCTGCATGATGGAAGTGTTCTGAGCTCAGGAGTCTTTGATGGGTTAAGTTGAGTTGCTCAAAGTTCTTTTATGCAAATGCATCAAAGTTCATTGACCTTTTGTCACTCTGGGACCACCACAGGTGGCACAAGTGAAATCTTATACCCCATCACACATACGCCGACTGAGGCCAAATGGCGTCAGAATGGCACATCCGACCACAATCGGGAAGTACTGAGGTGCGGTCTGAAGACCAATGGACAGTAGTCTCTGAGCAGTCTACATATTTGGTCCCATTCGCTCAGCTGTCCCAACTGTGTTGCACATGTTCAAAGCACTCTTGGCCCCATCGAGATGGTCTATGCGCAGTTTTTGCATCATCTGATCGCAATCTACATATTCTGACAGTGTCAAAACAGCATCTGAAATTATCTCATCATGGTTGACTGAGCTCTGAGACTGATCGGTCACAGCAAAGCCTGCTGGCATGTTGTACCACAGATGTCCACGTCCACTGGACCAAAGCCAGGGAGGGCAAAGGAAATGTTATATGGCACCCAGTCATCATGTACAGTGGGTGTGAACAGCGCACAATCAAACCAAAAGTAACGTGTGCCGCTGTGCCTCTTCGTGGTTTCTTGTGCAGTAATCCGTCATAGCGCACATCAGGCACGGAGCTGAACAGACCTCACGGCTGCAATATGCATATTATTACCTGATCACCATCTACTCTATAGGAGGTGTGATGTGGAACTGTATCACCAGGACATGACATTATTAAACATGAAACTCACCTCCAGCATGGAACCAGGACAGCGCAGAGTGCAGAAGATCCAAACCACAGCCTGTAGTGAAAAGCCAGCACCAGGCAGCTGTGTGCTGCAAATAACCACACAAAAATTAAATCCCATGTGATAATCCAACTGACATCACGGTGTACAGACTTGTGTTGTGCTCCTGAAGTGAGCAAAAAAGAAATTAAAGTTCACTGGAAAGGCTGCATCAGACACAGCCTTGACACATGTGGTGTGAGTCTGGTCCATACATTGGTTGTACTGTGGTGTTCAATACCGGCAGGGACTGTGCAAAGGGAGGAACACAGCACTCCCTCCTACTCCAGTCCCATATTTGCCATCCAGACACTGGGCAGTCTTCAGTGCCTTTTGTGGCCATCTGACGGCAGTCTGTATCATCTACCTGTTGTCCACATGCTCTCTGGATACCATCGTGCAGGAGCGGAGGAGATAGTCCAGCTGCGTTCTGATACGGCTGACCACGCCTGTTTTCTTGCCAACTGCGTGCAAATATGGAAATATTTGCCGTGACGGGCTGGTTCCTGCACATTCTTGCTATGTGTGATCAGATCTTCTGGTATGTCTCATGTTTCTCCAAGCCTGGTCAGTGCAGCTGCAAACTTTGGATTCTTCTGAATCACGCAGCTGCTGTGAAAAGCTGTTGTGTTTCCACTTGCATGGAACTGTCGTACCATGCATTGTTTTATTTTTACATTTTTACCTCCGCCAAGGAGGTTATGTTTTCGGTCTCGTTTGTTTGTTTGTCTGTCAGAAGGATAACTCAAAAAGTTTTGAATGGATTTTGATGAAATTTTGTGAAGTGGTTGGAAATGACAAGAGGAACAAGTGATTGAATTTTAGTGGTGATCCGGATCACAATCCAGATCCCGATGCTAACGCATTAGCATGTCTACGGCATTTTCAATGTTAAAAGTTAGCATTAAGCAGTTGCTGCTGTCATCACGTTCGGGTGCATTTGTTTTCAAATTGTAATATTTCTTAAATTTATTTTTGTTTATATATTAATAATCTAATGATTATTATATACAATTTTAGAGAAAGAGACAAAAAGAAATAGATCACTGTGCCAAGGAGAGAATCTCTTTAGGGTCAGTGACCCTATGGCCTTGTTTAGAGAAGTGTTTCATAAATGTTAAAAAATTAATATATTTGCAGTTTCATTGAAAAATAAATTTAATTTTGTCTCTTATTTGTTTTTGTCTATAAGCACATGCAATATCAATATCAGTGCTCAGATGACAGTAGCTTCTGGGAAAGGTGCAAGTTGCAATAAACTGTGATGCCAAGCGCTAAGGATACATGCTATCCAGTCACAGCAGATTAAACTTTTTTTTACTACTGAGCAAACATCATTGTTTTTAGGTTCAATGATTCCACGGCGTGTAGATGTTATGGCGTCAGTGACCCCATGGCCTTGGTGGAGGTTTGCGCTCTCTGAGTGCTTCTAGTTTACGAGGTTTATTAGAAAACTAACCGGCAGTTTTCTATAAAAAAAAAAACCATATGGATTTGAATCACGTGCGATTACACCAGACATGCTTGAACCCTCGTGCGCATGCGTGAGTTTTTTCACGCGTGTCGGTGACGTCATTCGCCTGTGGGCAGGCTTTGAGTGAGCACTGGTCCAGCCCTCTCGGCTGAAATCCTTTGTCTGAGACGCTGCTGGAGACGGCATGCGTTGCATTATCAAAATTTTTTCAGGACCTGTGAGGGATATCCGAGTGGACACTATTCGAGAAATTCAGCTGGTACTCGGTGAAAAGTTTAACGGCTGATGAGAGGTTGTGGAGTTTCTTTCGCTTTAAGGACAGCTCACAAAGCGGATCGGCGCGGTGCGGTCAGAGGTGGCGTCCGTCTGGCTGTTTTGAGCTGAAAACATCCTAATTTAAGGCTCTGTTCACCCAGGACGTCGTCAGGGAACAGAGAAGTTTCAGAAGAAGTCAGCATGAGGAGTTTATGCGGACATTCCACTGTTAAAGGAGATTTTTTAATGAAAGAACGTGCGGGCAAATTCGCCGAGTCGATTCCGTGACGACGACGCAAATCCGTCTGTGCCGCGACAGGAAAAACACCTCCGTGTTGAAAACCATTTGTAAAATTCAGGTGGCTTTTGATGGCTTTCAACAAGTGAGTATCTGAGAAATTGTTTAACAGCTTGGGCATGTTCCAACTTGCCCGTTAAGGTTTCCAACAGAGGTGTTTTTCCTGTGGCGACCCCCCGCAGTCGGGTCCGGCCCGACATGCGAATCTGCCCGCACGTTCTTTCATTACAAAATCTCCTTTAACAGTGGAATGTCCGCATAAACTCCTCATGCCGACTTCTTCTGAAACTTCTCTGTTCTCTGACGACGACCTGGGTGAACAGAGCCTGAAATGTGGAAGTTTTCAGCTTGAAACAGCGAAACGACGCCGCCTCGTAGCGCAGATCGCCATCAGGCGCCGTGGACCGTCCTTAAAGCGACACTTACACACCAAAATCTCTCATCAGCCGTTAAAATTTTTACCGAAAACCAGCTGAATTTATCGAATGGTGTCCACTCAGTTGTGCCTTACAGTTTTGAAAAAAATTTGATCAAACAAAGCAGCAGTCTCTGAGCCATTCCTAAACAATGACAAAAAACGAGAGGGTGGGCGACTCCTCACTCAAAGACTGCCCACAGGTGAATGACGTAACCGACAGGCGTGAAAAAACTCTTGCATGCCCACGAGGGTTCAAGCATGTCTGATGTAATCACACGTGATTCAAATCCATATGGTTTTTGAAAAAAATAATAAGGTCGGATACTTTTCTAATAGACCTTGTACTTATTTTTCCTTCACAGCAGCTGCTCACACTGTGTTCCCTTGTGCATGAACCGTTGCACCAGTATCATGCATGCCTGCCCATCGGCGCGATGTTTCGAGCTCTACCGCCGTGAGTTGCCCTGGAGTTGTATTCACACTATGTGTGAAGGGGACCTTAGGAATGGATGTGTATTAACAAATGGACTGAAGATAACCAAACAGAACATGAAATGACTTGGTCTCATACTGTATGCAATGAAACACAAATCAAAGTAAATGTGGGAATCACAGTGTGTTAGTTTTGTTTGTCAGTTTTTAATTTGCATATTACATACATTCCAACTTTGATTTGGTGTTATAGACAAACTCACAACGTTGTTCTCATTTCCATATTTCTGTCTGATTCTCTTCTCTGAAAACTGAACAAGCACAAAATGGGGATTTTATTGTGAAATTCCTGCATAGCCACACTCAAAACACAATAACTCAAAAAACAAAACAGAAATATGAGCAGTGACCGTCGGTGTACTGTGCAGCGTACATTTAATGAGACTGATCACCAAGCTATGGACTAAGACGGACATCTTCTCTGAGGGCTTTTCCACAGCAGGAACTACAGTGCTGTGATGAAGGTAATGTGCACATACTGTGGTCGCGTCCTGAAGCTGCCATGTATGAGGTGCATGATAACTGTGTCCTTTGAGAGCAGAAACACTCTGCATTGGATTTTTGGCAATCATGTGCCAATTCCATGAGATTTTGACATTAAAACACGTGATCAATGACCATTACTGACTATGGAGTTAAATTTGTCTCATTAATACCTGCAAATGTGTATTTGTTAATAAAGAATGTTTTCATTTGTAACAAAAGGCATTTGTGAAACTGAAAATTCTGTTTGTTAAGTGTGACTCAGCATTTGTGGATCACCGATCAATCAATCAATCAATCAATCAATTTTTTTATATAGCGCCAAATCACAACAAACAGTTGCCCCAAGGCGCTTTATATTGTAAGGCAAGGCCATACAATAATTATGTAAAACCCCAACGGTCAAAACGACCCCCTGTGAGCAAGCACTTGGCTACAGTGGGAAGGAAAAACTCCCTTTTAACAGGAAGAAACCTCCAGCAGAACCAGGCTCAGGGAGGGGCAGTCTTCTGCTGGGACTGGTTGGGGCTGAGGGAGCATTCGTCATTTTGCTCAGTTACGCAATATTGAGACATTCTGAGCACAAAGCTGCTTAGAGGCTCACAAATACGTAGGTTACTATTCACACTCCCACCCAGTAGATGGCAGTGTTGTTCTAGGCATTTTGATGGGGGGGAGGTGTGATCTGGCAGAAACTCAGAATGTGTGTTGGTACATGTGTCAGTTAACGCGCAAAGCTTCAGATTTAGCGCGTTACTTTAAAAGATATGTGTGACATTTTCACTTTGAAAAAATTAGAGTTGCCATTAATATTGATAAACTGTCTGGAATTAGTTTTGTTTATGAGCAGATGTTTCAGTGATCCACAAATGTTGAATCACACTTCACAAACAGAATTTTCAGTTTCACAAATGCCTTTTTTTTTAAACAAATAAAAAAAAAAAGATAGATTTACAAATACACATTTATTTGTAAAAACCAACACACAAGTTACAAATTGGAAATTTGTATTTGTGGATCCCAGAACACGTGCAAATCAAGAACTATTTGTTAATCACCCTCTGCGCATTTGCAGGTCTTAATGAGGCAAACTTAACTCCATACATATCCTCCACAGGTCTGTAGACATGTTTCAGAGAGGAGAAATTTAGTTTATGTCTGATATGGAAAGTCAGGTCCTCTTTTCCCTCTTGTGGATGTGCTGCTGTCCCTGTCCTTTCACCACATTATCTACCTCCTCTCACTTTCTGTGACGAATGTGGTGGCATTTTCCTTTCACTGACATTCCAGAAAAAGAAGACGACTGAATGTCTGCATAAGTGATCATCACTTCGAACTGCACGTACTAGAAGAGCGGCGGAGGTCAAACACACACGCAAAAGAAATGAGCCACAGCGCAGCGCTGCTGAATAAGAGATGCACGCTTTACTATTAACACGTTTCAGTTGTGCTCTTGCCTTTCCTCTGCAGCTCTACAGAACAGAGCGTGTGTCCTCACGATCTGCCCATTACCCACCTCCATCCCGAGAGGAGGCAGCGCGGGGGCAGGCATCAATAATTCAGAGGTGAGATGAACACAAGTGCCACTCCTTTCATCATTTCTTCACACAACTTTCATGGACACGGCAAAACTCTTCCAACTTGAGGTGATTATTTGCAACCCAGCGCCACGGCCCATCTGAAAAGGACAGGTGTATTTTGGAAGCGATGATGCCTCAGAGGACAGGAGCTGGACAGTGCTGATCCTCCCTCCTCAGCGACGAGATGAAAGAGACAAAAAAACATCAGTCAGAGGTGGCGATCAGCGGCGCTGTGAAGTGGAAAGAGCCCGGTCCAAAGTGAAAGCTGGCTTGTGTTCCTTCCTTACTGTGTCTTTGAGACGCTGTTAAGAGATACACACACGCTGCTTTCTGTTCGCTCCCAGTGCATTCAGGAGCTACTTGAAAGCTTTGTTGTTATGTTTCATTCAGATGCTTTGTCTTTGATCTGTTCAACAAATTCTTCATTGGTGAGTGGAAACTGTGACGTTTCAAATAACGACTCCCAGAAAGTGAATGAAAACCGTGCGCTGAGAGTGTCAGCACTAGACAAAGTGTGGGTCTAGAATGTAGCACGTGTGGTGGCAGCGTTAGTCTGCTGCTCAAATAATGAAACGTTCTTCACTCTTCTTCTGCGCAAACACTGACTCACTGATGCCTGATCACAATACGAGATACTGATTTTGATATTTGATGATTCTAAAATCCATTAAACAGATATATCGATCAATATTCTGTTTTTCCACAGACATAAAGCATGAACAAAGATGTCCTCAAATCGACCAAACATAATGCAGTTTGAATTTAAGCTGGTTTTACTGGCATGAGCAGAATTTGTACAAAACACTGATTTTCAATACTGACTTACTCCCATTAATGGCCACAAGGGGATGGAGCCGATACCAACAGTCACAGGGTGAGAGGTGGGGTTCACCCTGGACAGGATGCCAGTCTATCAGAGGGCCACATATAGACATGAAACACAGTCACACGCACACCTACAGTAAATTTAAAGATTCCAAATCACCTAAGTGCCATGTCTTTGGAGTGGGAGGAAGCTTGAGCACACAGAGGGAACCCACACAAACTCCACACAGAAAGGACCAGGTGGGAAGTGATCCCACAACTTTCTTGATTTGAGGCAACAGTGCTCACCACTAAGCCACCGAGCAGCCCATTTGTACAAAATCTGAAAATATATTAGTTTTGATACATAAAACGAACAACAGCAACAACACCACAAAAAAACGTTTAAACTCCTTTGATGGAGCTAATTGTAAAAGCTCCACGTAGTGCTCTTGCAGTAATGATAAAGTCCATTTTAAATGAAGAAGAATGACCTTTATTGTCAATGTACGAGGTCTGTTAGAAAAGTATCCGACCTTATTATTTTTTTAAAAAACCATATGGATTTGAATCGTGTGATTGCGTCAGACAAGCTTGAACCCTCGTGCGCATGCGTGAGTTTTTTCACGCCTGTTGGTTGCGTCATTCGCCTGTGAGCAGGCTTTGAGTGAGGTGTGGTCCGCCCCTCTTGTCTATTTTTTATTGCGAATAAATGTCTGAACGATTTAGAGCTTTGCTGCATCAATTTTTTTCCAGAAACTGTGAGAGACCTCCAGGTGGACACCATTTGAAAAATTAATATGGCTTTCAGGGACAATTTTATGGGGATTAAACAGATTACGGGGTGTTACTGCTGCTTTAAGGATGGCCCACAACTGCTGAGAGCGCCCCCATCGACAGGCTGACAACCAGATCATTTCCAACGTGAAAGCTTTGTTGATCCGGGACCTTGTCTGACTTTCACAAAAAAGGCAGAAGATGTGGACATCAGCACTTTTTCCGGCACATTCCACCGTTACAGGAGGTTTTTTCATGGAAAGAAAAGCAGAGGGACGCGCCACGGCTCCATTCATTACGTGGGACAAAACCACCTCGGTGTTGGTCTCCCAGGACAGCTTTCAGGTGGATTTCAGATGGATTCCGGTTGCTTTCCAGTCGTGTGAATATCCGATTGTGATTGTGCATGAGCTGGACATGCCAGAACATGTCCCGTGAGGCTTCATCACGGCGTTGCTTTGCGCCGAGCGGCTGCACCACGACGCGCGGAACTCCTCCGCACGTCTGTCTCAATGTGCCGGAAAAGTGCTGATGTCCACGTCTTTTCACAATTCCTGTGCTAGTCAGAGGACATACCGACAGCGTCCAATTTAAAAATGAACGGCACATTTCACTGTTAGTTAGTTTTTGTCATGGAAAGAGAAGCTGCTCCACCGCTTGTCGGCCATGGCGCCATGTTCTGAGTTGATGCCACTCTCTCAATTAAGGCACTCTAGTGGTTAGCACTGTTACCTCGTATCAAGAAGTGAGCTTCTTAAAGCATCAGAGCTGGTTAAAATTTCGTCAATAACTCATTGTGATGTCTAAATTAAAACACAGCACGTGACACCATGAGTCTATGGACAGCATGAAAGTTGAGTATAAAATGACTTATAGACTCATCAAAGCCACCTGGTGTTGACACTTGTGGCATTTATTCTCATCACCCTCCTGCTGTTACCACCAGTGATGCCGCTAATAAACTCTAATCTGACCACTTTTTACTAACGAGTAATTTAACGCGTTAATCTTTCCAAATCAGTAATCAGATTAAAGTTACTTCTCCAAGTCACTGTGCGTTACTATTATTTTTGCATTGTGGGTCAATAGCAGCATTAAACTTGGTCCGTGGGCACGGGGTCGGGGTTCGACTGAACTGCCCACTTTAAGCGAGATGTGAGCTTTTCATCCGCGGTTTTCTGCAGCAGCTACGACTCGTCCTCACCTCTTAAAGCGACAACAGCACACCTGCACTGAGCTTTACAAAGACATTTTTATGCTTTTTCCCTCCTTTATTTAGAATTCTGAGCTGAGCCGCTCCGTATCTGGTCGTTAAAAACAGCTGATCCACCGTGATGCGTCAACAACTAACACTATTTTCCACTCAAATGCACCTAAACTCTCTTTCTGAGGACCACATGATGTGAAAACACAATAAAACTTTCTTACCTGTAAATCTGGTCATGTTTTCTGCATAAATGTTATCCATTCTTTGTGCTCAAACACCAAAGCAGGGGCAAATCCAGATGGAATGGGGGCGTGGGGCAGGGATGTGCACCCCCCCCCCACAACACCCCTAGATTAAAGGTCCCGTTTTGAAGCCTTTTTTTTTTACTACAACTACTAATACTACTTATAATAATAATAATTTCGACAAGTAAAATGTTTAGAGAGAATTTAAATGTTAGAAAAAAATGTAAGAAAGAATTTAAGTTACATTTATAAACAATGTAGGTTTGAAATTGCAAGTTTTACTGTTACAGTGCTGTCAACAGTTAAATATGAGGTCAAGAAAGATTATTTTACTTTTTATAAAACAAGTATTTCTTTTCATTGAAGTCAAGAAAGGGTGACTATAAAGTGAGTTTGGGCAAAACAGGTATCATTGTCATGTTGAGGTTGTTGTCGGCAGCTGGGGAAAGTAACTAAAAAAGTAACTAGTAATCTAACTTAGTTACTTTTACAATTGAGTAATCAGTAAAGTAACTAAGTTACTTTTTCAAGAAGTAATCAGTAATTGGATTACTTTTTCAAAGTAACTGTGGCAACACTGGTCACCACACACAAGCACCTCAATCTCCGTTTCACAAAAGCTTCTTTTCTTTACTCTCTCGTTATTCTGGTGAGGAACACAAGCAGCACACAGTTTTTAAAGAGATGGAGTTTTGTTAATATATGCCTAACTGAGGGTGTTACTGACCACGAGTGTCCACAAGCATGTGCTTTAGAAGATGTGGGATTTATCAACACCTGATACTTACTGAGCATGACCAGCATGCACATCTTGGAAAAATATGGATTTAAAACCAAATAAATAAATAAATAAAAGTAATTTTGTACTTACACACGCTAAAGTTTCTTTGTGCAACAGCAGAACCTTTTCTGCACACAGTTTGATGAATGAGGCCCCAGGATGATAAGGCTAAAACGGCAATGTGACTGCAGGGTGTCAGCTTTCCGCATCTCTACTTAATTAACAGGGTAAATAAAACAAGCTTGTGAAAATTGGGATTAAGATTCTATCAGTGAAATTACTCAGGCATGAGACCACAGGAAGAGCTCATCACAAGCTTAGGGTGATTTCACCAAATCATTAGTCTCAGTTAGTCCTTCAATACACAAACTTATTACACAGCTTGCACAACTCATTCCTGCAGCTTTTCTCTTGCAAATAACTAAATACTTCAAGCAAATGAAAAGCTGTGAACAGAGTACTACATATGTTTGATACTGCTTTCTGTCTGCTCACTGCTTTAAACTTACACGTGAGGTGCAACGGGTCTGTGTTACTATTTCCACATTTTTCACTTTCCTGCCAGTGAGTGATGTACCTAACCATAACTAGATTAGATTAGACTGAACTTTGTTCATGCCTTGGGAAGACTCCCTCAGAGAAACTGAGGTTCCTGCAGCATTGTATAACAGCATACAGGATAAGAAGCACACAGAGTATCAAAAGTGAAAGTTAAAAAAAAACAATTTGCAAATATAAATATAAATACACAAATATAACTACCAGTCATACTGCTCACTACTGGTTTACTGGCTACTACTGCTCCTCTCCTTCCCGTCCTCTGTCTTCCTGTTACGCCTCTTCCTCCCGAGTGAGGAGTTGTACAGTCTGATGGTCTGAGGGACAAATGTGTTTTTCAGTCTGTTGGTCCTGTACTTGCGAAGGAGCAGTCTGTGGCTGAAGAGGTTCCTCTGGTTGCTGATGACGGTGTGCAGAGGGTGACTGGCCTCATCCATAATGTCCAGCAGTTTGTCCAGTGTTCTCTTCTCTGCCGCCATCACCACTGAGTCCAGCTTCATGCCAACCACAGAGCCAGCCCACCTGATCAGTTTGTCCAGCCTAGATGTGTCCTTCTTGGATGTGCTGCCCCCCAACACACCACGGTGTAAAAGAGGATGCTGGCTACGACTGACTGGTAGAACATCCACAAGAGTTTCCTGCAGATGTTAAACAACCACAGCCTCCTTAGGAAGTCCAGCCTGCTCTGCCCCTTCCTGTACAGGTGGTTGGTGTGGGTTGTCCAGTCCAGTTTGCTATCCAGCCACATCCCAAAGTACTTGTAGGCATCCAAAGCCTCCACCTCAGCTCCTTCAATCAGAACTGGTCACAGACTTGGTCTGGACTTCCCAAAGTCAATGACCAGCTCCTTTGTCTTTGAGGTGTTAAGCTGTAGATGGTTTGTGTGGCACCACACAGCAAAGTCCCTCACTAGGCTCCTATACTCCTCCTCTCTGTCATCCCTGATGCATCCAACAATGGCTGTGTCATCTGTGATCTTCTGGATCTGACACTGCTCAGAGTTGTTGCAGAAGTCCGGGGTGGACAACTGTATCAAATCATCCATGTTTAAAACGCTGCTGGAGTCCAGAGGCTGTAGTGTGAAGAACATGCGGCCAAAGAGGAAGGTCACCACATCCTCTGAGGTGCAGCATGAGCTGGGACCAAAGTTCAATGGTTGATCTATGCTGTTGACTGCATTAAAAAGCCTGAGGCGTCAGAGTTGGGAGGGGGTTCTCTGGAAAGGTCCCCTGCAGTGCGTTGCCTTGGCAGCAGCATAAATCATGCCCAGTAGTGCAGCACAGACCCAGGAACCTAAAACCTGCTGAGATCCATGCAACGTTGGTGCTCCATCTCCAGTATCTGGCTCTGGGAGCATCATGAATGAATTCATGTGCATTCTGATTTAACAACTTTGAGACCACAATGTTGGAATTCTCTGTTAACTTGATGACTGGGTGATACATGGACATTCACTTCTGACAGTTGTGCAGCAAAGGTGTAATTGATATTGATTTCTGCTGAAGCCACAGCAGTGCTAGTGACTCTCACCTTATCACACGCATCATTAGCCGCAGCAAACGATTGCAGTATTAATGCATGGAGCTATGAGAAGAGAAGACTCATTTTTAAGTGATTTAAAACTCAAAGTGGTGCCTAATAGATTCTAAATGCCATAGTTAATTCCACAACAAAAAAAAACACCTTCAAAGCTCCATTGACTTCAGCTGGCCACACTGAAGAAAGGTGTCAAGGCACAGCAGATGAGGTTTGACTGAATCATGTCACAGAGTGTCCACTTACAACTGACAACATTTAGTCAAGTAAGGACATATGAGTCCAAAAACCAGAGTTGTTGACTTCTGGCTGGAGGTGAAAAACATCTCTTGGACTTTTTTTTTTTTACACTCAAAGAAATATGTTTAAGGTGTCAGAAGGTAAAGTACAAATACTGTAGAGCAGCACTGTGTCTGCCATGGCTTTCAGAACCTCCTGCCATTGTACTCTGCTTGGTACTGAACCAGTGGCACAACTGAGTACCGAGCTGTACAGCCATCCACTGGAGGAGACCGAGGGGACACCCACATTTCACTTAGCTGATGGATGGTTACTTTTGAGAGGCAGGCATGGACCAGGATCCAAGGCAGTTCCATCGTGTGGTGAATGACATGATGCATGGTACCAGCACATGCTTGCAGACCTGACCTGAAACTTTATGTGAAACTGTGTCGGAGAACCATAATTCTGTCGGATCATGTCATTTAGGTCTAAAAACAGCCCAAACAGGAACAGCACCAAGGGCTGGTTCTCAGAGGTCTTTGAACTTGTTACATAATAGTAGTGATGTAGTACTCAAATCCTATGTTGGACTCTAGACTGCTGGAGACCACTTCACTTTCCAAGTCTCGTTCTACTTCAAATCAAATCAATCTGATTTATGTAGCGCCAAATCACAACAAACAGTCACCCCAAGGCGCTTTATATTGTAAGGCAAAAGCCATACAATAATTACAGAAAAACCCCAATGGTCAAAACGACCCCCTATGAGCAAGCACTTGGCGAGTGTGTGGGGGTGGGAAGGAAAACTCCCTTTTAACAGGAAGAAACCTCCAGCAGAAGCAGGCTCAGGGAGGGGCAGTCTTCTGCTGGGACTGGATGGGGCTGAGGGGAGAGAATCAGGAAAAAGACATGCTGTGGAAGACAGCAGAGATCAATCACTAATGATTAAAAGCAGAGTGGTGCATACAGAGCAAAAAGAGGTGAATAAAAAGAAAATCTTGATCTTAACTCAGCCTCAGACTAGAATTGACCCCATCATCTCCTCTACATGAATTCCACTGTTTATCCCTCTGGAGTCCTGGGTAGAACTCAGTGTTTTTGACTACATTTGGTTTTACCTTCATAATTTACCTTAAAAAACAGTTTACCTTGCCTTGTTTGGTGTCATTTCTTCCAGCATAACCTCACCAGTGTGACTTTACAGTTTTTCTTTCATTTTGACATACTGCATTAAAACAATAGACCTAATTATACACAAAAAACTAAAATGTACCACTTAGAAAAACAATTCCTGTCCAAGAAAAGGTCCTGTGCTGAAGAAAACAGGCCTGACACTTCCTCATGTTGTCCACCAGAGGCAGCACTGGGCCCTTGGAGGCTTTTTTTCCCCCTCTTCTTTGATTGACATCTGGTGGTTTTTACTGTTTACGTCATGCCAATTCCACCAATGAAAAAAGTGACTTTTTTGCACCAGCTAGAGGTGTTAAAAGAGGCAAACACAGGTGTCAGGCAGACAGACGTTCACGCGTGCATGAAGGCAGCGCACATCCACATCCAAATACAACCCCAATACCAATGAAGTTGGGATGTTGTGTAAAATGTAAATAAAAACAGAATACAATGATCTGCAAATCCTCTTCAACCTATATTCAATTGAATACACCACAAAGACAAGATATTTAATGTTCAAACTGATAAACTTTATTGTTTTTGTGCAAATATTTGCTCATTTTGAAATGGATGTCTGCAACACATTTCAAAAAAGCTGGGACAGTGGTATGTTTACCACTGTGTTACATCACCTTTCCTTCTAACAACACTCAATAAGCATTTGGGAACTGAGGACACTAAGGATAAATTTGAGGACTAATGTTGGCTTTGTGAAGCAGTGCTTCATGTGTTCCTTTGTTGTAAGAACGTCTAAAATTAGTAAATTACTTTTGGTCCACTGTCTTCTTCTCTTTTGAAGTTAATGAATGCTAAAGTAACACTTTGCCTTCTTACATTTGTGATATTTTCTGGTATTTACATCAGGAGATAAACAAATCAGATTGCATGATTTTATCCTGTAGGTGGCAGTAATGAGCCAAAGGATACATAATCTGCCAGTAAACTAATAGAAGAAAAGTTTATTTGAATTTTATTTTAATTTAGGGGATGGTCCTATACTGTTACACAGAGAGATGCGTATGCAGAAAAGACTGTTTGTATTCTGTTTAATTCTGCTGCTGCCCCCTAGTGACCGGATGCGAGTAGGGTTTAGTTTCTTTGTCTGAACACTTGGAAGACAATTCGTTTGGGAAAGCCTTGTCTGCAAATACGGATACGTTCAAGAACACCATTGCATCGCAGCTGGTCCAGAACCAGATGAGGGTCAAGTTTACCTTTTTCTCATGATTCGGGATAATGCAGCGAACAAAGTTGGGGTTTGTGCTCTTCAGTGTGGCCATGAGCTTGGACAGCTGCTCTTTGTACAGCTAGCCCACTGTTTGGAACATGCCCTTGTGGGTCTTAAATGCACCGGGCATCTCGGACATACCAGTGACCTTATCCAGACCCACAATGCGGTCCACATCCTTCCAGAGCTCAGAAACAAACTTGTCAGCGGACTGATTGAGCAGTGTAGCCACATTATCGTTTAATGGGTCCATGTTCTTCATCAGCCACGCGTCTGCCTTGTTGTCTACCTTGCCAGCATAATGGATGATACAGAAGTCTGCCTCGTCTTTTAGTTTCTTGGGCTTGAGGAACTTTGCGTGGTTGCCCTGTTCTTGGAGGACCTTTTCCACAAAGCTTTTGTCTGTGGCTTTAGGAAACCAGCACTCCTCATCCAGCAGTGCAAGAATACCAGGAGGACCAGGGGGTTTCTCGATGAGGTCAATGTAGGGCTGCAAGTCAAGACCAAAGTCAATAAAGCTCCACTCAGTGCCCTCTCTCTGATACTCCTCCTGCTCCAGGATGAACATGGTGTGTTTGAAGAGCTGCTGCAGTTTTTCATTGGTGTAGTTAATACACAGCTGCTCAAAAGAGTTGAGCAAAAATCTCAAAGTCTGCAATATCCAGGATGCCGATGAAAGAAGCTCCCTGCGTCTTGGTCTTGTCAAGGGCTTTGTTAATCCTCATGACCAGCCACCGGAACATTCTTTCATATGTAGCTTTGGCCAGGGCTTCAACAGCAAACTCAGCTTGTTCTTGGGTTTGAGCCTTTTAAACATAGTCTCTGCCGACCTTGATTCTGGGTGACAGAATGGCCTTGGTGAAGTCTGTCACATTCATTCAAATATGATGGCACACCTTTGAGCAGCTGTATTATCAGGCATAGACGCCTGGTCTGTGTGGCGTTCCTTCTTGAAGCTCATGTTTCCAAGCTGAAGCACAGAGGATACCACCTTCAGCATTCCCATCTGCTCTTCATTTGGGATACCCATGATCTGCATTGCCTCCATGGTCTCTGTAAACATGTCCTTGTCTTGATCAGAGATGTGCTGGACTATGCTAGACAGATAGCGAACAAAAAAGACCTCAGGCTGTTGAAGATGCCTTCATTTTTTATGTAAAACTGAAAAATAAACAACGTGTGTCAATGGACACCTTGTGAATGCATTCAACATTCAAATTAAATACATGAATTAAATGAAAATGTATAAAGTGCATACAAATTTAACCAAGATGTAGCATTTTAACTTATAGGTCTGCATTTCTGTTCACGCAGGTAATAGGAACGTGTTTACCTCAATGCATTTTAATTGTAATAGCATAGCATTCACTTGGAGCTAGCAGAAAGCTAGCAACCTGCTCATGTAATTTGCAACTAATATGACAACGTTCATAAATTGCCAACACAGAAAAACAAATATTTCTAATCAAAGTAACGTTACAACACCATAACTTTTGCTAACTTACGGACAAAGATGCTCCAAGGCTTAAAGAACACGGATGAAACTGTGTTTGAACCACACTGTGGAATGGCTATGTTAGTCTGACTGACCTTTTTTTGAGAGAAGAAGAAGAAGGAGAAACTAAACCCTACTCGCATCCGGTCACTAGGGGGCAGCAGCGGAATTAAATAATACAAACAGTCTTTTCTGCATACGCATCTCTCTGTGTAACAGTACAGGTCCAGTGGTTAAAGCATTGGGCTTGAGACCAGAGGATCCTCTGTCCAAATTCCAGCCTGACCAGAAAATCACTAAGGGCTCTTGAGCAAGGTCCTTAATCCCCTAGTTGCTCCTGGTGTGTAGTGGGCACCTTGCATGGCAGCAGCCTGGCACTGATATGTAAAGCGCTTTGAGCGTCTGATGCAAATAGAAAAGCGGTATATAAATGCAGCATTTACCGTTTAATTTAATGTGTGTAGTGGTGACTGTAATATTCCATGGTGCCTTTAAAGGCAGTTTTTTCTGACTTAGTGTTGTTGGGACTGAACTTTCATCAAGTTGTGACCAATGAGAGGAAAGGAGACGTCACTCACTGTTCTCACCTTCCAAGTCTGTCTGTTTATTTGACCAGTGAGTGAGTGAGAGAGTGAATGCTGAACGTTGTACGTGTGTAGGTGGAGCTGATGGAGTGCATGTCACAGGTCTGTATTCAATCAATCAATCAATTTTATTTATATAGCGCCAAATCACAACAAACAGTTGCCCCAAGGCGCTTTATATTGTAAGGCAAAGCCATACAATAATTACAGAAAAACCCCAACGGTCAAAACGACCCCCTGTGAGCAAGCACTTGGCGACAGTGGGAAGGAAAAACTCCCTTTTAACAGGAAGAAACCTCCAGCAGAACCAGGCTCAGGGAGGGGCAGTCTTCTGCTGGGACTGGTTGGGGCTGAGGGAGAGAACCAGGAAAAAGACATGCTGTGGAGGGGAGCAGAGATCAATCACTAATGATTAAATGCAGAGTGGTGCATACAGAGCAAAAAGAGAAAGAAACACTCAATGCATCATGGGAACCCCCCAGCAGTCTACGTCTATAGCAGCATAACTAAGGGATGGTTCAGGGTCACCTGATCCAGCCCTAACTATAAGCTTTAGCAAAAAGGAAAGTTTTAAGCCTAATCTTAAAAGTAGAGAGGGTGTCTGTCTCCCTGATCTGAATTGGGAGCTGGTTCCACAGGAGAGGAGCCTGAAAGCTGAAGGCTCTGCCTCCCATTCTACTCTTACAAACCCTAGGAACTACAAGTAAGCCTGCAGTCTGAGAGCGAAGCGCTCTATTGGGGTGATATGGTACTACGAGGTCCCTAAGATAAGATGGGACCTGATTATTCAAAACCTTATAAGTAAGAAGAAGAATTTTAAATTCTATTCTAGAATTAACAGGAAGCCAATGAAGAGAGGCCAATATGGGTGAGATATGCTGTCTCCTTCTAGTCCCCATTAGTACTCTAGCTGCAGGCTTTTCAGGGAACTTTTAGGACAACCTGATAATAATGAATTACAATAGTCCAGCCTAGAGGAAATAAATGCATGAATTAGTTTTTCAGCATCACTCTGAGACAAGACCTTTCTGATTTTAGAGATATTGCGTAAATGCAAAAAAGCAGTCCTACATATTTGTTTAATATGCGCATTGAATGACATATCCTGATCAAATAACTCAAAGATTTCTCACAGTATTACTAGAGGTCAGGGTAATGCCATCCAGAATAAGGATCTGGTTAGACACCATGTTTCTAAGATTTGTGGGGCCAAGTACAATAACTTCAGTTTTATCTGAGTTTAAAAGCAGGAAATTAGAGGTCATCCATGTCTTTATGTCTGTAAGACAATCCTGCAGTTTAGCTAATTGGTGTGTGTCCTCTGGCTTCATGGATAGATAAAGCTGGGTATCATCTGCGTAACAATGAAAATTTAAGCAACGCTGTCTAATAATACTGCCTAAGGGAAGCATGTATAAAGTGAATAAAATTGGTCCTAGCACAGAACCTTGTGGAACTCCATAATTAACCTTAGTCTGTGAAGAAGATTCCCCATTTACATGAACAAATTGTAATCTATTAGATAAATATGATTCAAACCACCGCAGCGCAGTGCCTTTAATACCTATGGCATGCTCTAATCTCTGTAATAAAATTTTATGGTCAACAGTATCAAAAGCAGCACTGAGGTCTAACAGAACAAGCACAGAGATGAGTCCACTGTCTGAGGCCATAAGAAGATCATTTGTAACCTTCACTAATGCTGTTTCTGTACTATGATGAATTCTAAAACCTGACTGAAACTCTTCAAATAGACCATTCCATTCCTAAGTGTGGCACTCGCAGCCACACTTTTCTGCTGGCGGATGCTGTGCTTGTTTTTCATAGTTATGTGAACAAATTCTGACACAAAATTAAACCAAATTGGAGTCCTTAATTCCTAAGGACTCCAATTTGGTCGCCAGCCCACGAAAGACTGCCTGCCCTCTGAGCAGCAAAGCGATGTTCCGCTCTCTGCAGCGTGTCATCAAATGTGCAGCAGCTAACATTTGCAGTGAAGTAGACACTGTTAGTCTAAATCAGTGGTGTCCAAACTATTCCAGAAAGGGCTGACAGGGTGCAGGTTTTCCTTGCAGCCACAGACTTGAGCAGGTGTTTTCACTCCCTTTGAGCAGGCTGAGTTCATCAGCGAAATCACCTGCTGGAGTCAGTGGCTGCAAAGAAAACCTGCGCCCTCTTGGCCCTTTTCTGGAATACTTTGGACACCACTGGTCTAAATAGTCAATTTTGAAAGGCTCCTTGAATGCCATCCAATCAGGTGAGTGAGTGTGTGTGTGTGTGTGTATGTGTGTGTGTGCTTCATATAAGGAGCAGCAGAGCTCATCATAACACTGGGGCCCGCTGCTGGGTGGAGCAGCCTTCTGACAGCACCTTCTGTAAATGTCGACAGCACAAGCTGCTGCGCGTCAGAGACAGGGTTCAATCTGCAGGGTCCACGCAGATCCCAACACACAATGACATGAGAGATGAAAGTCTGAAGAGTTAATCTGGAACATTGATTTATCTGACATCTTTTTGTTTCTGCAGGGTTCCAGCAGTGCTTCACATTCAGGATTATGCTTATTTCAGAAAGCGTTGACATCTACATGGTTAAAACAGTGCTTTCCTTTGAAGATTAGGACTATTTCAAAAACCTTCTGATTTCTGCAGGGTTCCAGCAGTGCTTCACATTTAGGATTATTTCAGAAACCTTTGACATCTATACAGTTAAAACAGTGCTTTATTTTGAAGATTATGATTATTTCAGAAACGTTTGACTTCTACAAGTTTCAGAAGTGTTTCACAATTAGGATTAGGATTATTTGAAAAATGTTTGATGTCTACAAGGCACAAACAGTGCTTCACATTCAGGATTAGGATTTTTTCAGAAATGTTTGACTTCTACAGTCTTCAGCAGAGCTTTACATTTAGGAGTAGGATTATATATATACTCAACAAAAATATAAACGCAACACTTTTGGTTTTGCTCCCATTTTGTATGAGATGAACTCAAAGATCTAAAACTTTTTCCACATACACAATATCACCATTTCCCTCAAATATTGTTCACAAACCAGTTTAAATCTGTGATAGTGAGCACTTCTCCTTTGCTGAGATAATCCATCCCACCTCACAGGTGTGCCATATCAAGATGCTGATTAGACACCATGATTAGTGCACAGGTGTGCCTTAGACTGCCCACAATAAAAGGCCACTCTGAAAGGTGCAGTTTTGTTTTACTGGGGGGGGATACCAGTCAGTATCTGGTGGGACCACCATTTGCCTCATGCAGTGCAACACATCTCCTTCGCATCATCCGTGAAGAGAACACCTCTCCAACGTGCCAAACGCCAGCAAATGTGAGCATTTGCCCACTCAAGTCGGTTACGACGACGAATTGGAGTCAGGTCGAGACCCCGATGAGGACGATGAGCATGCAGATGAGCTTCCCTGAGATGGTTTCTGACAGTTTGTGCAGAAATTCTTTGGTTATGCAAACCGATTGTTCCAGCAGCTGTCAGAGTGGCTGGTCTCAGACGATCTTGGAGGTGAACATGCTGGATGTGGAGGTCCTGGGCTGGTGTGGTTACACATGGTCTGCAGTTGTGAGGCTGGTTGGATGTACTGCCAAATTCTCTGAAACGCCTTTGGAGACGGCTTATGGTAGAGAAATGAACATTCAATACACGAGCAACAGCTCTGGTTGACATTCCTGCTGTCAGCATGCCAATTGCACGCTCCCTCAAATCTTGCGACATCTGTGGCATTGTGCACCTTTCAGAGTGGCCTTTTATTGTGGGCAGTCTAAGGCACACCTGTGCACTAATCATGGTGTCTAATCAGCATCTTGATATGGCACACCTGTGAGGTGGGATGGATTATCTCAGCAAAGGAGAAGTGCTCACTATCACAGATTTAGACTGGTTTGTGAACAATATTTGAGGGAAATGGTGATATTGTGTATGTGGAAAAAGTTTTAGATCTTTGAGTTCATCTCATACAAAATGGGAGCAAAACCAAAAGTGTTGCGTTTATATTTTTGTTGAGTAAACCGACCCTTTTATTATTTTTTTTTAACTATATGGATTTGAATGACATGCGATTACACCAATCATGCTTGAACCCTCGTGCGCATGCGTGAGTTTTTTCACACGTGTCGGTGACGTCATTTCCCTGTGGGCAGGCCTTGAGTGAGATGTGGTCCCGCCCTCTCGGCTGAATTCCTTTGTTTCACACGCTGCTCGAGACGGCGCGCGTTGCTTTATCAAAATTTTTTCTGGACCGGTGAGGAATATCCGAGTGGACACTATTCGAGAAATTAAGATGGTTTTCGGTGAAAAGTTTAACGGCTGATGAGAGATTATGGGGTGTTTCTGTCGGTGTAAGGACTTCCCACGGAGCGGGACGTCCTGCAGCGCTTCCAGGCGCTGTCGTCGGCCTGTTTCGAGCTTAAAACATCCTAATTTAAGGCTTAATTCACCCAGGACATCGTGAGAGAACAGAGAAGATTCAGAAGAGGCCGGCATGAGGAATTTATGCGGACATTCCACTGTTTAAGGACATTTTTTTTAATGAAAGACGTACGCGCAAATTCGCCGAGTCGTTTCCGTGACGACTCGGCAAATCTGTGTGCGCCGCGACAGGAAAAACACCTCCGTGTTGAAAACCATTTGTAGAATTCAGGTGGCTTTTAATGGCTTTCAACAAGTGAGTAACTGAGAAATTGTTTAACAGCTTGGGCATGTTCCAACTTGCCCGTTAAGATTTCCAACGGAGGTGTTTTTCCTGCCGCGACCCCCCGCGGTCGGGTCCAGCCCGACATGCGACTCTGCCAGCACGTTCTTTCATTACAAAATGACCGAATGTCCGAATAAACTCCTTATGCCGACTTCTTCTGAAAGTTCTCTGTTCTCTGACGACTTACTGCGTCAACAGAGCCTGAAATGTGGAAGTTTTCAACTTGAAACGGCGAGACGCTGCCGCCTCGAAGCGCAGATCGCCGTCAGGCGCCGTGGACCGTCCTTAAAGCGACACTACCAGACCAAAATCTCTCATCAGCCGTTAAAATTTTACCGAAAACCAGCTGAATTTATTGAATGGTGTCCACTCAGTTGTGCCTTACAGTTTTGAAAAATTTTTTATCAAACAAAGCAACAGTCTCTGAGCCATTCCTAAACAATGAAAAAAATCGACGAGCGGGTGGACGACTCCTCACTCAGCCTGCCCACAGGCGAATGACGTAACTGACAGGCGTGAAAAAACTCTCGCATGCCCACGAGGGTTCAAGCATGTCTGATGTAATCACACGTGATTCAAATCCATATGGTTTTTGAAAAAATAATAAGGTCGGATACTTTTCTAATAGACCTCGTATATATATATATATATATATATATATATATATATATATATATATATATTCTACAGGGTTTCAGAACAGTTTCACATTTTTGGATTAAGATCATTTCAGAAATGCTTGACTTCTACAGTCTTCATTAGAGCTTCACATTTAAAATTAGGATTATTTCAGAAACCTTTGACTTTTACAGGTTTCAGAAGTGCTTTACATTTAGGATTAGGATGATTTCAGAAACCTTTGACATCTACATGGTTAAAACAGTGCTTTACTTTGAAGATTAGGATTACATCAGAAACCTTCTGACTTCTACAGGGTTCCAGCTGTGCTTCAGATTAGGATTAGGATTATTTGAGAAGCTTTTGATGTCTATATGGCACAAACTGTGCTTCACATTTAAAATTAGGATTATTTCAGAAACCTTTGACATCTGCTGGTTTCAGAAGTGCTTCATAATTAGGATTAGGATGGTTTCAGAAACCTTTGACATCTACATGGTTAAAACAGTGCTTTACTTTGAAGATTAGGATTACATCAGAAACCTTCTGACTTCTACAGGGTTCCAGCTGTGCTTCAGATTTAGGATTAGGATTATTTGAGAAGCTTTTGATGTCTATATGGCACAAACTGTGCTTCACATTTAAAATTAGGATTATTTCAGAAACCTTTGACATCTGCTGGTTTCAGAAGTGCTTCATAATTAGGATTAGGATGGTTTCAGAAACCTTTGACATCTACATGGTTAAAACAGTGCTTTACTTTGAAGATTATGATTACATCAGAAACCTTCTGACTTCTACAGGGTTCCAGCAGTGCTTCAGATTTAGGATTAGGATTATTTGAGAAGCATTTGATGTCTACAGGGCAGAAACAGTGCTTCACATTTAAAATTAGGATTTTTTCAGAAACCTTTGACATCTATACAGTTAAAACAGTGGTTTATTTCGAAGATTATGATTATTTCAGAAACGTTTGACTTCTACAAATTTCAGAAGTGCTTCACAATTAGGATTAGGATTATTTGAAAAATGTTTGATGTCTACAAGGCACAAATAGTGCTTCACATTCAGGATTAGGATTTTTTCAGAAACCTTTGACTTCTACAGTCTTCAGCAAGGCTTCACATTTGGGTGTAGGATTATATATTATATATTATATTATATTTTTTATTTTTTTTATTCTACAGGGTTTCACAGCAGTTTCACATTTTTGGATTAAGATCATTTCAGAAATGCTTGACTTCTCCAGTTTTCATCAGAGCTTCACAATTAGCATTAGGATGATTTCACAAACCTTTGACATCTACATGGTTAAAACAGTGCTTTACTTTGAAGATTAGGATTATTTTAGAAACCTTCTGACTTCTACAGGGTTCCAGCAGTGCTTCAGATTTAGGATTAGGATTATTTCAGAAACGTTTGACACAACGAAACACTAACCACACACGCTTCCCACCAGTAACAAAGAGAAAATACACACACAATCAGACCCACGTGGTGTGGGTGGGCTGTGATCAAACAATGTGGGGTTAGTGACTTGTAACTGGTGGAAAATTTCAATGAGGACGAAGGACTCATATTTCTTCCCACCGCTGTCGCTGCTGCAGTAGAGAAGGAAATGATCCTTTTGGCTGTGTGTGTGTACATAAACGCGCAGCGAAAAATGACAATAATATTCATGAAATCACATGAAAATACACAGTCAAGTTATACTAGGCCTATTAACAAAATTTAAGAAGTGCTACAAAGGTTGAAGTCTCCACATTCAACACGCATTTAAAGAGAGCCTCAGAGTGCAGCAGACTGTTACGTCTGCTTAATGAGGTCATGTGACTTTTTATGTGAGGGTGCGTCATTCAACTCCAGAGGGTTAAAGAAGAAACATGAGTCCAATACAGACCCTGAGACTATTTGGTGCTAGTGCTTATCCTTGGATACTGTAGTGAGAAGCAGATTTGAGTCTAAGGCATCCCTGTGGGACGTCGGTCCAACACAGGCTACTTCCTCAGCCAAGGGCGGTACCCATCCAAAGCTGGGTAGACTGCTACAATGTCATCACATTCATTGGTAGTTGTACTTCTCTCCCACAGAGCTATCTGCTCTGGATTTTTATTTGTATTTTTGCTGTAATTACAATAATAAATAAAAAAATAAATAAAATAAACTGAACTGATGCCATTGCCTTGAGCACAGTTAAAAACATGAAGTTGTGAATCGGCAGTCGTTGACATTGCTTTACATACACCTTTGATAAAAGTGTGAATGGATTACTTGTCTGTCTGGGTGGTTCTGTAATGTGGAAGATGTAGCAACACGTAACAACAGCACATGCTTCCAGACCTGCCCGGACCTTATCTAAAACATTTTAAACTTGGGTTTCTCCAACTGCACATATTCCATTTGATCATGTATTAAGTCTGTTTTATTTCCATTTTAAAATGATAATTGATGGTTATGTAGTTATGTCAGATTTTCAATGGCCAACAGTTTACATGCAGTAAGAAGAATAAAGACTTCTTTAAACAGTCAGGAAGATGAGATAATATTGGAGAAATTTATTGCATTACTTCCTTAAAAGCTTCTGAATGACTAATGGGGATAATTCAGGGGTAAGTGTTGAAAATATGGCTTACTGAAAAAGGGCTTGCTGAAGAACCTGTGCCTTCTTGATTGCCGCAAGAGAGAGAAAAACAATGTGCAGAATTAAACCAGGCGTTCCAGGGTAGAATTTTGGATCTCCACAAATCCAGTTGTTTCATGGTACCATGAGCATGTCCCACACAGACGCTGACAGCTGTGCCTGTTTTTGATCTACTTCTTACACATGGGCATTTATTGTGAAAGAAACAAGCATGAAATTTGTCCGGCGTTTATGATGAATGACTTTTATTCATGTATTATTTTAATTCTGTGGGGCCTCCATGCTGGAAAGGCATCTGAGCAGCAAAAGCAGTCAAGTCCAAGAAGTGAATAACAAGTCGCCCCTCAGTTGTTCGGCACTTAAGCCACCGTACCTTCAAGCAGTAACAAAGCACACAATTACCATCAGTCACCTCAACAACGCCTGACTCGACAGGGATCGCTCAGAGGCCTCGCCAGAGTTCAGCAACAACGTAACAAGTGCCTTTGTGACCACTGTTTGCACTTTGAGACATAAAAGATTGACATAAAATAAGCACTCATTCTCCAACCTTCTACAGCGACAGGCTGAGCGGAGAGACATGGTCTGAACCACTTTATGAGTCAGCATGGCGTTGGTCGCAGGCGGCACCTGAAATGACTTTCCTTTGGCTTCACTCTGTACTGCCACTTGTCTCCAGGGTAGCTGCTAACATTAAAGTTTCTTTGGCAATATTGTTGCTTCATAAAAACAGGTCCAGGTGACAACAGTGCTGGGCCACAGCACAATCTCTCACTCTGAGCTGCACGCGACAGCTGTAGCACGCATTACCATAATGTCAGCAGGGAAACGTCTTCCCATCATCGAAACAGGACCAATTTAGATTTTCCTTGTTTTCATGTTACATTTTTACCATATGCAGCAAAGACTGTACAGCTGCTTTCTGCAAGATAACAACCTCAGGCCAAAGTAAAACTGTATCTGGTAATATACATTTGTTACACATTTCTGCCCGTTTTGCAGATTCACCCCAACATTTAGTGGTTTGTATATGAGGTTGGATTGTGCCTTTTCATGAAGATTTTATTCAGCTCAATAGTTCATAAAGTGTTTATGATCTATGAGTGTTTTGTAAAATTTCCTCTTGAATGACATTTCAAAAGCTAATTTTTATTACTCTTTAACATATGAGAAAAGTCACTGAGTTTGCACCAACTGACAGAAATGGTAAATGGTCTGCATTTATATAGCACTTTTCCATCTGCATCAGACACTCAAAGCGCTTTACACATCAATGCCTCACATTCACCCCAATGTCAGGCTGCTGCCATACAAGGTACTCACTACACACGACACACACTACACACTGGGAGCAACTTGGGGATTAAGGACCTTGCCCAAGGGCCCTTCATGATTTTCTGGTCAGGCTGGGATTTGAACCCATGATCCTCTGGTCTCAAGCCCAATGCTTAACCACTAGATCATCGCCTCCCCTGAGAAGACCTTAGAAAATGACTGGAAAATTCTTACATATATATATATATATATATATATATATATATATATATGCATAAAATGAATGTTTATGAGTTGAATGGTTTGTTCCAACTTTCAGATAGATAGATAAACTTTACTGATCTCACAGAGGAGAAATTCACGTTACATCAGCTCTTAAGACAACACACAAGGTGGGTGCAAGTAGAGGAAAATGTTCATCAAACAGCATGTGCAAGGATAAGCAATAATAATAATACTTGTAAAAGTACAATGAGGTAGAAATAGAAAATGTATGTACAGTGAGGAAAATAAGTATTTGAATTAAATATTTCCACGAATTAAATATTCATTCCATTGAAAGAATGTAAAAACATTCATTATTTGTTTTTATATAACAGCTAAAATAGATCCTTGTCATTTGATATTTTATTAATTTATAAACAACGGAAAAGGGACTTTTGTGTTCAGCTGCTGCTAAAATCCAAAATGTAACGTGTAGTCCAGTGATGCTGTGCACTGACTTTGCACTTATATATAAAAAAAAGACTTTGTGTAGTTCCTCAGTCCAGCCAAAAATCACATCAGCTTTTCATGCTTCCAGACGGTTACAGCGGAGTGGATTTTGTGTGTGTATGTTCCAAGAATTAGCAGCGTCAGTTAGGTCAATCAAATCATCGTGTCATTGTCCCTCGCACGCACACACAACTGGGTCGGTTGTGTACATCCTCAGTGCAGTAAAAAAGAAATCATGTCAGAAATTAGTCCAGCTTTTTATTCCAACTTCCTGCCAACAGCCTCCAGACAGCACGTCTGAAAAACATATCCAGTGTGCTAGTGGATATGTTTTTTGTGTGCGTGCGCGCGTTATGTGTGCGCGTGCATGCATGTGTGTGCACAAGCACGTGTGGGCACGCGTACATGCGCATGCATGCATGAGGATGTGCTTGTGTGTGTGTGCACGTGCGTTGTGTGCAGAGTGCAATGGTACCAAATGTATGGAACCAAATCTGCACTCTAAATGGTACCAAATGTATGGAACCAAGTCGCACTCTAAATGGTACCAAATGTATGGAACCAAATCTGCACTCTAAATGGTACCAAATGTATGGAACCAAATCGCACTCTAAATGGTACCAAATGTATGGAACCAAATCTGCACACTAAATGGTACCAAATCTATGGAACCAAGTCGCACTCTAAATGGTACCAAGTGTATGGAACCAAATCTGCACTCTAAATGGTACCAAATGTATGGAACCAAGTCGCACTCTAAATGCAATGCAACATAAATGGGATGAATTAATCCATGTCCTGTGACATACAAAGCACCAATCAAATGACAAGGATCCACTCAGCCGTTTTATATATACAGTAGTGTTCAGTATAATAGTAGTGCTATGTGACTAAAAAGATTAATCCAGGTTTTGAGTATATTTCTTATTGTTACATGGGAAACAAGGTATCAGTAGATTCAGTAGATTCTCACAAATCCAACAAGACCAAGCATTCATGATATGCACACTCTTAAGGCTATGAAATTGGGCTATTAGTAAAAAAAAGTAGCGAAAAGGGGGTGTTCACAATAATAGTAGCATCTGCTGTTGACGCTACAAACTCACAACCTATTATTTTCAAACTGCTGTTTAGCAATCCTGTGAATCACTAACTAGTATTTAGTTGTATAAACCACAGTTTTTAATGATTTCTTCACATCTGCGAGGCACTTAATTTGTTGGTTTGGAAACAAGATTTTGCTCATTTACTAGTGTGCTTGGGTCATTGTCTTGTTGAAACACCCATTTCAAGGGCATGTCCTCTTCAGCATAAGGCAACATGACCTCTTCAAGTAATTTGACATATCCAAACTGATCCATGATACCTGGTATGCGATATATAGCCCCAACACCATAGTAGGAGAAACATGCCCATATCATGATGCTTGCACCACCATACTTCACTGTCTTCACTGTGAACTGTGGCTTGAATTCAGAGTTTGGGGGTCGTCTCGCAAACTGTCTGCCCTTGGACCCAAAAAGAACAATTTTACTCTCATCAATCCACAAAATATTCCTCCATTTCTCTTTAGGGCAGTTGATGTGTTCTTTGGCAAATTGTAACCTCTTCTGCACGTCTTTTATTTAACAGAGGGACATTGCAGGGATTCTTGCAAATAAATTAGCTTCACACAGGTGTCTTCTAACTGTCACAGCACTTACAGGTAATCTCCAGACTGTCTTTGATCATCCTGGAGAGATCAATGGGTGAGCCCTTTGCCATTTGGTTATTCTTCTATCCATTTGATGGTTGTTTTCCGTTTTTCATACAGCGTCTCTGTTTTTTTTTTTGTCCATTTTAAAGCATTGGAGATCATTGTAGATGAACAGCCTATACTTTTTTGCACCTGCGTATAAGTTTTTCCCTCTCCAATCAACTTTTTAATCAAACTACACTGTTCTTCTGAACAATGTCTTGAACGTCCCATTTTCCTCAGGCTTTCAAAGAGAAAAGCATGTTCAACAGGTGCTGGCTTCATCCTTAAATAGGGGACACCTGATTCACACCTGTTTGTTCCACAAAATTGACCAACTAACTGACTGAATGCCACACTACAACTATTGTGAACACCCACTTTTCTACCTTTTTTTTTACTAATAGCCCAATTTCATAGCCTTAAGAGTGTGCATATCATGAATGCTTGGATTTGTGAGAATCTACTGAATCTACTGGTACCTTGTTTCCCATGTAACAATAAGAAATATACCCAAAACCTGGATTAATCTTTTTAATCACATAGCACTACTATTATTCTGAACACTACTGTGTGTGTGTGTGTATATATATATATATATATATATATATATATATATATATATATATACACTCAACAAAAATATAAACGCAACACTTTTGTTTTTGCTCCCATTTTGTATGAGATGAACTCAAAGATCTAAAACTTTTTCCACATACACAATATCACCATTTCCCTCAAATATTGTTCACAAACCAGTCTAAATCTGTGATAGTGAGCACTTCTCCTTTGCTGAGATAATCCATCCCACCTCACAGGTGTGCCATATCAAGATGCTGATTAGACACCATGATTAGTGCACAGGTGTGCCTTAGACTGCCCACAATAAAAGGCGACTCTGAAAGGTGCAGTTTTGTTTTATTGGGGGGGGATACCAGTCAGTATCTGGTGTGACCACCATTTGCCTCATGCAGTGCAACACATCTCCTTCGCATAGAGTTGATCAGGTTGTCAATTGTGGCCTGTGGAATGTTGGTCCACTCCTCTTCAATGGCTGTGTGAAGTTGCTGCATATTGGCAGGAACTGGTACATGCTGTCGTATACGCCGGTCCAGAGCATCCCAAACATGCTCAATGGGTGACGTCCGGTGAGTATGCCGGCCTTGCAAGAACTGGGACATTTTCAGCTTCCAAGAATTGTGTACAGATCCTTGCAACATGGGGCCGTGCATTATCCTGCTGCAACATGAGGTGATGTTCTTGGATGTATGGCACAACAATGGGTCTCAGGATCTCATCACGGTATCTCTGTGCATTCAAAATGCCATCAATAAAATGCACCTGTGTTCTTCGTCCATAACAGACGCCTGCCCATACCATAACCCCACCGCCACCATGGGCCACTCGATCCACAACATTGACATCAGAAAACCGCTCACCCACACGACGCCACACATGCTGTCTGCCATCTGCCCTGAACAGTGTGAACCAGGATTCATCCGTGAAGAGAACACCTCTCCAACGTGCCAAACGCCAGCTAATGTGAGCATTTGTCCACTCAAGTCGGTTACGACAACGAACTGGAGTCACGTCGAGACCCCAATGAGGACGACGAGCATGCAGATAAGCTTCCCTGAGACGGTTTCTGACAGTTTGTGCAGAAATTCTTTGGTTATGTAAACCGATTGTTTCAGCAGCTGTCCGAGTGGCTGGTCTCAGACAATCTTGGAGGTGAACATGCTGGATGTGGAGGTCCTGGGCTGGTGTGGTTACACGTGGTCTGCGGTTGTGAGGCTGGTTGGATGTACTGCCAAATTCTCTGAAACGCCTTTGGAGACGGCTTATGGTAGAGAAATGAACATTCAATACACGAGCAACAGCTCTGGTTGACATTCCTGCTGTCAGCATGCCAATTGCACACTCCCTCAAATCTTGCGACATCTGTGGCATTGTGCACCTTTCAGAGTGGCCTTTTATTGTGGGCAGTCTAAGGCACACCTGTGCACTAATCATGGTGTCTAATCAGCATCTTGATATGGCACACCTGTGAGGTGGGATGGATTATCTCAGCAAAGGAGAAGTGCTCACTATCACAGATTTAGACTGGTTTGTGAACAATATTTGAGGGAAATGGTGATATTGTGTATGTGGAAAAAGTTTTAGATCTTTGAGTTCATCTCATACAAAATGGGAGCAAAACCAAAAGTGTTGCGTTTATATTTTTGTTGAGTGTATACAGCCATAGCAAGTGGGATGATGAACAAAGATACAAAGATTTACCAAGCTGAAGAAACAGAAAACAGGAAATCAAAACAATATCTGCTGCATCAGCTGCAGGCATGGCATCTTGTGATCAGTCCAGCATCCCGTTGTCTGCAGATCCCAATCCCATGCAATGCCTTCCGCACCTCGGACAGAGAGAAAAAGAGCAGAATCAGTCAGCCGGAAAAAAAACACACATAAGGTATCATTCATCAGCAGTAAGTCAAGTGAAAGCAGAGAAAATACTAAGGTGATCGCCGGCCACTGGCCGTAAGCTTCACTAACAGACCTAGAATTTAGATAAAGTTGAGGCCGAGACCTGTTCCCTTACTAATAAAAAGAATTTAAAAGGATAGGAAGCATAGATCCAAACTATGCCAGTATGCTAGTCATATGAGAGAGAGAATAAATGCATCTTAAGTCTGGACTTGAATGTTTCTACAGAATCTGACAGGTGCATGATAAGAGAAGGCTCTGTGACCCACAGACGTTTTATTCACCATAGGGACACAAAGTATTCCTGCGCCCTGAGAACACAGAGCTCAGGTCGGTATGTAGGGTTTAATTAGGTCAGCTTGATAGGAAGGTGCCAGTCTGTGAACAGTTTTATAGGTTAACAGCAGAATCTTAAAATCTGATCTCACAGCGACAGGAAGCCAGTGAAGAGATGCCAAAATGGGTGTAATGTGGTCAAACTTTCTGCTTTCTGTCAAGATTCTGGCAGCTGCATTTTGAGCCAATCTGAGACCCCTAATGCTGGACTGTGGTTAAACCACAATATAGAACATTGCAGTAGTCCAATCGAGAAGAAACAAATGCATGAATCAAGGTCTCTGCATCAGCCATAGACGGGATGGGATGAATCTTCGCTATATTTCGTAGGTGGAAGAAAGCAGTCCTCGTAATATCTGTAATGTGGAGATCAAAGGACAATGTAGGATCAAAAATTACCCCAACGTTCTTCACTTTGTCAATGTGATGTATGACACACCAGCCTAGGTTAAGCGTTAAATGGGCAAATTGATGCTGATGTCTTGCTGGACCAAGAATCATTATTTCATCCAGCTTTTCAATGACACAAGGCAATCATCTAAGAATTTTATGTTTATGAGATTACCAACAGTTATTTGCATGTATAACTGAGTATCATCAGAATAGCAATGAAAGGTAATCTCAAAACGCTGCAATCCTTTCAGTTCCATCTCTAACACACACACACACACACACACACTCTCTCTCTCTCTCTCTGTTTTTCTCTGTGTGTGTGTGTGTACATATATATATATACATACACATATATATATATATACATACACACATATATATATATACATATATATACATACACACATATATATATGTGTGTATGTATGTATGTATGTGTGTGTGTGTGTGTGTGTGTGTGTTAAGGTATGTATGGCACGTCTAAATTTTCTCATGCTGGATGTCCGTCTTCGTGTATCATCCCAAAAATCAGGATTTTGTATTCCAGAAGAGACCTAACTTATACTTTTGAACTGGTTCATTTGCATGTGAGTAATCTAAATAATAAATATGGATGGATGGATGAGATTTGTTGTCATGTGCAACAACAATGAGATTACGTCCACACTCAAATTACCACAGACAAAATACAGCAATTAATCCACAGTTATCACTCGTTCACTGTAATAATGGCACACATCAGAATTAAGACAACACATATACATTTGACATTGTTTATGTGAACTAAACTTTGAAACAGTCCGATATCCGAATTGAGGCGATGTGAGTGTGGGGGAGCTGCAGTAACATGTAGTCGCACGCCGCCATCTTGGGTGGGGGGGGACTACAGCAGCTAAAACTGTGCAGCACCCCAGAGGGGGAAGGGAGTGGTGTGAGCAGGGGGCGGGATGGGGTGTGGGATGAGGACAGGAGGGGGTGGGGGGTGTGTGTGAGCATGCTTTCAGTCTCTGTCCATGTGTGAGTCAAATGAGTCAGTTTCTGTCCGTGAGTTGGAAAAGATAAGAAAGCAAATACAACCCCTGGCAAAAATTATGGAATCACCGGCCTCAGAGGATGTTCATTCAGTTGTTTAATTTTGTAGAAAAAAAGCAGATCACAGACATGACACAAAACTAAAGTCATTTCAAATGGCAACTTTCTGGCTTTAAGAAACACTATAAGAAATCAAGAAAAAAAGATTGTGGCAGTCAGTAACGGTTACTTTTTTAGACCAAGCAGAGGAAAAAAAATATGGAATCACTCAATTCTGAGGAAAAAATTATGGAATCACCCTGTAAATTTTCATCCCCCAAATTAACACCTGCATCAAATCAGATCTGCTCATTGACATTGACCCTATGTGTCTTTTTGCAAGGAATGTTTTTGCAGTTTTTGCTCTATGGCAAGATGCATTATCATCTTGAAAACATCCCCAAACATCCTTTCAATTGTCCAAAATATCAACATAAACTTATGCATTTATTGATGATGTAATGACAGCCATCTCCCCAGCGCCTTTACCTGACATGCAGCTCCATATCATCAATGACTGTGGAAATTTACATGTTCTCTTCAGGCAGTCATCTTTATAAATCTCATTGGAACGGCACCAAACAAAAGTTCCAGCATCCTCACCTTGCCCAATGCAGATTCGAGATTCATCACTGAATATGACTTTCATCCAGTCATCCACAGTCCACAATTGCTTTTCCTTAGCCCATTGTAACCTTGTTTTTTTCTGTTTAGGTGTTAATGATGCCTTTCGTTTAGCTTTTCTGTATGTCCCATTTCCTTTAGGCGGTTTCTTACAGTTCGGTCACAGACGTTGACTCCAGTTTCCTCCCATTCGTTCCTTATTTGTTTTGTTGTACATTTTTCGATTTTTGAGACATATTGCTTTAAGTTTTCTGTCTTGACGCTTTGATGTCTTCCTTGGTCTACCAGTATGTTTGCCTTTAACAACCTTCCCATGTTGTTTGTATTTGGTCCAGAGTTTAGACACAGCTGACTGTGAACAACCAACATCTTTTGCAACATTGCATGATGATTTACTCTCTTTTAAGAGTTTGATAATCCTCTCCTTTGTTTCAATTGACATCTCTCGTGTTGGAGCCATGATTCATGTCAGTCCACTTGGTGCAACAGCTCTCCAAGGTGTGATCACTCCTTTTTAGATGCAGACTAACGAGCAGATCTGATATGATGCAGGTGTTAGTTTTGGGGATGAAAATTTACAGGGTGATTCCATAATTTTTTCCTCAGAATTGAGTGATTCCATATTTTTTTCCTCTGCTTGGTCTAAAAAAAGAATCCTTTACTGACTGCCACAATCTTTTTTTCTTGATTTCTTATAGTGTTTCTTAAAGCCAGAAATTTGCCATTTGAAATGACTTTAGTTTTGTGTCATGTCTGTGATCTGCTTTTTTTCTACAAAATTAAACAACTGAATGAACATCCTCCGAGGCCGGTGATTCCATAATTTTTGCCAGGGGTTGTATTATCATAGTCTTACTGAATACAAACAAACAGAACGCCCTCTTTACCACACAGAGCTGAGGGCAAACAAAGTGTTTCAGGATAAATGTGCATATTTGACACAATGATGTGGCACAAAAACTGGCTGATTGAGAAGCTCTTAATTGCATCCTGTGGGTGTGACTTTATCTGCAGCACCGGGCCTCTGTGTTTGGATTCGTGGAAGATTCCTTTAATCACAAATTGCTCTCCTGGTTTATTTCCTTCTAGAGATATTCATCTCTTTTGGCGTGCCGAGGTATGCCTTCAGGAGTAAGTAGCACACACATGTTCCACAGGAAATTGTCAGAGGAACCAAGATGGATGACTCATGCTGCGCTGGTAGATTCTCACTTTGAAAAATGATATCAGCCACAGACTTCCAGATAAAAATAATCCCTGCAAGCTGGCGATGGGATGCAGACGGCAAAGAGGGTTCTGACCTAATCTCAGCAAGCATCTCAGAATTTCCTTTTATCTCTGACCTGATTTATTTCAGTTTAGTCAGACACAGTTTTTGTCTCACTAACATATTGTATAATTCTGAGGGAAAAAAAGTTTTGTTTTTTTTTTTCTTTTTTTTTTTCAAAGAGTCCAATTGGACCGAAGTCCACTTTTGATCTGACGTTTGAGTCTTTCTGTGAATCACACGTTGGGATTTGTGTGTGTAAGGAACTCTGAGTTCCTCTAAATACAACAAATTACTATTATCATAAACAAGATACAAAGGTTTTAGCAGCCCAACGTCAGTTAGCAGTTCACTCATGAAATGATTTTCAAGTGTGTTGTCACAAATAACTGCAGACACTGAGGTGATGTGCTTGGTGCTTTAAGGGTGATTCTTTAACTACGGGCACTATTGGCCTTGTAAATGTAATTTCCACCACACCATTGCCTTACAATATAAAGCACCTTGGGGCAACTGTTTGTTGTGATTTGGCGCTATATACATGTGCTCTGATGTCACTGTTTATCTCCATAGAAACTACCCAAACAATCTTTCATACAAACTGTTTAAAGGGACATTACAGTGTTGTGGTGGAAATTATGGCAATAGTGTGGGACAACTACATTTTGTTTAATAAAATCACAACAGTTGTATGACACTGAATACCCCAATTATGTTTTGATTATTTTCCTGATATTTTATTCAGAGATATTTTAAAACATTAGAAAAAATGTTTCTTTACCATTCATTTTTATCATTGAAGATCAAAAGTCTGGGTGTGAGACAAGCACAAAACGGGAATATTTGCATATAATGATGCTGAAAAAAGGTGAAAAACTCATCATAGACTACTAGAACAAATTTCTTAACACACTTTCATTGTAAAGATAACTATAAAAGTGTAAAATTTCCCCTTTTTTCTGTTTTTCATACAATATGATCAAAGGACATAATAAGTGCCCGTAGTCTAAGAATCACCCTTAAATGGAAAGGAACTGCTGCATGTCACACTCACTCTACTTTCTTTCCCAAGACCATGTGGGCAAAACCTGGACTGTATATAGGTGCATGCGGGCATGAGTGAGAACCTCTGTGTCAGGTCTGGGGTCCAAACATCTGATCCCCACCAGCCTGCAGAGACATGGTGCATGGAAGTGGTTCAGCTGCTGGGACCTCACATGCTCAGCATCCATGTCCTTCTCCAGAAGACACAGGCCAGATGTGCTGGAGTGATCAGTGTATCTCCAAGATTCTCCTATATGATAGGGTGTCCTAAACTCCACTTCAAAGATCACCTGAAGGCTATGCTGAAGAATCTCCAAGTACTGCCCACATGTGAGAGGACTTGAAATCAGTCGTCCGGGCAAAATGAAATCAGACGAGATTCAAATGCACCAGTACAGTGTCACAGGGCCCCAGCCGAAAGGGAAAGGTCACCTCGAAAAATGAGAGAAGACAGATCCTCCATCCATCCATCAACAGGCCCAACATTCACACTGTGCAGGCAAATCTGCACCCGGGTCGGGCTAATCGGCCCAGTGGACTCAATCACCTGTTAAACAGAGTGAAGTCATGGTGCATATATATATATATATATATATATATATATATATATATATATATATATATATATATATATATATATATATATATATAGGAGTGTTCAGAATAATAGCAGTGCTATGTGACTAAAAAGATTAATCCAGGTTTTGAGTATATTTCTTATTGTTACATGGGAAACAAGGTATCAGTAGATTCAGTAGATTCTCACAAATCCAACAAGACCAAGAATTCATGACATGCACACTCTTAATGTTATGAAATTGGGCTATTAGTAAAAAAGGTAGAAAAGGGGGTGTTCACAATAATAGTAGTGAGTTCGTCAATTCTGTGGAACAAACAGGTGTGAATCAGGTGTCCCCTATTTAAGGATGAAGCCAGCACCTGTTGAACATGCTGTTCTCTTTGAAAGCCTGAGGAAAATGGGACGTTCAAGACATTGTTCAGAAGAACAGCGTAGTTTGATTAAAAAGTTGATTGGAGAGGGGAAAACTTATACGCAGGTGCAAAAAATTATAGGCTGTTCATCTACAATGATCTCCAATGCTTTAAAATGGACAAAAAACAACAAAACAGAGACGTGTGGAAGAAAATGGAAAACAACCATCAAAATGGATAGAAGAATAACCAGAATGGCAAAGGCTCATCCACAGATCAGCTCCAGGATGATCAAAGACAGTCTGGAGTTACCTGTAAGTGCTGTGACAGTTAGAAGACGCCTGTGTGAAGCTAATTTATTTGCAAGAATCCCCTGCAAAGTCCCTCTGTTAAATAAAAGACATGTGCAGAAGAGGTTACAATTTGCCAAAGAACACATCAACCTGCCTAAAGAGAAATGGAGGAATATTTTGTGGACTGATGAGAGCAAAATTGTTCTTTTTGGGTCCAAGGGCCGCAGACAGTTTGTGAGACGACCCCCAAACTCTGAATTCAAGCCACAGTTCACAGTGAAGACAGTGAAGCATGGTGGTGCAAGCATCATGATATGGGCATGTTTCTCCTACTATGGTGTTGGGCCTATATATCGCATACCAGGTATCATGGATCAGTTTGGATATGTCAAAATACTTGAAGAGGTCATGTTGCCTTATGCTGAAGAGGACATGCCCTTGAAATGGGTGTTTCAACAAGACAATGACACCAAGCACACTAGTAAACCAGAAAAATCTTGGTTCCAAACCAACAAAATTAATGCCTCGCAGATGTGAAGAAATCATGAAAAACTGTGGTTAAACAACTAAATACTAGTTTAGTGATTCACAGGATTGCTAAAAAAGCAGTTTGAACATAATAGTTTTGAGTTTGTAGCGTCAACAGCAGATGCTACTATTATTGTGAACACCCCCTTTTCTACTTTTTTTTACTAATAGCCCAATTTCATAGCCTTAAGAGGGCATTCATGAATGCTTGTCTTATATATATCATATATATATATATATATATATACTCAACAAAAATATAACGCAACACTTTTGCTTTGCTCCCATTTTGTATGAGATGAACTCAAAGATGTAAAACTTTTTCCACATACACAATATCACCATTCCCTCAAATATTGTTCACAAACCAGTCTAAATCTGATAGTGAGCACTTCTCCTTTGCTGAGATATCCATCCACCTCACAGGTGTGCCATACACGATGCTGATTATACACCATGATTAGTGCACAGGTGTGCCTTAGACTGCCCACAATAAAAGGCCACTCTGAAGGTGCAGTTTGTTTTATTGGGGGGGATACAGTCAGTATCTGGTGTGACCACCCTTTGCCTCATGCAGTGCAAACATCTCTCTTTGCATAGAGTTGATCAGGTTGTCAATTGTGGCCTGTGGAATGGTTGGTCCACTCCTCTTCAATGGCTGTGCGAAGTTGCTGGATATTGGCAGGAACTGGTACATGCTGTCGTATACGCCGGTCCAGAGCATCCCAAACATGCTCAATGGGTGACATGTCCGGTGAGTATGCGGCCATGCAAGACTGGGACATTTTCGCTTCCAAGAATTGTGTACAGATCCTTGCAACATGGGGCCGTACACTATCCTGCTGCACATGAGGTGATGTTCTTGGATGTATGGCACAACAATGGGCCTCAGGATCTCGTCACGGTATCTCTGTGCATTCAAAATGCCATCAATAAAATGCACCTGTGTTCTTCTTCCATAACAGACGCCTGCCCATACCATAACCACACTGCCACCATGGGCCACTCGATCCACAACACTGACATCAGAAAACCGCTCACCCACACGATGCCACACACGCTGTCTGCCATCTGCCCCTGAACAGTGTGAACCAGGGATTCATCCGTGAAGAGAACACCTCTCCAACGTGCCAAACGCCTGTGAATGTGAGCATTTGCCCACTCAAGTCAGTTACGACGACGAACTGGAGTCAGGTCGAGACCCTGATGAGGACGAAGAGCATGCAGATGAGCTTCCCTGAGACGGTTTCTGACAGTTTGTGCAGAAATTCTTTGGTTATGCAAACCGATTGTTTCAACAGCTGTCCGAGTGGCTGGTCTCAGACGATCTTGGAGGTGAAAATGCTGGATGTGGAAGTCCTGGGCTGGTGTGGTTACACGTGTTGTGTGGGCCGCCAGAAGAGGAGGTACTGCTGGCCCAGTGCGGGCTTCAGGCACGAGAGGGCGCTGCCGCCACGGGGGTGACAGTTGTCACTCATTATCTCTTGACAGCTGTCACCCATCTACACTACATCATCTCACTCCATAAAGACTGGACGTCATCTCCACCTCGTTGCCGAGATATCATCTACCTGTGAAGGTAATATTCTCTGCTAAAACTGTCATAGTCTGAACTCTTTTGCAGCCGTTTTCCTGTGGTGTGCCTTATCTGCTGGATTGGCGTTTGTGTGAACAGCGACGGCTTCGCTTCACACCCAAACCAGATAAGTGGTGTAACAGGAGCTGCACGAGTGTGTGATTAGAGGTGGAGGTGACTTTCCACCTTCTGACTGTTTTGTTAGTGGGTGTGCACACACCCAATCTCACTGTTTGTGCTCCTCGCCAGCAGTACCCAGAATCCGACAGTCGGGGATGGTGATCACCTGGGAATTCGGGACTTGGCGGCTCCAGTATTCCACCAGGTTCTGTGGCGGTGGGAAATCGTGTGGTCCCCGGCTCTTCTCAGGACAGACGTCTTCTATCTCGAGTCTGCCCACACGTCACCTTGGTGGTATTGACTGCTATCAGATTCTATGATTGTCTGTATCATCGTTGTGCACATTCACAACATTAAATTGTTACCTTTTGGCTCATCTATTGACCGTTCATTTGCACCCCCTGTTGTGGGTCCGTGTCACTACACTTTCTCCAACAGGATATCTCGGCCAACGTCATGGATCCCGAGGGGCGTCAACCATCTGTTGGACAGCCAATGGAAGAGTGGTGCACAGGCGTCGGCTGGAGGCGTGATTGGTGAGTTGCAGCACATCCTCACCGCCTTTACCGCTCGGATGGACCTGATGACCGAGCAAAACATCATCCTTAATCGCAGGATGGAAGCGTGCGCTCAGGGCGCTGCTGCAGCTCCTCCTCCTGCTGACCCGGTGCCAAATACAGAAATTCCACTGGTCATTCAACAACCCCCTCCCCACCATCCCCTGAAGCATACATAAGCCCCCCAGAGCCGTACGGAGGTTGTGTGGAGACGTGCGTGGACTTTCTTATGCAGTGTTTGCTCGTCTTTGCACAGCGTCCCGTGATGTACGCGTCTGATGACAGCAAGGTGGCTTACGTGATTAATTTGCTTCGAGGTGAGGCACGTGCTTGGGCTACAGCGCTTTGGGAACAAAGTTCACGGCTCCTTGCCTCTTATACTGGGTTTGTGAGGGAGCTCAGAACTGTTTTGATCAACTAACAGAGGCGAGACCGCGTCTACCGTGCTGCTGTCAATGAGACAGGGGTGCAGGAGCGCAGCCGAATATGCAGTCGACTTCCGCATCACGGCTGCGAGATCCGGCTGGAATATGACTGCGCTCCGCGCCGCCTTCATAAACGGACTGTCGTCGGTCCTGAAGGAGCACCTGGTGGCTAAGGAGGAACCGAGGGACTGGCTGAGCTTATCGATTTGGTTATACAATTGGACAATCGGTTAGAAGAACACAGACAGGAGCGAGGCGAAGGGCGTGGTCAGGTACAAGCCGTCCCTCTTCCTCCCGGGTCCGAAAGGGAGCCGTCTTCCCCACGCTCCACAGCCACAGCACTCCGTGTGGCTACAGCTCCCCCTGCTGACGATGCTAGGGACACGAGCAGGGCCACATTCAGACAGAGGAGGCTGGTCTGCGGGGAGTGCTTTATCTGCGGCTTGAGTGAGCATCAGCAGAGAGACTGCCTCAAACAGTCAAAACACAAACGCCCCGCATTTAGAGACTGGGCTGAGGGGGGGTCAAAACATTCATGTGGGTCATACACATCTTTCAACACGACTCCCAGTTACAATCCTGAGCGGGGATTTAACCCTTCAAGCCCCAGCACTGGTGGACACGGGGTCAGAAGGGAATCTGCTGGATAGCAGATGGGCAAGGGAGGTAGGGCTCCCTCTGGTGGTGCTTTCTTCGCCAGTGAGGGTGCGAGCACTAGATGGCACTCTTCTCCCATTTATCACACACAAGACACTACCTGTAACCCTGGTAGTGTCTGGGAATCACCGGGAGGAGATTGAGTTTTTTGTAACTCCTTCTACCTCCCGCGTGATTTTGGGCTTCCCATGGATGATTAAACACAATCCCGGATTGATTGGCCGTCTGGGGGTTGTGGCTCAGTGGAGCGAACCCTGCCACCGGAATTGTTAGGATCCTCTGTTCCTCCGGTTGTAATGCTAATGGGAGGTTAAAGTCCTCCCAATCTGACGGCGGTGCCGGTTGAGTACCACGATCTTGCTGACGTCTTCAGCAAGGATCTGACGCTCACTCTTCCCCCGCACCGTCCGTACGATTGTGCCATTGATTTGGTCCCGGGCGTTGAGTTGAGCAGGCTGTACAATCTCTCACGTCCTGAGCGCGAATCAATGGAGACCTACATCCGGGACTCATTAGCTGCCGGGTTGATCCGGAATTCCACCCTCCCCGATGGGTGCAGGTTTCTTTTTGTGGGCAAGAAGATGGCGGACTCCATCCATGCAGTGATTACAGGGGGCTGAACGACATAACGGTTCGTAATCGATACCCTTTACCCCTGTTGGATTCAGTGTTCACGCCCCTGCATGGAGCCCAAATTTTCACCAAACTGGACCTTAGAATGCGTACCACCTGGTTTGGATCCGGAAGGGGACGATGGAAGATGGCATTCAACACACCATTAGGTCATTTTGAGTACCTGGTCATGCCGTTCGGCCTCCACTAACGCCCCCGCGACGTTCCAAGCATTGGTAAACGACGTCTTGCGGGACTTCCTGCACCGATTCGTCTTCGTATATCTGGATGACATACTCATATTTTCCACGGACCCTGAGACTCATGTCCAGCATGTACGTCAGGGTCCTGCAGCGGTTGTTGGAGAACCGGCTGTTTGTGAAGGGCGAGAAGTGTGAGTTTCACCGCACCTCTTTGTCCTTCCTGGGTTCATCATCTCCTCCAACTCCATCGCCCCTGATCCGCCAAGGTTGCGGCGGTGAGAGATTGGCCCAACCAACAAGCCGTAGGAAGCTGCAACAGTTCCTCGGCTTTGCAAATTTCTACAGGAGGTTCATTAAGGGCTACAGTCAGGTAGTTAGCCCCTGACAGCCCTGACCTCTCCAAAAGTCCCCCTTCACCTGGTCGGATCGGTGCGAAGCCGCGTTCAAGGAGTTGAAACGCCGGTTCTCGTCTGCACCAGTTCTGGTGCAGCCCGACCCTAGCCGCCAGTTTGTGGTTGAAGTGGACGCCTCTGACTCAGGGATAGAGCCAGTGCTATCCCAGAGCGGAGAGACCGATAAGGTTCTTCACCCGTGTGCCTACTTTTCTCGCAGGTTGACCCCAGCTGAACGGAACTATGACATCGGCAATCGAGAACTCCTTGCGGTGAAAGAGGCTCTTGAGGAGTGGAGACACCTGTTGGAGGGAGTGTCTGTGCCTTTCACGGTTTTCACTGACCATCGGAACCTGGAGTATATCAGGACTGCCAAGCGGCTGAACCCCAGGCAAGCCCGCTGGTCACTGTTCTTCGGGCGTTTTGACTTCCGAATCACCTCCCACCCCGGGACCAAAAACCAGAGATCGGATGCATTGTCCCGGGTGCATGAAGACGAAGTCAAGACTGAGCTGTCGGATCCACCGGAGCCCATCATTCCAGAGTCCACTATCGTGGCCACCCTCACCTGGGACGTGGAGAAGACCGTCCGGGAGGCCCTGGCATGGAGCCCGGACCCCGGAACAGGGCCGAAGAACAGACTCTACGTCCCACCAGAGGCAAGAGCTGCTGTCTTGGATTTCTGTCACGGTTCTAAGCTCTCCTGTCATCCGGGGGTGTGAAGGACCGTGGCAGTGGTCCGGCAGCGCTTCTGGTGGGCGTCCCTGGAGGCCGATGTCCGGGGATATATCCAGGCCTGCACCACCTGTGCCAGGGGCAAGGCAGACCATCAGAAGGCACAGGGACTTCTTCAGCCACTTCCTGTGCCTCATCGCCCCTGGTCCCACATCGGTCTGATTTTGTCATGGCCTACCGCCGTCCCAGGGCATGACGACCTCTTCACTGATAGTGGACCGGTTTTCCAAGGTGGCTACTCGTGGCCCTCCCGAAGCTCCCCACGGCCCAGGAGACTGCAGACCCTCCTGGTCCACCACGTCGTCCGTCTGCATGGGACTACCTACCGACATAGTCTATGATGTGGTCCCAGTCTCCTCACAGTAGGAGGAGCTTCTGCAGGAACTGGGGGCCACTGTGAGCCTCTCGTCCGGGTCTCACCCGCAGACCAATGGACAGGCGAACGGGCCAATCAGGAATGGAGCAAGCCCTGCGCTGTGTGACGTCCGCACACCCGAGACCTGGAGTGAACACTTGGCCTGGATCGAGTATGCGCATAACAGCCAGGTGTCCTCTGCCACCGGCCTCTCCCCATTTGAGGTGTGTTTGGGTATCAGCCCCATGTTCCCTGGTGGAGGGACGGAGGTCGGTGTTGCCACTCGGTCCAGGCCCACCTGCGGAAGTGCCGTCGGGTGTGGCGCTCCGCCCGTTCTGCCTTGTTGAAGGCCCGGACGAGGGCGAAGACACATGCAGACCGCCGGCGATCCCCGGCCCCTGCTTACCAGCCCGGGCAGAAGGTGTGGCTATCCACGAAGGACATCCCCCTCCAGGTGGACTCCCCGAAACTCAAGGACAGGTATATTGGGCCATACAAGATCCTCAAAATCCTCAGTCCTGCCGCAGTGAAGCTCCAACTCCCGGCTTCACTGCGGATCCACCCGGTCTTTCGTGTGTCAAGGATCAAACCTCACCACACCTCACCCCTCTGTGCTCCCGGACCGGCGCCGCCTCCTGCCCGGATCATCGACGGGGAGCCGGCTTGGACGGTGCGCCGGCTCCTGGACGTCCGTCGGATGGGCCGGGGGTTCCAGTATTTGGTGGACTGGGAGGGGTATGGACCCGAAGAACGCTCCTGGGTGAAGAGGAGCTTCATCCTGGATCCGGCCCTCCTGGCCGATTTCTACTGCCGTCACCCGGACAAGCCTGGTCGGGTGCCAGGAGGCGCCCGTTGAGGGGGGGGTCCTGTTTGTGGGCCGCCAGAAGAGGAGGTACTGCTGGCCCACCACCAGAGGGCGCCCTGCCTGAAGTGCGGGCTTCAGGCACGAGAGAGCGCTGCCGCCACGGACACAGCTGGGGGTGACAGCTGGACATGACTCTCATTATCTCTTGACAGCTGTCACCCATCTACACTACATCATCTCACTCCATAAAGACCGGACATCATCTCCACCTTGTTGCTGAGATATCATCTACCTGTGAAGGTAATATTCTCTACTGTATCTAAAACTGTCATAGTCTGAACTCTTTTTGCAGCCGTTTTCCTGTGGTGTGCCTTATCTGCTGGATTGGCGTTTGGTGTGAACAGCGACGGCTTCGCTTCACACCCAAACCAGATAAGTGGTGTAACAGGAGCTGCACGAGTGTGTGATTAGAGGTGGAGGTGACTTTCCACCTTCTGACTGTTTTTGTTGCTGGGTGTGCACACACCCACATCTCACTGTTTGTGCTTCTCGCCAGCAGTACCAGATCCGACAGTCGGGGACGGTGATCACCTGGGAATTCGGGACTTGGCGGCTCCAGTATTCACCAGGTTCTGTGGCGGTGGAAATCGTGTGGTCCCGGCTCTTCTCAGGACAGACGTCTTCTATCCTCGAGCCTGCCCACACGTCACCTTGGTGTATTGACTGCTATCAGATTCTGTGATTGTCTGTATCATCGTTGTGCACATTCACAACATTAAATTGTTACCTTTTGGCTCATCTATTGAGTTTATTTGTGCCCCCTGTTGTGGGACCATGTCACTACACTTTCTCCAACAACACGTGGTCTGTGGTTGTGAGGCTGGTTGGATGTACTGCCAAATTCTCTGAAACGCCTTTGGAGACGGCTTATGGTAGAGAAATGAAAATTCAGTACACGAGCAACAGCTCTGGTTGACATTCCTGCTGTCAGCATGCCAATTTCACGCTCCCTCAAATCTTGCGACATCTGTGGCATTGTGCTGTGTGATAAAACTGCACCTTTCAGAGTGGCCTTTTATTGTGGGCAGTCTAAGGCACACCTGTGCACTAATCATGGTGTCTAATCAGCATCTTGATATGGCACACCTGTGAGGTGGGATGGATTATCTCAGCAAAGGAGAAGTGCTCACTATCACAGATTTAGACTGGTTTGTGAACAATATTTGAGGGAAATGGTGATATTGTGTATGTGGAAAAAGTTTTAGATCTTTGAGTTCATCTCATACAAAATGGGAGCAAAACCAAAAGTCTTGCATTTATATTTTTGTTGAGTGTATATATATATATATATGGCTGGCTGCTCTCAGCCATCAGTTGCAGGCGTTTGCCGCCTGCAACGAGGTCTCGCTGCTCTCAGCCATCAGCTCACACTCTGTGCACACGGGCCTCCGCCAGCAGATGTTCAATTAGAAACAAATGAGCAAATGAGAGATGTGACAAGAAAAAAGTGACATTTCAAGCTGATGAAATGTTTTTTTAATAAACCATATCAGCACGTACCTTAAACCTGAAACAGCAGCACAACGGATCATTTAATCACCGTCTTTATTAATACACCTGTTTCCATAAAACGCTGATTAATCCCAAGTCCTCATAAAATTAAGCCCCGAGACTTTCGATGAGACTCGCATTAAAGTCTCCTTGAAACCGAGATGAGCTGCGCGGCGAGTTCACTGCCTCGGCCACGTGTCTGGAGATCTTGTGACGGCAATTCTTCCTTAAGTGCGTCTGGCGGAGCAGATGGGCTCATAAATGGAGATTGCTCCTCCACGTATGTGACCGCTATGCTTATTTGCCGCGCCAATGTCGGAGGGGCATCCTGTGCGACACGCAGGCGGCAGGTCACCACGACGATGAGACAATCAGCTCACATACACAAAAGCCCTCTGCTCTGTTTGACACCCAGAATTCCACACAGATGGACAGCTGAAGCGCTAAACACCACGCAGGTAAAGCAGAAGTAAAGTGCGCTCATCTGAGCAGGTCGTGTACCGAGCAACACAAAGAAACACCAACAATCTCCTCAGCAGTGTGTGATTTCTGCAGGAAAATTGTCCCACTTTGAATCCACAGGCCCATCAGCGTGTCACACCGATCAGATTTCTTTACGGAACGACAAAAGTGCTGTTTGGACATGTTAACCACAGCGGAGACGCAACAAAACACAAGCAGCGACACGCACTGCATCCTGCCCTGAGTGTGCGCGTACACACACACACACACACACACACACACACACACACACACACACACACACACACACACACACACACACACACACACACACACAGTCTAGATGCTGCATTTTATCTCTCTGAAGTCAGAGACATTTGTCTGAAACATGTTTCACTCAGATTCATTTTCAATTAGAGATGAAAGTGAGATAATGTTCTTTTATTACTGGCAGACATCCATCAGCAGGGGGCGCTCACACATTACTAATGTCATGTTCAGACACTTCCTGACTTTGCTGTTGATACTGTGGCCACCTGACAGAAGCTGGAGGTCATGTGATCACCCGTTCCATCTGTGTTCAGATGCTAAAACTGAAAATGTGTCTTTCAGATTACAGTGACATTTTGTAGACATGTGTTCGCTGGATTATGGAGGAGATTAACAAAAGTCTGCAGTGAACTGATTTCTATTACTTTGAATTCTTTGTTCTGTTTCTTGGACATGTGTCGTAAAGGGCCCTATCTTGAATTTCTATAGAACATGGTCTGCAGTGCGTTTGTAGTTCAAATGCATTTGAAGATGTGTCCAACTCCATTTTGTCATTTATACAGTCTAATGTAGTGCCCAGGGTGCAAAGTGGTTATATTTATTCAGAGATTTAGTCCTAGAGGTGTCATCTTTCTTTGGCTTGGGGGTCCAAATCTAACCTTTCATCCACATTGTGACACCTGGGTAATGGATCAAGTAAGGGATTGCCTGTTGGGGTAAAGTACGGTGGGGACCTAGTGTCCACTCTGGCTGCTACATTCACGATGAAGAAGAGACAGCTAAAGGGGTTTTGGTTAAAAAAGAAGTCCTTAATGATGGGTCAGGCAGAGGAGGTGATGGCTTCTAACCCAGTGGCAGTGATGGGGGATGAAGGCTGCAGCAGGTCCACAGGCCCAAATGTCTGGGATTTCCCATCATCAGACCAGGCTGAGGAGCTGTTAAGGTCTGTGCGTTCATCGACATCACCACGTCAAACAAACTCACACACATTAAAGCAAACATACTAAATGGACAAAACGCTGTGTGCACTCTGAGCGTTTTCATGAGTGTTTTGGCACTTCCTCAGTGGGGAGGAGGAGTAACAGGAAGACAGAGGATGGGAAGGAGAGGAAGAGTAGGAGCCAGTAAACCAGTAGCAATCAATATGTCTGGTATTTATATTTATATTTGTAAATTGTTTTTTTTTACTTTCATATTTGATGCTCTGTGTGCTTCTTACCCTGTGTGCTGCTATACAATGCTGCTGGAACCTCAATTTCTCTGATGGAGTCTTTCCAAGAGATCAGTAAAGTTCTATCTTATCTAATCTAATCTAACAAATAAAGTAAAATAAATACTCAAACACAGAAAAGGGAGGAGACCACAATGTTCCTTCTGACACGCCCACCCACTTGCTCATTTGTGTGAGCTCGTCGGTGATGTGATGTCCATATTGACATGATCACACCCACTACAGTGTTACATGCTTGTCTGGTATTTATATTTATATTTGCAAATTGTGTGTGTGTGTTTTTTTACTTTCGTTTTTGTGTGCTTCGTACCCTGTGTGCTGCTATACAATGTGCTGTACCCTGAGGGAGTCTTCCCAAGGGACCATTAATGTTCTTTTTGAGCTAATCTAATCTAAATTTCTGTTTCTGTTTACACACAAACCTTAAAAAAAAAACAAAAAAAAAACTCAGGTCCATGTTGAGGTGTTTTAATGGATGAAGAAACAAACAAAAGAACTGCCTGTAGATTTCTCACATGCAGGTGGGCAATTCTATGGTAATGGAATTACAAAAGCAGCAAAATCTGGACATATGTCATTTAACCACGACAGATTAGCTCAGATTGTAATTCCGTTACCACAGAATAGCCCAGGTGTAACTAATCTCAAACTATCATCTATGTGGGAAAGAAATTTCTCTGGAAATCTGATACGGTGAATTTTCACACCTAATTATCAACTCTCACTTCCCACAATCCATTTCATGCCTTCATTAACTCCTCGGGTGTGGAAGCTCAGCATCACTTTTAGATCTGTGCAGTTCAATAAAGTGTGTGATGCAGGACAAAGCAAAGCTTTTTATTATTTCACCTTTAATGAAAGAAGATATGTGACTTTTGATATCACTGTTACCGTGCAGACATTTTGTCTAACTTTTGTCGAACTTCCCTGCCTTCTGTTATGTTTTGTTTCCGTGTGCTGCCTCACATCTGCAAGTCTGCTAATCCAGAGCGAAAGGGAAGGACGGAACTTTGAACAAATGTTTCCTTGGCAACAAGCTTCCTGCACTCATCTTGTTCAAAGATGTCATTCAAACTGTTACACTCCCAAGTGTGCAATCGCTACCACAGACTGGTGCAAAAAATTACACAGCGCACAAAATCAAAAGGTGTGTAACAGCAGCAGATAGCAATGTGTGGCTCACTGCACACACACACACACACACACACTGCACCTTCTCCCTCACGGTTGTGTTAAGTGTTTGTTCAGATTTAAGTTGTGATTAGGTTTTCATTGTTTAATTGACCCGACCAAAGCTGAGAGCGGTGCTCAAACTGCGGTGCATGGACCCTCAGCGGTCATAAATTCTCTTTCTTTTTCTGTATTAAATTCACCCAGAAATGATTTATTTTGACTTAAATGCTAACTTGAAATGAGTCTTTTAAACTCCTGCAGGTTGTTTGTTGAGGAGCAGCTTTGGGTTTGATCACCTCAGAACCAGTGATGGAGAATAAATATGGTTCATGAAGATCACTCAAAGAACCACCAGCATCACGTGCAAGATAAGGCGAGCTGTCGGAGAAAAGAGCAGATCATCAAATCCAGTTCAGAGAATAGAAAGATGTGGATTCCTTAAACATATTTTGGCCATCGGGTATTCCGAGGACTTTGCGTCCACTGGTCCATCTGTGCTCAGCATAACTCCAGTTGTACATACACATGAAATCAGTTAACAGAAATAAAACTTCAATTTCAGGTATTTGCAGAACATTAAACCATATTTTAAATATATGGGGGGGGGCAGGAAATTAACCACAGCAGGCTGAATAACAACAATGGACACATGGTGGACTTGCACAGAGTAACGTTTAAGCCAACAGCCGTGAGGGTTACAGACGGTCTGGAGGTCCACCTGCAAAAATTTTGGCAAGTGTGGAATAAATATTATTGGTCACATGGTGCATTTATGTTTGGAAACCTTTCACCCCGGTGACCTTGACCTTTTCAAACAACCAAATGAAAGCACACAGATTTGGAGTTTGCACCAACGTGTGTGAATAAAGACACAAGCGGCAGCATCAGAGCGCTCTGACAACTAAGAAAGGGATTTGTTCTTGCCACACCCAAATCCCTTTAATGCTTCCCTGCAGGAATAAACACTTTCTTCAAAGATTCCACAGATCCAGAACAAATGGATGCATGAGTGGTGAAGCCCACAAACACTCTAGGACTTTAAGAGATAGTGTCTTAAGCAGAACGGTGGATCCCGTAGCGGCTCACGAGACGACAGCTGCATGTGGTGCGAGGGCTCGAACACACTTGATGTCTTGCTGGTGTGACATGGTGAACGGGGCTGTTTTTGAGCCCGCACCTGACACGGCCCACTTCCACACTCATCAGCAGCCCTGCTCAGCTCTGCGCTCTCAGCTGCTTTGTTCCAGCTGATGTCATCTAAACCGCGTCCCTGCAGGGTTGTCTGGGGTAGATAAGACATCCCCTCCCTTCACCGCTCTCCCGCAGGAAAGAAAAAAAGGGGGCTGCTGCTATGAAGATGGATTACCCAGCTGGTGACACCAGCTCCCGTTCTGCCGGAGCCACTGTGGAGTGCTAATGCAATTACAGCAATTAATCTTCAACAAAAGGGGTTCGCGGCTCCCCCTTATGATTTTGCACCTTCGCGTGCAGGTGCGAACCCAAACACAGCTGAGGAAAGAACAGCGTTTCGCCAGCCATGTGCAGTTCTCTCACTTCATTCATTGTTTTCCAAACGTTTACACTGAGCACAGTCGTCAAGCTGCAGCAGCACCACAGTTATCAGGACCAGCAGTAAAGAACCAGTTACGGCCCCCTGACACGAGCATGATTTGATTTCATGCATTAGCATGACCTGCTTCGTGCTGGAGTGCAAACTCATCTTCAACGGGTGCAGACTTAAGAGAGGTGCCGGTGCGTGCACACACAGAGAATTTTTAAATGTTCAAAAATCTTTCACACACAAATGTCATGCTCCGTGGCGCGATCTAATCACCAACACGATGTGCAGCTCATCAAGTGGAGTAAGAAGTGAACAGAGCGAGTGGTGACATCAGCGGATCGCATCAGAGTGCAGCTCGTCTGAACGATTAGAACAAGAAGAGAAATCTCTCATAAACATACATTAACAGCTGCAGAGAAGAAGGAAAGAAAACGCAACTCTTTTACCAAAGCCATGACAAGGTAAACATGACAAATAATTACATTTTTAGGCTGAAGCTGGAGCGGTCCTCTGTGATTCAGGAAGTGATTACAGCCGTTGTAAATGGCCAGTTTACAGTGTTATTCACAGTGTCCAGCACAGAGCACGTGGCAGCAAAATGACAACTGCATGAGGTGATTTTTCAGGCAAGCTGGAAAGGCCTTTATTTTGGAAATTACAGGTCACATGACACACAGAAAGCATCACGACATAAGAATGACACGACCCATCATGTATTTTAGAATGCTGGCTTCTCATGGAGCAACACTGTTTTCATGTGGACAAAAAAAAGCAGGGTGATACTCACACATACACACACGACCCACAAAATCACCATCACAGTGCATTTTAATCACATGTACCAGCACGACCCACAAAACCGCCATCGCAGTGCGTTACATTCACCCATACACGCAACAACCCGCATGACCTCCATCGCAGTCCATTATAATCAGACTTCAGACAACTTTATTGATCCCAAAAAAGGGCAATTACGTTTACACTCCAAATACCTCAGACAAGATACAGCAATTAATCCACAATTATTACTTGTTAACGTAATAATGGCACACATCAAAATTAAAGACAACACATATACGAGGTCTGTTAGAAAAGTATCCGACCTTTTTATTTTTTTCAAAAACATGATGGATTTGAATCACATGTGCTTACATGAGCCAACCTTGAACCTTCGTGTGCATGCGTGATTTTTTTCACGCCTGTCGATTGTGTCATTTGCTTGTATGCAGCCTTTGTGTAAGGATGGGTGGAGTCTCTCGTCGTTTTTTTTTTCTTTGCAAGGAAATGGCGGAACGACTGGAGCAGCGTGACTGCATCAAATTTTGCCAGAAACTGGGTGACAGCCAGGTGGAAATCATTTGAAATATTCAGACGGCTTTTGGTGACGATCCTATGGGCATCACACAGATTAAGGAGCGGTACAACCGGTTTAAAGATGTCCGCACAACGGTGGACAGCGCGCTGTGCCGGAGGTCGGCCATCAACATGCTGAAATGACCGGATCATTCCAAAGTGAACTCTGTGGTGATGTGGGACCGTCGTGTGACTAACCGAGAAATTGCGGAAGAGGTGGACATCAGCACTTTTTCGATGAAAAGAGCTGCAGCGATATTCATTGGCACGAAGCTGATGGCACAGCAAAAGTGCCTCCTTGTTGAAGCCTCACAGGACATGTTGTGACATGCCCAGCTCGTCCACCATTCAGAAGATTCAGACGGCTTTCGGTGGCTTTTCAGTCGTGTGACTATCCAAGAAATTGTTGACGAGGTGGGCAGGTCACAACTAACTGGGTAACTGCTATCGGAGTGCGTTTAATCACAGGTACACACACCGACCCAACATAACGGCCATCACAGTGTGTTATATTCATATGTACATGCATCGGCCCACATAACTGCCATCACAATGTGTTATAATCACATGTACACGCACACACAGACCCATGTAACTGCCATCGTAGTGTGTTTATAATCACATGTACACACGCCGACCTGCGTAATCACCATTGCAGTGTGTTATAATCACATGTTCACGCACTGACATGTGTAACCTCCATGGCAGTGTGTTATAAACAATCACACGTACACGCACCAACCCGCATAGCTGCCATCCCAGTGTGTTATAATCACACATACTTGCACCGACCCATGTAACCCTCATCGCAATGTGTTACAATCAGACATACACATACTGACCTGCGTAACCTGCATCGCACTGCGCTACAATCACACGTATACACACCGAACCGCATAACTGCCATCACAGTGCCGTACAATCACATGTACACGCACTGACATGCGTAACCTCCATGGCAGTGTGTTATAAACGCATGTACACATACCAACCCGCGTAACCTTCATCGCACTGCACTACAATCAACCGCATAGCTGCCATCCCAGTGTGTTATAATCACATGTACACGTGCCGACCTGCGTAATCGCAGCCCAGTCTCACGTTTTTTTTTTCGTGGTCCTGTGATGAAATGAGTCAAATTTTTGTGACGGGGTGTTTTTTCTCACTATTCCTAACCCTACTCCTACCCCGACCCTAACCTTAACCATAACCTAATCTTAGTCTTTCCCCCACCCTAACCATAACCACCCCGACCCCCACCACTTCACTTTTAATTTTGTGCAGCCGTTACGGAATGAATTAGAATGAATTCGTGCTGCCGTGATGAAAATGAGGTGCTTTTCGTCACAATATCACGAACCAATAGATTAATGTATATTTCGTGCTGCTGAATCTCGACGCCGTGAGACCAGGTTGGTAATCGCTACTGTAGTGTGTTATAATCACATGTACACAGGCCGACCTGTGTAACTGCCATCGCAGTGCGTTACAATCACATGTACACGCACCGACCAATGTAATCGCCATCGCAGTGTTACAATTACAGGTACACACACCAACCCACGTATCCGTCATCGCAGTTTGTTATAATCACATTTACACACACCAACCCCCATAACCATCATCGCAGTGCGTTGTAATCACATGTACATGCACCGACCTGCGTAATCTGCAGGAAACATTTGACACAAACTCCATGTATAAAAAATATTTCCCATTCATGGAAATTTTTCCTCATCGCGTAACCAAGTGAGTCATTATCCAGCAAAGATTCAGCAAAAGACACAAAACCAGGAAATTTTTCTTTAAGTTACAGTTACAACAAAGCAACTGAAAAATCTAAATCATTTTAGAGGAATTCATGAATTACTCTTCAGTGATTTATTTATTTGTTTTCTTGTTCAGACTTTGTGAGACTTTCAAACCAGTAAATGCAGCAATACAAATCCAGCAATGTATCACATCTTCCTTTTCATATTTTATAGCACAGTTAGTTACATTTTCCATGAAGGTGTCCATTCGTGTAAAACCAAAGACTAAGGGAAAATCAATCCAAATGATGAGTTTAAGTGGTCCAGGTGCTGTGCAGGTTGATCTGTGATGGATGTGGTGCAGGGCGAGTGAAGGGCAGCAGCAGCAAAACCACCATGCAAATTCCTCGTCACTTTGTCTGAAGAGCAACAACACTGCTTTGTATGTATGCAAAGACACTGTGCACATAGGGCTGCTGTCAGAGCCGAGTCACGCTCGAGCTGTGACACCCAACGGGTGACCTCTGTTTGCATCCAGGCCAGACTTCACGCATCACTCAGACAGACGCACACAAACATGGGTGTGGCAGAGGTCAAACATGACATGAGGTTAAAATCATCTCCATAGCCTCGAAGTCTGGCAACCTGTCAGAAGTGGAGTCATTTGATTTCTGCAGCTCTTATCTTCCCCGCTGAGGTGAAAAGTGCTTGATTAGCACATTGGATTCACTCAGCAGCCGGTGAGTTTGGCTGCTGCTGAAGTTAAAACAGCCCAAACCCCATTAAGCATTTGTCATTTCAGCTTCAAGGTGCTTTTCTCTTCGCTGCGCATGAAGTGTCTTCACCACCTTTGAGGTCTGTGTCCAAACCTGTCCAACGACCAACAGCAAATAGCACACGACAACCACACATCTTGTTTTTATCAAAACAAGAAGTTCTTATTCTGAAAAGTTCAGCTGATGAAAATGTGCCTAAATAACTTGATCAACACTGGCATTTCATTAGAATTTTATTTATTGAAAGGTATCAGAGGGCTGATTCATACTCTGTGTGCACTACACACTACAATATAAATGTACAAGTAAATATACACTCACTGGACACTTTATTAGGTATGCCTAGTATCAGGTGGGCCTCCCTTTGTCCTTCAAAACTGCCTTAAATTTTTCATGGCATAGATTCAACAAGGTTTTGGAAGCGTTCCTCAGAGATGTTGGTCCATACTGACATGATAGCATCACATAGTCGCCCATTCCACCAGTCTGCCCATTCTCCTCTAACCTCTGACACCAACAAGGCATTTTCATCTACACAACTGCCGCTCACTGGATATCTCTAGGGTTTACAGAGAATGGGCCAAAAAGGGCCATTCTCTGTAAACCAACAGAGAATGGCCTGTTGGCATGTTGGCGAACACCCTGCATGTTCGCCAACATGCAGGGTGATAATTGAGTTCACAGTACTGAGGGGTCAGGATGTCCTTAAACAGAAGGCAGCTCGCGAGGTGTCGAGGTGTCTTTGAGCAGAAAGGAGATGGCACCAGTTGGTGTAACACGTGGCCGAGCTTTTGTACGGTGAAATAAACTTGGACTGTGTCACCACAGCTGGCCGACCCTGCTGGTAATAAGAAACCGTGCAGCTTGTTCCCTGTGAAGTGGCAAAGGTCTATTTATTCTTGCTGCAGATCATTTTGATATATTTTGTTGTAGTAAGCATAATGTTTCACTCCAGGTTGACTGTATATGAGTTTTATCGATTACCTTGGTTTTCACGTATGTGGTGAGTGCAATCTCTCTCCAAAATGTTAATGCATTCCGAGCAAAGGAGCAGCAGGAGATATATATATATATATATCTATATATATATAGATATATATATATATTGTGCATTGTGCATGCTTAACATGTCCACTATTATGCCCATCTGGGGAGAAACATCACACTGGAGGTAATTTACATGTGCAACAGATTTAAATTTCAACAAGATGTTACAGCTGCAACGAGCAAATGGTGTTTAGCATAAGATCTGTCAGGATGAAAAACATGAGCTGCAGGCATATCCCTAACAAGCCCAAGGGAATGAAAACGTGCAGCGCGGCATGCACCAGTGTTCAGTACCTGTTACTTTCTTGGAGGGCTTCACTGTCCTTTCGCCAAGAGATCGCACCCCAAGGAGACATCTTGGGCTTGCACTCGATAAGTGTGTCTCCTCCCACTTTCACCAGCGTCTGGCTCCTCAGCTGGTTGTGCGAGAAATCTGGGGCAACAGCTGCGACAAGAGCAGTATATTAAAGTCAGAGTGTGCACAACTCGCACGCTTCTTTTACACAGAACCATCACTGATAAAAATCCCACAATTTCAACACATCTATGGACTGGCAAAAGCAACAGTCAACCTGAGAAATGAGGACAGAACCTCATTTATCCAAAGACAGTTAAATGGGGTTGGGATTTTTAAGGACATACAGTGAGTGCAATAACAACAAATATATCAAAACAGACCAAATGCAAACGTAGATATTTGATGTTAGACTGCTGTATTTTCCAGAGTATAAGTCATGCTTTTTTTTTACTCATTTGGGAGGTCCTGCATCTTATATACCAAAAAAAGTCACATGTTTGCTACCACAATTTATATATGACTTTCTCAAGAATCAAAGCACTAAAGAAAATAAACTAAATAAATGCCAATAATATAAAGTACATAAGTGACCAGCTGGCGCTCAGCCTGGGTTCGTGTGTCATACATCATACAGACAAAGTGAGGAACCTTTGGGTAATTTTTGATTCCACATTGTCCTTTGACCTCCACATCAGGGATGTTATGAGAACTGCTTTTGTCCATCTGTGAAATATAGCGAGGAGCCTTCCCATCCTGTCTATGGCTGATGCTGAGACCCTGATTCATGCTTTTGTTTCTTCTAGACTGGATTACTGTAATGTCCTATTTTCATTCAGGGTTACCACAGTCCAGCATTAGGGGTCTTCAGCTAGTTCAGAACGCTGCTGCCAGACTTTTGACACGAAGCAGAAGATCTGAACATATCACACCTATTTTGTCGTCTTTACACTGGCTCCCTGTTTCTGTGAGAGCAGATTTTAAGGTTTTATTATTGACTTGTAAAGCTGTTCATGGACTGGCACTGTCTTATCTGGCCGATGTGATGGAACCCTACGTGCCAGCCTGGGATTTGCGGTCGCAGGATGTGGGACTTCTCCATGTTCCCAGGGTGAAGAAGAAGCCAGCGGGTCAAAGAGCCTTTTCTTATCGTGCACCCACCTTGTGGAACAATCTTCCTGTGACTGTGAGGCAGTCAGAGTCCGCTGGCATTTTTTAAGTCAAGACTTAAAACCTATTTTTATTCTCTTTCTTATGAATAGTTTTTATTTTTTAATCTATTTTATTCTTTTACTTCTGTTTTTAATTATGTATTTGAATTTGAATTGTACTTATTTATTTTAATTTTTTATGTTGAACTGTTGTGTGTGAGGTGCCTCGAGACGGCTTTTGTTGTTATTTGGTGCTTTATAAGGTGATTAAATTGAACTGAATTGAATACATGACAACAATGCGCAAAATCCCAAATAAAAGAGCTGATAATACAGAAAAAAGGTATGATACAGTATGCATCATGAAGTTACACTTTCATGAAATACTTTACCAAGTCACCATTGATGCCCTTGTGTGTTTTTTTAAAATTCATTTAAAAAAGTCATTAAAAAAATAATGAATGTGTTCTTGGCATTTTGTAAGCAATGGCTCATATCTGGACGGGTTCTTGCACGATCAATCAGTTTTTGAGAACTGCCTACTCCAAGGCAGATGTACCACATCACATCATACTGTTATTTCTGTTAGCATCCAATGGAGTCAATGTCCACTTATGTCTATTTCTGTGTTGCACTACGCCCGCTGTAGCTGATTAGGTCGACTCTTCACTGGCAGATCTTGGCGCAGGTATCATAAGGAAATGAACCTTCTGTCTGTGGTGACTGAGCTGCTTGCTGTTATCTGTGTGATCTTGCAACCTCCCATTGAACATCTCATCCCTTGACTGTTTTTGATGGTCTTGTTGATTTGCTTTCACCTGGTGTGGTCTGCTGCTGCCTCTTCCCATTCACATGAATCAATGGCACGTATCTTCATTGCGAGTTTGCAGACATCCTTGTATCCTTTTGGTCTGGTGCCAGTGCCCAGCTCATGACATAAAACAACTTTGGAGATCCTACCATGGTCCATATGAGTGATATGAGTGCAAACACATTGGGAATGTTTGCTTGGGACAGGACATCCTTGTTTGACACTCAGTCCTTCCTTGAGATTTCCAGGATCCTTCGATGGCAACACATGTGGGAGGTGTTGAGACAGCACTGTTGGTGAGTTTACAGGCTCCACGATTCACTGTGCTGACCACACAAGCCTGGCATATCTTGATCATGGTCTTTAACATCAGTATGCAATTGTCCCAGACCTTCTTGAGCTTGCTGTTGCCTTGTTAACTGAGGCTCTAGGGAGAGTTTACTGTCCACAGCAGTGGAGCTCAGATAGGGGAGCTGTTTAACAACTTTGAGAATGTGATTACCAGTCGCAATGCTCAGGACATTACTGACATACTGGCACGATATGTTTGTCTTTTTCAGAATGATGATGAAAGCAAACTGACTGCAGGTGCAAATCTGGTGAAACCCTCCACACACCACACCGTTCTTAGAAATGTTCTCATATCTGTCACCTGACTGCTCTCGAGAAAACTCTTTGTAAAAGTTTGGATCACGTTTGTTGTGTTGTGCTGTTAGTTTGTCCAATGACGTACAGACTCTGAAAATGGAGTGACTGTGTGTAAAAATGGCTGAAATTGTTAAACCTTTGAACACAATTTTGTTAAACCTTGAGTTAAAGCTAAACGTCCAAACTCCAAACATTTAGATTTTTTCATTTCATCCCTACTGTGTTGGTGTTATTGTCCAAATACTTATGACCTGGCTGTAATGTGCTGTGACACATACGAGACAGAATGAGAACCACTGACACAACAGCCTGCTTGTTTTTGCAGGAGGAACTTTGCAGTTGAGCGACATACAGGGAGGTGTTTTCATTCATGGACTGAAATCCTGCTGAGTTTCAGGACATCAACACTAATTAACACTAATACATTTTCTAAAACAGGTAACTATTTCTCAGTTTTAGCCTCAAACTACTGTTAGCTGATATTTTTCCTCTCAGCTAACATCATTTTGGCAGAATAACCTTTTGCCATTTTTATGGTTTTACGTGAGCTTTTATCAACAGATTCCAAAGCTGAACCCAACATTAACACAAGCAAACAAATGCAAACGTCTGACTTTGAGCAGTGCAGATGCCTGAGTTCATTCTGAATTCAATCTGCAACAAGATTAGGATGACACATGTTGGAACAAAAGCTGCTGCCAGGGCACGTTTGAGAGTGACAGGCCTGACAGGCCAGATGGGTGAGGCTGGAGAACAAAGCAGCTCTGGCATACATCACTGTCACACACACACATTCATCTTATAATTAATGCTTTTCAATTAGCGGCCAATAAGAGAGGGGCCGGGGGTCAACTGACAGGATTGAGCAAAGGGACAAGACTGAGCAAACTGCAAAATAATCGCTGACTATCTGCAGCACATTCTTCCAAGCCAACATACAAACACTGTGGGCATGGTCCTCCACTCAGCACAAAGCATCACAAAGCACAACATGAGAGTCACTGTCAGTTTCCACCCAGCAGAAAGCACACCACGAGTATCACTGTTAGCTCCACCTGGTACAAAGCAGCACAAAGAACAACACAAGAACCACTGTTAATTTCCACCTGCTATGAGGTGGCACAAATCAAATCAAATCAGTTTTATTTATATAGGACCAAATCACAACAGTTGCCCCAAGGCGCTTTATATTATAAGGCAAGGCCATACAATAATTACAGAAAAACCCCAACGGTCAAACCGACCCCCTATGAGCAAGCACTTGGCGACAGTGGGAAGGAAAAACTCCCTTTTAACAGGAAGAAACCTCCAGCAGAACCAGGCTCAGGGAGGGGCAGTCTTCTGCTGGGACTGGTTGGGGCTGAGGGAGAGAACCAGGAAAAAGACATGCTGTGGAGGGGAGCAGAGATCAATCACTAATGATTAAATGCAGAGTGGTGCATACAGAGCAAAAAGAGAAAGAAACACTCAGTGCATCATGGGAACCCCCCAGCAGTCTAAGTCTAGAGCAGCATAACTAAGGGATGGTTCAGGGTCACCTGATCCAGCCCTAACTATAAGCTTTAGCAAAAAGGAAAGTTTTAAGCCTAATCTTAAAAGTAGAGAGGGTGTCTGTCTCCCTGATCTGAATTGGGAGCTGGTTCCACAGGAGAGGAGCCTGAAAGCTGAAGGCTCTGCCTCCCATTCTACTCTTACAAACCCTAGGAACTACAAGTAAGCCTGCAGTCTGAGAGCGAAGCGCTCTATTGGGGTGATATGGTACTATGAGGTCCCTAAGATAAGATGGGACCTGATTATTCAAAACCTTATAAGTAAGAAGAAGAATTTTAAATTCTATTCTAGAATTAACAGGAAGCCAATGAATAGAGGCCAATATGGGTGAGATATGCTCTCTCCTTCTAGTCCCCGTCAGTACTCTAGCTGCAGCATTTTTAATTAACTGAAGGCTTTTCAGGGAACTTTTAGGACAACCTGATAATAATGAATTACAGTAGTCCAGCCTAGAGGAAATAAATGCATGCATTAGTTTTCAGCACTCAGAGATGAGTCCACTGTCTGAGGCCATAAGAAGATCATTTGTAACCTTCACTAATGCTGTTTCTGTACTATGATGAATTCTGAAACCTGACTGAAACTCTTCAAATAGACCATTCCTCTGCAGATGATCAGTTAGCTGTTTTACAGCTACCCTTTCGAGAATTTTTGAGAGAAAAGGAAGGCACAACATTGTTAGTTTCCGCCTGGTGCAAAGCACAAGTGTCACTTTTAAGTTGCAACTGGCACACACTGTTAGCATTGTTAGTTTCCACAGGCCCCAAGGTGGCACAAAGCACCACATGAGTCATTGTTAGTTTCCATCCGGCACAAAGCAGCCCTAAAGCGAGCAACACTGTTAATTTACACCCAGCACAAAGTTGCAAAATAGGCACAAAGCAGCACAAAAGCAGCACTAAAGCACAACATAGGCATCATTGTGAGCTTCCGTCTGGTGCACAAAGCACAACTTAAGCATCACTGTAAGTTTCCACATGACACAAAGGAACACAAAGCATGACGCAATTGTCATTGTTAGATGCATTAATAACGTGAAATTCTAAGATGTAATTCAAACATAAAACGTGAAAAAAAAAAAACGTTTCATTTTCTCCTGACAGTAGCTGAGCTGAGCCAACAACCAATGACAGTGCACCGTTTTAACCATATGATGCTTCGAAACCAATGGGTATTGGGAAAAGTAAAATATCACATTTATATTTATTACATGAGGCCAAAATATGGCCATCAGGTATTGTGAAGACTTTGTGTCCGTCTGTCTGTCTGTCTGTGCTCAGCATAAATCCAGTCCCATTACTGCCAAAGTCTTCAAATAAATTCACAGCACAGAACATTCTTGGGACACAGACCTTAGATGAGTTCAAAGATGGCTAACCTTGACCTATTCTGAAGGGGTCAAAAGGTCACATTATTCCTACACACTCATTCATTGATTACATGCTCATACAGCAGAGGGTATTTTAGCATTGCGTTATATTATAATTTGTAGGACTAATTTGCTGTGTTAAAAAGATTTCAAGGTAATGAAAGTTACTTTTTATTGCTATTTGGATTGTTGAAGAATAAAGTAACATTTGTAGTTTGAATCATCAAATATAAATATGAGGTAACTTTGATAGTCATATATTTGTTTTCATTTCTTCAGTCAGCAATGTGGTTATTTTGATTTGGATTTGATTGCAAAAAATCCATCTTTTTTATTTATTTGAATTTTATTTTATTTTCACTTGCACATTTAAGAAGAGGACACGTGTTATTTGGCCGAATTTTTTTTCAGTCATACTTTGTCTGCAGCGCATTCTGTTAAAAAATTTGTATCGTGAACTCAGAAATGTGAATTGTAGCAAATTGTGAGTTACTTCAGACAGACAGATGAGTCCATCTCCTGTTAGTTCACACATTAACTCAAAAACCACAAATGTGATTATCTTGAAACTCATGAAATTAAATCAACACATAATGAGGACAAACTGATTGAACTTTGTTGAACTTCGAGCCTCCATATGACTTTGTTTTGTTATGGTAATGACCTGTCGACTCGTAATGACCCGTAGACCTGACTGAGACCTGGTGAATACTGAATCCACAGTCCAGAGACTCGGCACACGGAGTCTTACCGATGACTCGGAGCTCTGCGTTGGAGTAAACCTCGCCGTGTTTGTTCCCAGCCACACACTGGTACATCCCCGTGTCCGACAGCGTCAGGCGGCTGATGGACAGCGCCCCATCACCGGCGACCTGTAGGCGCTCCTGCAAAAATAGAGACACATGCTTTTAATGCGCTTTATTCCCAGCGCTCATCTGCATAAAAAGTGCCAGCCAGCGGGCTCGTGAATTATAGCGTGGAAGTGACAGATGCGGCAATAAATCTAGGTTTTCCTCACTAATGGAGGGAAAGGCTTGGGTGGATGGAGGCAGGCTAGCAGAAAATGACCCTAATCAATCTGCATGTTTATGAGAGGGAAATAAAACCACACGGCCTATTTATATCTGCGAGTGCACCACGGGGCCTGTTTCCCCTTCAGCGGGAGGAGGGGTTAGGGGGAAGGAATATCGGAACGTCGTATACTCCATTGTGAAAATTGCTTTCCGGATAGCTCCGCTGTCTACATACTAAGTGCGACGCACTCAGTCAAGCTGCGTCTCCTCCTCATCTGTTTGGACTGACGCCGAACCTGCCTGCAGGAGGATTCTTGCTAATTTGAGCCATTAAATTAAGATCTACTTAAGGACAGCAGTGCCCGATGAACTAAAAAAATCGTGGGATCAGCGCATTGCTTGGACATTTAATCAGCAATATACATTTATCTGTCTGTACTCTGGGTCTCATTCAGCTTCATCACAGCAGTATTAAATCCTTGAGCAGTGTTCATAAGTCTCTGTGCAGCAGTGTCAGGCGACGCCTCGGCGCCCTTCATCTCCGCCGTTTTCCTCCAGCTCCCCCATAATGTCATTAGAAGCCGTTTCCGTAGGGCTGTCTGAGTGGCCTGAACCCGAGTCGTGGGGGATTAAGGTACTGTCACATAAAAAGAGACACTGTGTCACTAAAAAAAGATCACAAACTAATCCAGTGTGTGAGCGGGTTGTGCCGGAATTTCCATAATTATGTTCGGTGGCTGTGGAAGTGCAGGGGCGAACATCCCTGCTGGCAAGGGAGGCAAATGGTGGCATATATCAGTCTGCACATGGAAAGCACTCTCGTTTACGGCTGCTATTAATTACGCATGACATTCCTCTCAAATCAGCAGTTTTTCATGCTGGAACCTGGGGGCACCATCTGTATGCTGAAGGAAAATGATTGGCAATGTCATCTACAAAGACCACTGGGTGTATGAAAAAAAAAAATGGAACAAGTGGACAATTGCATGTCATTAATTAATGGAATTTGGGTTTCAAAACAGTAAATCAATAGACATGTTTTCCACAATTATTAGTTATTGTAGGACACTGTGCAACCCAACGAACATTATCTTCATAATATTTCTATTCATTTTTTGGAGTGAGTGAGTGAGTGAGTGAGTGAGTGAGTGAGTTATGCATCCCATCTTGTGTACACAATTACTGAAAATCAATAAATGCTGCTATCTGATAATTTCTGCCAGGAAGGCTCACATTTCAAAGCTTTCATTCAGATTTACCTATTCAATAACAGCTGTAAGCTCTATTAGGAATTAGCTGGTTCCCCTTTTAGTCAACTACACACAATCAAAGATTCTGCACATTCTTTAAATGTCACTTCTAATTCACTTTTCTGCTGCATGCACTCACTGACCTGGATGCTACCTCTTCCACCCCCAAACAGTCAGCCCCTGTCTGATGCCCCTGCCTTCTTTTGATGACAGGATCCAAAATCTACAGTACGTACCCCTACACTCTATCATGATTCTTATGGCCTCAGACAGTGGACTCATCTCTCTGCTTGTTCTGTTAGACCTCAGTGCAGCTTTTGATACTGTTGACCATAAAATTTTATTACAGAGATTAGAGCATGCCATAGGTATTAAAGGCACTGCGCTGCGGTGGTTTGAATCATATTTATCTAATAGATTACAATTTGTTCATGTAAATGGGGAATCTTCTTCACAGACTAAGGTTAATTATGGAGTTCCACAAGGTTCTGTGCTAGGACCAATTTTATTCACTTTATATATGCTTCCCTTAGGCAGTATTATTAGACAGCATTGCTTAAATTTTCATTGTTACGCAGATGATACTCAGCTTTATCTATCCATGAAGCCAGAGGACACACACCAATTAGCTAAACTGCATCCATGTCTTTATGTCTTACAGACATAAAGACATGGATGACCTCTAATTTCCTGCTTTTAAACTCAGATAAAACTGAAGTTATTGTACTTGGCCCCACAAATCTTAGAAACATGGTGTCTAACCAGATCCTTACTCTGGATGGCATTACCCTGACCTCTAGTAATACTGTGAGAAATCTTGAAGTCATTTTTGATCAGGATATGTCATTCAATGCGCATATTAAACAAATATGTAGGACTGCTTTTTTGCATTTGCGCAATATCTCTAAAATTAGAAAGGCCTTGTCTCAGAGTGATGCTGAAAAACTAATTCATGCATTTATTTCCTCTAGGCTGGACTATTGTAATTCATTATTATCAGGTTGTCCTAAAAGTTCCCTGAAAAGCCTTCAGTTAATTCAAAATGCTGCAGCTAGAGTGCTGACGGGGACTAGAAGGAGAGAGCATATCTCACCCATATTGGCCTCTCTTCATTGGCTTCCTGTTAATTCTAGAATAGAATTTAAAATTCTTCTTCTTACTTATAAGGTTTGAATAATCAGGTCCCATCTTATCTTAGGGACCTCATAGTACCATATCACCCCAAAGAGCGCTTCGCTCTCAGACTGCAGGCTTACTTGTAGTTCCTAGGGTTTGTAAGAGTAGAATGGGAGGCAGAGCCTTCAGCTTTCAGGCTCCTCTCCTCTGGAACCAGCTCCCAATTCAGATCAGGGAGACAGACACCCTCTCTACTTTTAAGATTACGCTTAAAACTTTCCTTTTTGCTAAAGCTTATAGTTAGGGCTGGATCAGGTGACCCTGAACCATCCCTTAGTTATGCTGCTATAGACTTAGACTGCTGGGGGGTTCCCATGATGACTGAGTGTTTCTTTCTCTTTTTGCTCTGTATGCCCACTCTGCATTTAATCATTAGTGATTGATCTCTGCTCCCCTCCACAGCATGTCTTTTTCCTGGTTCTCTCCTCAGCCCAAACCAGTCCCAGCAGAAGACTGCCACCATCCTGAGCTTGGTTCTGCTGGAGGTTTCTTCCTGTTAAAAGGGAGTTTTTCCTTCCCACTGTCGCCAAGTGCTTATTCACAGGGGGTCGTTCGACAGTTGGGTTTTTCTGTAATTATTGTATGGCCTTGCCTTACAATATAAAGCGCCTTGGGGCAACTGTTTTGTTGTGATTGGCGCTATATAAATAAAATGATTGATTTGATTTGATGGGACCTCTGCCAGAACTGTTCTGTACATTTTCAGTTTAGATTAAAATCTTTAACCTGTTCTTGTCTCCCAAGTCTATATTGTAGAAAATATAATGGCCATGAAGCAATTAGTTTGTGATTAACTGTAATGCACCAGTTAAATAATGTAATGCACCATGGAAAAAGTAACTTCATCCAGTAGAAAGGACTACTACCTGCTGGATGCTTAGTGGATGCTGAATGCACTCGGGAAAATGAGGAATGACTAGAGGAAGTTACATGTATTTTGTTTGCCACTTGCTGACCACTGGGCATGTCATGCGCTAAACAGGTGTTGCAATCACAAGTGGCCACCTTCGCATGAGTGTCAGGTAAAAACATACACTAGAAACCTGCCATTATCATTACTCGGGAGGATAAATGCTATTAAAATTATTTTTCTACCACAAATATTATATTTATTTCAAAATATTCCCGCATTTCTAACAAAATCCTTTTTTAAGAAAATTGATTCAATTATCCAACCTTTCCTGTGGAGTTACAAGACACAGAGTCGCCAAAAAATATTTAACTAAATCTAAGGTGAATGGGGTCTATCCCTTCCAAACTTCATAATGTATTACCGGGCATGTGCCTTTAAAAGTTTACATTTTTTTACTATCATTCCTAATACCGTTCCCACCTGGCTAGCTATAGAACTGGAAGATTGTGATCCATATTTACCCGCCGCCCTTGTACTTTCGCCAGTTACTCTTGACAAATCAAAATATAGTCAAAATCCAATAATATATAATTTAATCTGTATTTGGAAGCAAATCAAATCACATTTCACTTACAAATCAATGCCCCTTTATTTACCAACTGCAAATAATCTGTCTTTTGTCCCTTCTAATCCAGATTTCACTTTTTGTGACTGGAGTAGACTAGGAATACGTTGCATTCGTGACCTGTATATTGAGGGTAAACTTGCTACTTTTACACAACTACAGGAAAAGCTGAAACTACACAGTAACAATTTTTTTACATACTTGCAAGTTAGGGATTACGTGTGAAAATATATGTCAGGTTTTGAAACAGAACTGCAGAATATGATTGATGAATGTTTAAACATACCCTCATATAAAGGTAAATTTAACTCAAATACATACAACAAACTACTACTGATTGCCTCCCCTTCTTATAATAAATATAAAGACAGTTGGGAGAAGGATATGGGCATTCAAATTCCTGATGACACTATGTAATACAATTCAAAAGTATACATAGACTTCATTATTCCAAAGTAAAGATTCATAATTTTTTTTGAATGCCTCACCAGCTTGTGATAAATGTCAGTCCTTCGATGCAACTCTCTTTCATGCCTTTTTTACCTGCCATAAAGTTGCCACCTACTGGTTGGATGTGTTCAATACATTGTCAAGAATTTTTAACACTACACTGTCACCAGAACCTTTATTAATCATTTTGGGCACATCTCAGATATCTAGAAAACTTATACCAGCACAGAGAAAGGTCTTCATCACTGTGAAAAAAATTACTTCTGACATCATGGAAAGGACCAGCAGTACCCATCACTAAAATGTGGCCACGAAAGATGTCCAACACTTTACATCTGGAAAAAAATAAGATATCTGCTGAAGGACAATCTGTCATTGTTTCAGAATGTTTGGCAACCTTTTATAGATTTCTTACAATCGGTGTCTGTATGAATACTTTTTATATTTCTGGACTACACACACGCACACACACATACATACACACATATATATATATATATATATATATATATATATACGAGGTCTGTTAGAAAAGTATCCGACCTTTTTATTTTTTTCAAAAACCATATGGATTTGAATCACGTGTGATTGCATCAGCCAAGCTTGAACCTTTGTGCGCATGCGTGAGTTTTTTCACGCCTGTCGGTTGCGTCATTCACCTGTGAGCAGGCTTTGTGTGAGCAGTGGTCCACCCCTCTCATCGTTTTTTTATTGCGAATAAATGTATGAACGATTTGGAGCTTTGCTGCATCAATTTTTTTCCAGAAACTGTGAGAGACCTCCAGGTGGACACCGTTCGGAAAATTAATATGGCTTTCAGGGATGATTTTATGGGGATTATACAGATTAAGGAGTGATCCAGACGGTTTAAAGACCGCCCATAACTGCTGAGAGTGTGCCGCACTCCGAGCAGGGCCGGCCCAAGCCTTTATGGGGCCTTAAGCAGAATTTCATTTGGGGGCCCCCCTACCATCACCTCAGCACCTGATGCCTCATTATTCCATAGGCTACACTGTTGTGTGTAACTTACCCACAATCATTAGCATTATTTGTAATTATCTTACATCATACAGGTGTCATTCTTGTTTTTAACCTTAAAGGGGTAGCAAACTCATAAATATATTTTAATTAACTTCTACATACAGAGTGATGTATAAGTATGGCTCATTAATTTAACTATTTGAAAGTAACATCAGCAGGCAGGAGACTGCATTTATAGTAAACACGTTAAATAGTTTAATTTCTTGTGCAATGGTGTGCAAAATGTTCAATATCCAAATACAAAAGAGAATCAAATGACACACATTATCTTACAGAAAAATAAAGTTCTAATCAAAATTAAATACTTAAATACTAAATACAATACTTAAATAATCTCTAAAATGAACACAGAAATCCACAACATAACAGCAATGTGTGTGCAGAGCAATGCACAAACATTGCACTGGGAGCTGTTGCTTTAACTTTGGCCTGCAAACCATTGAGAGCTGAGCTACTTTTCCCCACCTTTTGCACCAAATTAATCTGAGGAGTTGATCTGCCCTGCTGTTTAACTCTAAGTTTTTCTTCGTAAGGAAGACTATCAAATGGCTTCGCCAAAATCCGGTCCACAACGTTCAAATTGTCTGCTATTATGTGCAGCTTGCTACCTAGCTAGCTCGCTAGCTGGGACTGGCGCGAGGCTAGTGTGAAGTTTGTCCGCCTGTGAGTGCTTTGAGACGGTGGAGGAGCTCAGCAGCACCCGCTGCTCGGTAGGGACAGAAACTGCGATAGAAGTCAGAAAGAGTGATATTAGTCAGTCTCCAAACACAAGCAGCTACAAAAAAAACCCAAAAAAACACCAGAAATAGAAGCTCGATTTGTCGCTAGTCGTTTTTAACAAAGAAAATGCTGCTAAGAGGATTAGGAAAGTCTCAGGTTCAACTCAGAACAGAATGAAAATTAAAAAATGCTCCCACGGATGTTTACACCAAAAGATCGTTGATTTGCTCATTTCACTGTCAATCAAAAAGGGATTCAGCCTCAGACAGATCATCCAATCATCATGCAGAAGATGAGTGCCCGGGCCAGCCGAGGCCAGCCCACTGCCCCATAGACCCCCAGACACGCTGAGCGTCCGATGGGCGTGACAAAGCCCAGCATTTATCCAGTGACTCGTCTCGTTTCGCTGCATAATTTGTGTCGCTATTGAACTCTGTGGACGCTCAGCGTCCACACTGTTTAAAGCACTGTGAAGCTGCGAGTTTGAGTGAGAGGAAAGCCGCGTCGTTACCAGTGATAAGAAGCTGATTCTCAACAAAAGTTGAGCGCGTTGTAGCGCATATTTAGTCAATGACATGTACACACAACAGTATATATTTGATCACTTATTTTTTGACATTTTAGGGGAAGCTGAGCTTCCCTTGCAGTCTTAGAGCAATCGCCTCTGACTTTAAGACACCTAAAGCACTTTACACTAAACGAACGGAGCATTTCGCAAACAATGACAACAAAAATTGTAATATTGGACATGCAAACCTACCTTTGTCTTGTTGTTTTTTTTCTCATCTTCCAACTTCTTTTTTCTTTTCTCCGCTGCAGAGGGATAATTTCTTTTCTGAGACATGACTTGCACTCACTTCATTCCTCACGATTAGTCATCGACCACCTGACCCAAGCGGTGCATCTAAATTTGCCCAACGGTGGCAGCAGCCAACAGGAGGCATCAATTAACCTAGTATTGGTATTTTGTCAAAATTAATTTATTTTTTCCGGGTGTAATACAATTTAGTTTAAATTATTCAATATTATTTTAATTTCATGTATATATTTACTTTTTATCACAACGTCTCGGTGCTCTCGGGGCCCCCTGGTGGCGTGGAGGCCCTAAGCGACAGCGTAGTTGGCGTATGCCTTGGGCCGGCTCTGGCTCCGAGCGCCGATCGACAGGCTCAAACCCCGCTGAAACAACCAGATCATTTCCAACGTGAAGGCTTTGTTGATTCAAGACATCGTCTGACTTTCACAAAAAGGCAGAAGGCATGGATATCAGCACTTTTTCGGCACATTCCACTGTTACAGGAGTTTTTTTCATGGAAAGAAAAGCGGAGGGACACGCCACGGAGCCGTTCATTATGCGGCACAAAACCACCTCCGTGTTGGTCTCACAGGACGGCTTTCAGGAGGATTTCAGACAGCTGTCGGTTGCTTTTCAGTCGTGTGGTTATCTGAGAAATTGAGCATGAGCTGGACATGCCCCAACATGTCCTGTGAGGCTTCATCACAGCATTGCTTTGTGCCATGTGGCTCCACCGCGACGCGCGGAATTCTACTCCTCTTTCCATGACAAAAACTCCTGTAACAGTGGAATGTGCCGTTCATTTCTGGACGCTGTCTTGATCCGGTATGTCGTCTGACTAGCACAGGAATTGTGAAAAGACGTGGACATCAGCACTTTTTCGGGACATTGAGACAGACGTGCGGAGGAGTTCCGCGCGTCGCGGTGGAGCCGCATGGCGCAAAGCAACGCCGTGATGAAGCCTCACAGGACATGTTGGGGCATGTCCAGCTCATGCTCAATTTCTCAGATAACCACACGACTGAAAAGCACCCGACAACCGTCTGAAATCCACCTGAAAGCTGTCCTGTGAGACCAACACGGAGGTGGTTTTGTGCCGTGTAATGAACAGACCTTTTCTAACAGACCTCGTATACGAGGTCTGTGAGAAAAGTATCCGACCTTTTTTTTTTATGCAAAAAATATATGGATTTGATTCATATGTTTTTACGTCAGCCAAGCTTGAACCTTCGTGCGCATGCGTGAGTTTTTTCATGTCTGTCGGTTGCATCATTCGAGTGAGCACTGGTCCACCCCTCTCGTCGTTTTTTCATTGCGAGGAAATGGCGGAATGATTTGGGCTTTGTTCCATCAGAATTTTTTCAGAAACTGTTAGAGACAGGCAGCTGGAAACCATTCGAAAAATTTATCTGGCTTTCGGTGAAAATTTTACGGGCTTCACAGAGAATAAGGAGTGTTACTACAGCTTTAAGCACAGTCCACAATGGCGCACGGCGCTCCGAGCCGCCATCGAGAGGCAGAAACCACCACATCATTTCAAACGGATGGCTGTGTGGCTCCGGGACCATCGTGTGCAGTTTCTCTGGTTATCACAAGAGCTGGACATCAGCGATTTTCCGGCAGATTTCACTTTTAACAAGAGATTTTGTAATGGAAAGCCACGCGGAGGTTTCGCGCGTCACGACGGATTCACTGATGGAACGAGACAAAGAACACCTCCGTTTTGGAGTGTTAGAGGACAAGTTTGGACATGCCTATCTCGGCTTTCAGTGGCTTACCAGTCGAGTGAGTATAAGAGAAATTCTTTGTCTTGCTCCATCAGCGGCTCCGTCATGACGCGAGAAGCCTCTGCGCGGCTTTCCATGACAAAATATCTTGTTAAAAGTGAAATCTGCCAGGAAATCGCTGATGTCCAGCTCTTGTGATAACCAGAGAAACTGCACACGATGGTCCCGGAGCCATACAGCGATCCGTTTAGAAATGAAATGGTTGTTTCTGCCTGTCGATCGCGGCTTGGAGTGCGGCGCACCGTGCGCCATTGTGGGCCGTCCTTAAAGCGGTAATAACATTCCGTAATCTCTGTGAAGCCCATAAAATCTTCACCGAAAGCCATGTGAATTTTCCGAATGGTTTCCAGCTGCCTGTCTCTAACAGTTTCTGAAAAAATTCTGATGGAACAAAGCCCAAATCATTCCGCCATTTCCTCGCAATGAAAAAACAACAAGAGGGGTGGACCAGTGCTCACTCAAAGCCTGCCCACAGGCGAATGATGCAACCGACAGGTGTGAAAAAACTTCAAGCGTGGCTGACGTAAAAACATATGAATCAAATCCATATATTTTTTGCATATAATAAAAAGGTTGGATACTTTTCTCACAGACCTCATATATATATATATATATATATATATATATATATATACCTCTGCATCGTTTACATTCTTGCAGTTTGTTTTATTTTTTGTTTCATTTTTGTTTTTTATGTTTATACAAAAAAAAAAAAAAAGAGCTATACTTTGTGAATGAAAAAACTGTATAATGTAAAGTGCCCAATAAAAATGCTGTGACTAGAAACCACAGAAAAAAAATAATGGGCACTATGTGACAAATACAGGAGGAACTATACAAGAACAGGAGACATTAAAACCAGAATGAAAGAATGGACACAACGAGTGTGGGGGGATTCTGCTGCGTTTGCAAACATTTATAGAAGCTGTTTCAGACAGAAGACATCATGCTGTGTTCAGTGGAACATAATTATGTCAGTAACTGTTTCAAACCAAATGTTTCAAAGAAGCATGTATGAAAATATTTATGCTCATTCCCATCAGAAGGAAAAAAACTGACAGTACTGTAAGAGTAAACTGTGCATCCAGAATAGATTTTGTATGTATTGTATACACAGGTGCTGTGTGAAGCAGAGCTAAAATCTCTGACTTCTTCCCACTAAATTCTGTCATTTATCACAGATGTGTCCTGGCTTCTACACTGTTCAATGCTTGACTGGGTGTCATGTATGACTGTGGAAATCATCGGCTGAGGTTTGCTGGTGATAACAGGTTTGCTGACCTTGACTACATGGTCATGATCTTTGCTGGTTGCAGCACTTGAGAAGCCAAAGGAGGAGTAGACCTATCTGTGTTGGTGACTGCCCTGGAGCAAGACTAAATTCCAGGTCAATCATTTCTTAAGGCCCGGTCCCACTGACGTTTAGGAAGATTTGCACATGAATTGCACACAAACTTGGTTTATATTCGCTAAACATCTGCAATATCCGTGAAACATGTTGTATGAGTCGGCCGACATCTGCACACGTCCGCAATTATCCGCAGAGGCACGTTTTTCCGTTGCCAGAATTTTTGAGCTGCACAAAATTTTGGTTGCGGATGACGCAATACATACTCAATCTATGTGCTGTAAATCTGTCGTTATCCACTGATATCCACAACTGACAGGGTATTGCGGTTTAGCAGCAGACTGGGACAGTGTGTATAAAGGATATATAGTGTGCCTATCACGTCCACATCACAAACTAAAATAAGTTGTAGCGAATGCATACAGAGTGGCCACAAATAAAGTGTTTGTATTACGTCTGCTTTGCATCTGATTTGCGGACAATTTGCGAATGCATAACAAACACTTCACGTAAACCCAAAGTATGATATAAATGTGGCAGAAATCGACATACCTGCCAGTCATTGCCAGTCCAGCTGTGGAGACGTACAGATGTAGTTATGGATCCCCAAAGACGCAGTGTGATATTTGCTGCCACCCAACAACATACCAATCAACTTGTCCAAGTCCAGCAACTGCTCCAGAGGCTGTGGTGTCGGCATGAATAGTGATGCTGTAAAGCCCGATTGCACTTCTTTTATGGCCGCAGTGCAGATGCTGTGCATGTGCAATACAACCACTGTTTCCGCAACACGTTCGCAATGCATTCTCAATACATCCATGATAATCGCAATGCGTCCAATCCATTTCCTCAGTACATGCGTTATGCATCTGTGATTGTTCGTCATATATTCGCTATACATTATTAATATGAGTATATCCATAATTCATACTGATAAATTTGTCATTCCTGGCCAATTTTGTCGCGGACGACAAGGAACACCCCAAAATTTGTAATTCATGCGCAATTAATCGTCTCCCCAGTGGGACCGGGCCTTTAGACTCAACTCTCAGCAGTGTATCTGTATGTGGTGAATGTGTCAAAGATTTGTAGATTGGTTCATTTCTCTCAGCAGTGATGTTTATGTCTGTGGTTCCTCAGCCTTTGAGGTTGAGAGAAATGTGGGAAGAGCTGATGGAGTTGTGAAGTCAAGGAACAGAGGTATTTGATGAAGCTGGTTCATTTGCAGGATAACATAGGTCCATATCTTTATGCTCTTCTCTCTGTCCGAGGCACTGATAACATCGCACATGGAAGACAGCTGCTCACCACAGGGCGCTGCACTGACTGCAAGATGCCATAGTTGAAGCTGACACGGCACACTGCAGTCTGCTTTTGTAATCTACTCTGGCAGGGTGACAAGTCCACTGATGCGTGATGGATGGACACTGGCCCTGCACCCCAGGAAGCTTGACTACACCCCCCCCCCCCCCCCCCCCCGCCAATGACTGTGTGCTCGTCTCAATAATGCAATTTGTTTTGAAGCTTTTCTGGTTTTTCTGTTTCTTCAGCATTATAAAAACTTTGTAAAAACCTTGTAACTGTTTGAAGCAGTGGATCACCCCTGTGAGTCTGGTCTGCTTCAGGTTTCTTCCTAGAGGAAGTTACCTGTCATGTTATCATCAGAGGGAGTTTTTCCTTACCACTGTGGCCTGTGTGCTTGCTCGAGGGGTTGGTAAGGTTAAACCTTACTTGTGTGAAGCACCTTGAGGCAGCATTAATCTGTTAATCTGTTACACATTTCTATCATGTGATGAGTATTCTTTTAAGAACTCTTGGTGCATGTTTAAAAGTTATTTGTTGAATTATTAATGAATTGTCAATGTGAAAACAGTGTTTCTGTTAATCACTTCCATTTTCTAGGATGAAACAGGAAACACCTGATGCCATGTGGGCGGAGCTTATGACCATGTGCGCAGCTTCTTTAAAATGACGGTGGAACAAAGAAACTCTCTCTTCTGATCTCAACGCTATTTCAGCTCTTCTGCTTCTCTCTTCAACCCTCACGAAGTTCTTAGTCTTATCTTGTGGCTTTTATTTCATTGCTTCTTTTTTCTTTTCTTTTTTTTTTCCGCCAAAAGTGTTTTTGTTAACTTAAACAACTTTCTTTTCAAAGCCTTGAACTTTTTCTAAATTTTTACAAATAATGTAAACTGATCTTGCACACGTTTTGAAGCTGCCAGAGCATTTTTGATAACACACAGATCGATAACGGCCGATCAAGACTGGACTTGTCAATCCACCTGATCCAAAGGACCCAGATAAGTGAAACTTCAGGTCTTGTGATTGTTTTTGCAGTCAGTGATTCAAAGTGGGTTTTTGGTCAAAATTTTTAACAATAATCTGTGAACCCAAAATTCACTAATAAATTCCAACCAGGTTTATTATGAAAACTTATTCTTTACTTTCTTTCACTTTTCACATCTCATCACATCTCAGTAATAAAACTGTGAATCATTACCCATAGTGTCAAAATCTTGTTTGTTGGACCTGTACATATGTAAATAAATCTGCATATATTTCACCAGTTGTTTGTCTTGTGTCTAATTGAAGACAGATGTTTAATCAATCGTTTCCAGAACTTGTGACTTTCAGACTAAAGACTGATTAATATTGATCATAACATAATATCCGCCATCATCAGCATGGGCCACTTGATCAACCAAACGTAAAAGAGATCTTTGAAATGGCTGATCAATAGTCCTGACTGGGAGATGGACACCCATCATGAAGCTGCCTCATCTATAAACGCACACATACTCAACAGAAGTAAATGCGTGGGAAACGAGCATAGGAAGGAAGCCCAATTACAGAGCTGCCAATCAAAGGCTGGACTTGGCTGGAAAGCGACAAGCTTGGCATGGTGACCCAAGAGTGTTTGTGAACCAGCAGTTCTACTGACAAAGGAAAAGCTGAGCCATCTGATGACAGAGTACTCAAGTTCTGATGACTGGCAGAGCCAAAGAAATATGCAAAGAAACAGACAGAAAAACAGACAATTCATGTAGTGAATGTGGCATTTAGTGTAACCATGTCTCCATGTGTCATCAAAGCCAAACCACTTGAAGCTGTATGTGTCTACAGAGATCTGGCTACCAGTGTTGGGTGTAACGTGCTACAAAGTAAAATGTTACTGTAATCACATTACATTTGTGTGTAACACCGTAATGTGACATGTTAAATTCACTAATCACACCACATTTACTAAGGCTGTGCACCGAACTTATTATTACTTTTGAATGCATCATCAACACGCAGCCTGAGAGCTCTGTTGGTGTTGTTTACATTCACAATGATGGCAGAACACAGGAGGACTTTGTCGGTGTGCATTCCAAAGGAATAGGGCACCGCAGTCTCGTTTGAACCCTGTGTGATATTGCCGGATTTGAGCACTTACAGGGACATCAAGTCTCGTTGTGCAATATATAAACAACATAACTTCACACAGACAAATAGTGTACTGTTTAGTTTTCGGCTGCAAACACCAAGCAGTCATAAAAAGTATGGAGCTAAATCCAGGCCAAAAGTTTTGTAATTTCAAAATAAAAAAAGACTGAAAAAATAAATTTTGTAACTGAAAATTCAAGGTTTGTTCTTGAATTTTATAATCATTTAAAAAGTATTATTAAAATAAAAATATGAGGTCTGTTAGAAAAGTAACAGACCTTTTTATTTTTTGCAAAAACTATATGGATTTGAATCATGTGTGATTGCATCAGCCAAGCTTGAACCTTCGTGCGCATGCGTGAGTTTTTTCATGCCTGTCGGTTGCGTCATTTGTCTGTGAGCACGCCTTGTGGGAGGAGTGGTCCAGCCCCCTCTGCAGATTTTCATTGTCAGGAAATTGGCTGATCGACTGCCGCTTTGCTTCATCAAAATTTTTTCAGAAAGTGTGAGAGACGGCCAGGTGGAAACCATTTGGAAAATTCAGATGGCTTTCGGTGAAGATCTTATGGGGATCACACAGATTAAGGATAATTACACTCAACAAAAATATAAACGCAACACTTTTGGTTTTGCTCCCATTTTGTATGAGATGAACTCAAAGATCTAAAACTTTTTCCACATACACAATATCACCATTTCCCTCAAATATTGTTCACAAACCAGTCTAAATCTGTGATAGTGAGCACTTCTCCTTTGCTGAGATAATCCATCCCACCTCACAGGTGTGCCATACCAAGATGCTGATTAGACACCATGATTAGTGCACAGGTGTGCCTTAGACTGCCCACAATAAAAGGCCACTCTGAAAGGTGCAGTTTTATCACACAGCACAATGCCACAGATGTCGCAAGATTTGAGGGAGCGTGCAACTGGCATGCTGACAGCAGGAATGTCAACCAGAGCTGTTGCTTGTGTATTGAATGTTCATTTCTCTACCATAAGCCGTCTCCAAAGGCGTTTCAGAGAATTTGGCAGTACATCCAACCAGCCTCACAACCGCTGTCAGACTGTCAGAAACCATCTCAGGGAAGCTCATCTGCATGCTCGTCGTCCTCATCGGGGTCTCGACCTGACTCCAGTTCGTCGTTGTAACCGACTTGAGTGGGCAAATGCTCACATTCACTGGCGTTTGGCACGTTGGAGAGGTGTTCTCTTCACGGATGAATCCCGGTTCACACTGTTCAGGGCAGATGGCAGACAGCGTGTGTGGGTGAGCGATTTTCTGATGTCAATGTTGTGGATCGAGTGGCCCATGGTGACGGTGGGGTTATGGTATGGGCAGGCGTCTGTTATGGACGAAGAACACAGGTGCATTTTATTGATGGCATTTTGAATGCACAGAGATACCGTGACGAGATCCTGAGACCCATTGTTGTGCCATACATCCAAGAACATCACCTCATGTTGCAGCAGGATAATGCACGGCCCCATGTTGCAAGGATCTGTACACAATTCTTGGAAGCTGAAAATGTCCCAGTTCTTGCATGGCTGGCATACTCACCGGACATGTCACCCATTGAGCATGTTTGGGATGCTCTGGACCGGCGTATACGACAGCATGTACCAGTTCCTGCCAATATGCAGCAACTTCACACAGCCATTGAAGAGGAGTGGACCATATCTCACCCGTGTTGGCCTCCCTTCATTGGCTTCCTGTTAATGCTAGAATAGAATTTAAAATTCTTCTTCTTACTTATAAGGTTTTGAATAATCAGGTCCCATCTTATCTTAGGGACCTCGTAGTACCATATTACCCCATTAGAGCGCTTCGCTCTCAGACTGCAGGCTTACTTGTAGTTCCTAGGGTTTGTAAGAGTAGAATGGGAGGCAGAGCCTTCAGCTTTCAGGCTCCTCTCCTGTGGAACCAGCTCCCAATTCAGATCAGGGAGACAGATACCCTCTCTACTTTTAAGATTAGGCTTAAAACTTTCCTTTTCGCTAAGGCTTATAGTTAGGGCTGGATCAGGTGACCCTGGACCATCCCTTGGTTATGTTGCTTTAGACGTAGACTGTGTTTCATAATTATTGTATGGCCTTGCCTTGCAATGTGGAGCGCCTTGGGGCAACTGTTTGTTGTGATTTGGCGCTATACAAGAAAAAAGTTGATTGATTGATTGATTGACCAACATTCCACAGGCCACAATTGACAACCTGATCAACTCTATGCGAAAGAGATGTGTTGCACTGCATGAGGCAAATGGTGGTCACACCAGATACTGACTGGTATATATATATATATATATATATATATATAAAATACAGAGATAAACCGTGACTTCTAATACTGTGATTTACTGCTTTTAATAAAGATGATGACAGTGTTTGGGATTTTTTTTTACTTATTTATTTTTCGTGTGTTTGTTTTGTGTTTGTGGTCCTGGGAATTATGTGACTTGACCTTTAAGTTTATCCAACAGCCCTGTCACGCTAAACTTAACTATCCGATGTGGTGGTGACCGAGTGAATACTAAAAGTTAGCAGTTAGCGGTAATGTCTGCTCAATGCTTTAGTGCTTTAATGGTTTAGCATCATAAAAGCTGCTTTCAGCTAGCGGATTAATGGTTATCAAAGCTACCTTTTCATTTGGCTGTACCACCAATGGTGCCCACTCACTCAAAATTCCGCATCCACTCACACAAATATCACACCCACTCAGGCAAAATACTGTGTCCACTTGCACAAAATAGAAGATATTCCTTTTCTTGTTCCACATGGGGACATTTTTTATTAACAATTCACAATGTTCAAATTCTACATATTTTCAGTGTTCAAAAATTCTGAACTTTGAATGTTCCTATTTTTTAAAACCTATCTGACAACTTATTTTCTGCACAGCAACTGGAATCTTTTGTTGTTTTGTATTGTTGAATCTTGAGAGCATGTCTATAGTTTAATGTTCCTCTTTTTTCTTTCTATTCATTTTGTCTCATTTTACTGCAATGAGGAATATTGTGAGGTCTGGTCCTGGAAGAGGAGAGCTTAAATCATTGCTTGTCACAACTTGTTGCTGTGCAGAGGACGGACCACCGGGTGACTGGAGTGAACCCTGTAAATACACATGTACTTCAAATCTTACAGATGTGGAACTGCACACTAGGACCCCCCATCCCACTACAAGAACAGAACATCGAGACATAGCCATAGCAAGGTACTGTTTTCAGTAGTGTGTGTGTGTGTGTGTGTGTGTGTGTGTGTGTGTGTGTGTGTGTGTGTGTGTATACATTCTAACTAAAAACCACCTGGTCGGATTTCATTCAAATTAGATATCAAGAGGTGAATAGATTTGGGAGTATTTTGTACAAAAATATCTAAGTTCAAAGGTCAAGGTCATCATGGTCAGATTTTTTTTGGCTGCTATACATTTTTCACTCCACCACCGCGTTTCATTGACAGTTGACGAACTCTGCCTGCTTACGACAGTCAATCTCCAAAATGACACGGCCCGTTAAACCCGTTTTACTCTAGTGATCCTTCCATCTCTGCAGGTTAAAGTTGAAAAACTGTGAGCACAATAAGTTTGCAGAATTAACACAATGAAAGGTCTCAACTGATTGACTGTAATAAATAAGAATAAATACTGCATCCTGCTCCTCACAGCGTTGACCTTTTCTTCTTCCACTCATTAAGCCGCTGTGATTACCGATGGCATTTCAAACAATACAACACCTTTGCTGATTAATCCATTCATCCATGCATTCAGAATGTATTCATTTATTACAGCAACATTGGCAGTAAATCTGTTGTACAAAATCAAAACAGTCATTGGAAGTTTTAATCTCACACACACACACACACACACACACACACACACACACACACACACACACACACACACACACACACACACACACACACACACACACACACACACACACACACACACACAAACAACAACAACCTGATTAATGTGTCATGTCAGGTTTTGAGGAAACCTTTAAAGTGTTTTTTTGAATTGATGGTTTTAATTACTTTCACCAAGGATGTAATAAAATCATCTGTGTTTATTTATTTATTTGTCTGTCTGTTAGCAGGATCAAACTGCTGCATGGATTTTGACAAAATTTTCACCACAGATAGATATTAGGGCCTGGCACAGTCCACCGAATTTTGAAGGTGATCCAGATCAGGGTTGACGAACATTACTTTGAGAAGATGGGATGAGTTCATCAGTGAAATAATCTGCTCCAGCAGGTCAGTGGCTGCAAAAAAAACAAAAAAACAAAACAAAAACCTGTACCTTCTTGGCCATTGCTGGAATACTTCGGACACCACTAATGTAATGGCTTGGCAGAGCAGTTGCATCATCATTTCTTCTACAGAGTTAGATGGTGTGCATGTCATAATTTGTGTATTACAGCTGTGACTCCCCATTCTGCTGCACTGTGGCATGCCTTGAAAAGCCTCTGAAATGCATTGACTCACTGTGGGGCAGCAGCACAGCACAGTGCTTCTGCACGCAGTGTTACAGCTATGATTATCATAAGATTTCACATACCTTATGTAGCCCATGAGGGGGAATGACAATATATCTGTAATATAAGGTTTATTATGTATATAACACCCTGTTTAGATGCGCACGCTGCACCATGGCTCTGAGACACAATGACGCGCAGTGACACACAGTACTTTCGGTTTGACTGCACAATGTTCACGTCTAGATAACACGATGTGAACATTGTGCAATGTCTGCGTGTGACAGACATTCACATATACATCCTTTTTGCATCCCAGATAGGATCCAGTGGAGGTTCATTGACCATCTGTGGCACAATCTGGACAAGCCGACAGGATTTGACACGCCTGAACATGGCAAATTTCCCATGGCAGTGAATGCAATCAGACTGTTTTGAATGCTGTGATTACACTGTCAGAATATTTAGAATGCAGTCAGACTGCACATCAACTGTACACTGACACAGCCCACCGCAGCTATGCAGCTTATGCTTTGTTACGCACGCCCTCTGCCACATCACTGTACCTGTTCAAAAAAAAAATAATTCAGACGTTTAATTAGTGTTCCATCTACAGTATTTAAGAAAACTGCTCTAGGCTTACATCTCAGATGGACAACCCCAATTCCAATGAAGATGGGACATTGTGTAAAATGCAAATAAAAACAGAATGCAATGATTTGCAAATCCTCTTCATCCTATATTCAATTGAATACACCACAAAGACAAGATATTTAATGTTCAAACTGATAAACGTTATTGTTTTTGTGCAAACTTTGCTCATTTTGAAATGGATGGCTGCAACACGTTTCAAAAAAAGCTGTGACAGTGGCTCAGCCGTTCACAAGCAAAGATGGAGCGAGGATCACCACTTTGTGAACAACTGCATAAAAAAAATAGTCCAACAGTTTAAGAACAATGCTTCTCAACATTCAATTGCAGGGAATTTAGGGATTCCATCATCTACAGTCCATAATATAATAAGAAGATTCAGAGAATCTGGAGAACTTTTTACACGTAAGCGGCAAGGCCGAAAACCAACATTGAATGCCCGTGACCTTCGATCCCTCAGGCGGCACTGCATTAAAAACCAACATCATTGTACAAATGCGACAGTGACTGAAACACACTATTCCCCTGATTTGGAGTTTATGACACTCAGATGCCATCCATTTTATTTGGCCCAAGAGCACGCAGTCGTCATGGTAACGGCTGTGTACGTACCACCGAGTGCTAATGCTAACGTAGCATTAAAGACCCTGCTAACTGCAGTTAGCAAACAACAGTGCGCCAACCCGGATGGCATTTTCATTGTGACCGGAGACTTCAACCATGTTGACCTAAGATCTGTGCTCCCTAAGTTTTACCAGCACGTTACATGTGTAACGAGAGGCCATAATGTGCTGGATAAGGATTACAGTAACATCAAGGGTGCATATAAAGTATGCATCCTTGTATGTAGTATGTAGTTTTCTCTGGGCCCCTCCCCAATCGGACCGGGAGTGACATGTTTAGCCGCATGTTCTCCTTGAATTGCTGGCTGTCTGAGTGGTGTCCAAAAAATGAGGTGGGCTTCATAGATAATTGGCAAAGCTTCTGGGGAAAACCTGGTCTTGTTAGGAGAGACGGCATCCATCCCACTTTGGATGGAGCAGCTCTCATTTCTAGAAATCTGGCCAATTTTATTAAACCCTCCAAACCTTGACTATCCAGGGTTGGGACCAGGAAGCAAAGTTGCAGTCTTACACACCTCTCTGCAGCTTCTCTCCCCTGCCATCCCCTCATTACCCAATCCCCGTAGAGACGGTGCCTGCTCCCAGAACACCAATAACCAGTAAAAATCTATTTAAGCATAAAAATTCAAAAAGAAAAAATAATATAGCACCTTCAACTGCACCACAGACTAAAACAGTTAAATGTGGTCTACTAAACATTAGGTCTCTCTCTTCTAAGTTCCTGTTAGTAAATGATATAATAATTGATCAACATATTGATTTATTCTGCCTTACAGAAACCTGGTTACAGCAGGATGAATATGTTAGTTTAAATGAGTTAACACCCCCGAGTCACACTAACTGCCAGAATGCTCGTAGCACGGGCCGAGGAGGAGGATTAGCAGCAATCTTCCATTCCAGCTTATTAATTAATCCAAAACCCAGACAGAGCTTTAATTAATTTTAAAGCTTGACTCTTAGTCTTGTCCATCCAAATTGGAAGTCCCAAAAGTTTTATTTGTTATTATCTATCGTCCACCTGGTCGTTACTGTGAGTTTCTCTGTGAATTTTCAGACCTTTTGTCTGACTTAGTGCTTAGCTCAGATAAGATAATTATAGTGGGCGATTTTAACATCCACACAGATGCTGAGAATGACAGTCTCAACACTGCATTTAATCTATTATTAGACTCAATTGGCTTTGCTCAAAATGTAAATGAGTCCACCCACCACTTTAATCATATCTTAGATCTTGTTCTGACTTATGGTATGGAAATTGAAGACTTAACAGTATTCCCTGAAAACTCCCTTCTGTCTGATCATTTCTTAATAACATTTACATTTACTCTGATGAACTTCCCAGCAGTGGGGAATAAGTTTCATTACACTAGAAGTCTTTCAGAAAGCGCTGTAACTAGGTTTAAGGATATGATTCCTTCTTTATGTTCTCTAATGCCATATACCAACACAGTGCAGAGTAGCTACCTAAACTCTGTAAGTGAGATAGAGTATCTTGTCAGCAGTTTTACATCCTCATTGAAGACAACTTTGGATGCTGTAGCTCCTCTGAAAAAGAGAGCTTTAAATCAGAAGTGCCTGACTCCGTGGTATAACTCACAAACTCGCAGTTTAAAGCAGATAACCCGTAAGTTGGAGAGGAAATGGCATCTCACTAATTTAGAAGATCTTCACTTAGCCTGGAAAAAGAGTCTGTTGCTCTATAAAAAAGCCCTCCGTAAATCTAGGACATCTTACTACTCATCACTAATTGAAGAAAATAAGAACAACCCCAGGTTTCTTTTCAGCACTGTAGCCAGGCTGACAAAGAGTCAGAGCTCTATTGAGCCAAGTATTCCTTTAACTTTAACTAGTAATGACTTCATGACTTTCTTTGCTAATAAAATTTTAACTATTAGAGAAAAAATTACTCATAACCATCCCAAAGACATATCGTTATCTTTGGCTGCTTTCAGTGATGCCGGTATTTGGTTAGACTCTTTCTCTCCGATTGTTCTGTCTGAGTTATTTTCATTAGTTACTTCCTCCAAACCATCAACATGTCTATTAGACCCCATTCCTACCAGGCTGCTCAAGGAAGCCCTACCATTAATTAATGCTTCGATCTTAAATATGATCAATCTATCTTTATTAGTTGGCTATGTACCACAGGCTTTTAAGGTGGCAGTAATTAAACCATTACTTAAAAAGCCATCACTTGACCCAGCTATCTTAGCTAATTATAGGCCAATCTCCAACCTTCCTTTGCTCTCAAAAATTCTTGAAAGGGTAGTTGTAAAACAGCTAACTGATCATCTGCAGAGGAATGGTCTATTTGAAGAGTTTCAGTCAGGTTTTAGAATTCATCATAGTACAGAAACAGCATTAGTGAATGTTACAAATGATCTTCTTATGGCCTCAGACAGTGGACTCATCTCTGTGCTTGTCCTGTTAGACCTCAGTGCTGCTTTTGATACTGTTGACAATAAAATTTTATTACAGAGATTAGAGCATGCCATAGGTATTAAAGGCACTGTGCTGCGGTGGTTTGAATCATATTTATCTAATAGATTACAATTTGTTCATGTAAATGGGGAATCTTCTTCACAGACTAAGGTTAATTATGGAGATCCACAAGGTTCTGTGCTAGGTCCCTATTTTATTCACTTTATAAATGTTTCCCTTAGGCATTATTATTAGACGGCATTGCTTAAATTTTCATTGTTACGCAGATGATACCCAGCTTTATCTATCCATGAAGCCAGAGGACACACACCAATTAGCTAAACTGCAGGATTGTCTTACAGACATAAAGACATGGATGACCTCTAATTTCCTGCTTTTAAACTCAGATAAAACTGAAGTTATTGTACTTGGCCCCACAAATCTTAGAACCATGGTGTCTAACCAGATCCTTACTCTGGATGGCATTACCCTGACCTCTAGTAATACTGTGAGAAATCTTGGAGTCATTTTTGATCAGGATATGTCATTCAATGCGCATATTAAACAAATAAGTAGGACTGCTTTTTTGCATTTGCGCAATATCTCTAAAATTAGAAAGGTCTTGTCTCAGAGTGATGCTGAAAAACTAATTCATGCATTTATTTCCTCTAGGCTGGACTATTGTAATTCATTATTATCAGGTTGTCCTAAAAGTTCCCTGAAAAGCCTTCAGTTAATTCAAAATGCTGCAGCTAGAGTACTAACGGGGACTAGAAGGAGAGAGCATATCTCACCCATATTGGCCTCTCTTCATTGGCTTCCTGTTAATTCTAGAATAGAATTTAAAATTCTTCTTCTTACTTATAAGGTTTTGAATAATCAGGTCCCATCTTATCTTAGGGACCTCGTAGTACCATATCACCCCAATAGAGCGCTTCGCTCTCAGACTGCAGGCTTACTTGTAGTTCCTAGGTTTTGTGAGAGTAGAATGGGAGGCAGAGCCTTCAGCTTTCAGGCTCCTCTCCTCTGGAACCAGCTCCCAATTCGGATCAGGGAGACAGACACCCTCTCTACTTTTAAGATTAGGCTTAAAACTTTCCTTTTTGCTAAAGCTTATAGTTAGGGCTGGATCAGGTGACCCTGAACCATCCCTTAGTTATGCTGCTATAGACTTAGACTGCTGGGGGGTTCCCATGATGCACTGAGTGTTTCTTTCTCTTTTTGCTCTGTATGCACCACTCTGCATTTAATCATTAGTGATTGATCTCTGCTCCCCTCCACAGCATGTCTTTTTCCTGGTTCTCTCCCTCAGCCCCAACCAGTCCCAGCAGAAGACTGCCCCTCCCTGAGCCTGGTTCTGCTGGAGGTTTCTTCCTGTTAAAAGGGAGTTTTTCCTTCCCACTGTCGCCAAGTGCTTGCCCACAGGGGGTCGTTTTGACAGTTGGGGTTTTTCTGTAATTATTGTATGGCCTTGCCTTGCAATATGAAGCGCCTTGGGGCAACTGTTTGTTGTGATTTGGCGCTATATAAATAAAATTGATTTGATTTGATATAAAGTCTCCCCCCTCCCCCACATCGGACAATCAGACAATCTGTCCCTGTTCCTCACCCCAGCATACAGGCCAGATCTGTTTGGATTTGGCCTGAAGATGCCATTCCACAGCCCCCGGGACTGCTTCCAAACTACCAACTGGGACATCTTCGCACAGGAGGACCTCACGGACTACACATCCACTGTACTGTTTTATATTAAAATGTGCATGGATAATGTCATGGTGGAGAAGAGGGTTAGACATTATCCAAATAAGAAACAGTGGATGAACATTGAGATCAAACAGCTGCTGAGAGACCGGGACTCTGCTTTCAGGTCTGGGAACATGGAATTGTACAGCTCAGCCAGATCCAACCTGAAAAGAGGCATAAAACGGGCAAAGGCAGCATATGCTAAGAAGATCGAGGAGCACTTCATGGAGGGCATTCGTGATGTGTCAACTTGAACACTTCCTCTTCTAATGCCACCACCAACACCAGCACAAGCCTAGCAGAGGAGCTAAATCGGTTCTTTGATATGTTTGAAGTTAGCGAGGAAGAGAGTGTCCCCATGCTGCCACCTGCTGACAATCTGGCCCTCACTGTGAGCACGGAAGTGGTCAGGAGGGTGCTCTGGGGTGTGAACCCATCAAAGGCTGCTGGTCCCGATGGTGTCCAGGGGAGAGTATTAAGGGGCTGTGCAGACCAGCTGGCAGAGGTTTTTACTATCATTTTTAACCTCTCGCTGGCTGTCTGCACAGTCCCGAGCTGCCTAAAATCTGCCAATATCGTGCCCATCCCCAAGAGACAGTCGGTCAGCAGTCTGAATGATTACAGACCTGTGGCTCTCACTTCAACTGTGATGAAGTGCTTTGAGAGGATGGTGCTGAGGCACATAAAATCCTTACTGCCTCCCAGCCTTGATCAGCACCAATTCGCATACAGAGCCAACAGGTCCACAGGTGATGCCATAAACACAGCCCTCCACACAGTGTGTCAACATCTTGAACAGTCTGGCAATTATGTGAGGATGATGTTTGTGGTCTTCAGTTCTGTTTTTAACACACTTGTTCCAAGCAGACTGATGTTCAAACTGCACAGTCTGGGCATTGGTGAGCACACCTGCAGATGGATCAGAGACTTTGTCACCAACCATCTGCAGTCAGTCAGGATGGGTCCCACTACTCCTCAGTGCTGACAATGAGCACTGGGGCCCCTCAGGGCTGTGTGCTCAGCCCCATGCTGTACACTTTGTACACCCATGACTGTGCACCAACCCACAGCAGCAACATCTTTGTCAAATTTGCGGATGACACTACTGTGGCTGGGCTGATTCACAACAATGATGAGACGGCCTACAGAGAGGAGGTCCTGAACCTCACTACTTGGTGTTCCCTGAATAACCTGGTACTTAACTCCTCAAAGACAAAGGAGTTGGTGCTAGATTCATTCAGGGAGACACCGTAGAGAGGGTCAAGATCCTGGGAACATACATTTCTCAGGACCTTACATGGGGCACCAACGCCAATGCCCTTGTAAAAAGGGCACAGCAGCGTCTGTACTTTTTAAGGTCACTGAGGAAGGTCAACCTGTCCCAGGAACTGCTGCTGTCCTTCTATAGGTGTTCTGTAGAGAGCGTTTTCACCAACAACATCTTGGTGTGGTACAGGAGCTGGTCTCAGGCTGACAAGAAGGCTCTGGAGAGAGTCAGGAAGTCAACACAGAACATCATAGGAGCGCAGCTGCCCTCTCTGTCAGACATCTATAACACCAGATGTCTGCGCAGGGCCAGAAGCATCATGCTTCAATGGTTCACACCCCGGGCACAGCCTGTTCTAACTGCTGCCCTCAGGAAGAGGTACCGGTCCATCAAGGCCCGCACATCCAGACTCAACAACATGTTCTACCCAAGTGCAATACGAGTATTGAATGCACATTAGCCTTCAGTCTGCACCATTTGTTGCATTTATTTTTATAAAGGTGAATGCAATGAATAGCGCAGACTTCTATTTATATACACCTACAACAACGAGATTACGTCCACACTCAAATTGCCACAGACAAGATACAGCAATTAATCCACAATTATTACTTGCTTACGTAATATTGGCACTATATATATATATATATATATATATATATATATATATATATATATATATATATATATATATATATATATAGTGAGGAAAATAAGTATTTGAACACCCTGCGATTTTGCAAGTTCTCCCACTTAGAAATCATGGAGGGGTCTGAAAGTTTCATCTTAGGTGCATGTCCACTGTGAGGGACATAATCAAAAAAAAAAAAAAAAATCCAGAAATCACAATGTATGATTTTTTTAATAATTTATTTTTATGTTACTCCTGCAAATAAGTATTTGAACACCTACCACCCAGCAAGAATTCTGGCTCACACAGACCTGTTAATTTTTCTTTAAGAAGCCCTCTTATTCTGCACTCTTTACCTGTATTAATTGCACCTGTCTGAACTTGTTACCTGTATAAAAGACACCTGTTCACACACTCAGTCAATCACTCTCCAACCTGTCCACCATAGCCAAGACCAAAGAGCTGTCTAAGGACACCAGGGACAAAACTGTAGACCTGCACATGGCTGGGATGGACTACAGGACAACAGGCAAGCAGCTTGGTAGAAGACAACAACTGTTATGATTATTTATTAGAAAGTGGAAGAAACACAAGATGACTGTCAATCTCCCTCGGTCTGGGATTCCATGCAAGATCTCACTTTGTGGGGTAAGGATGATTCTGAGAAAGCTCAGAACTACACAGGAGGATCTGGTCAATGACCTGAAGAGAGCTGGGACCACAGTCACAAAGATTACATTAGTAACACATGATGCTGTCATGGTTTAAAATCCTGCAGGGCAGCAAGGTCCCCCTGCTCAGGCCAGCACATGTCCAGGCCCATTTGAAGTTCACCAGTGACCATCTGGATGATCCAGAGGAGGCATGGGAGAAGGTCATGTGGTCAGATGAGACCAGAATAGAGCTTTCTGGAATCAACTCCACTTACCATGTTTAGAGGATGAGAACAACCCCAAGAAAACCATCCCAACCGTGAAGCATGGAGGTGGAAACATCATACTCTGGGGGTGCTCTTCTGCAAAGGGGACAGGACGACTGCAGCATACTGAAGGGAGGATGGATGGGGTCATGTATTTTGGTAAACAACCTCCTTCCCTTAGTAAGAGCATTGAAGATGGGTCATAGTTGGGTCTTCCAGCATGACAATGACCCCAAACACACAGCCAGGGCAACTAAGGAGGGGCTCCGTAAGAAGCATTTCAAGGTCCTGGAGTGGCCTGGCCAGTCTCCAGACCTGAACCCAATAGAAAATCTTTTGAGGGAGCTGAAACTCCAAACCTGAAAGATCTAGAGAATGATCTGTATGGAGGAGTGGACCAAAATCCCTGCTGCAGTGTGTGAAAACTTGGTCAAAAGCTACAGGAAATGTCTGAACTCTGTAACTGCAAACAAAGGCTACTGTACCAAATATTAACATTGATTTTCACAGGTGTTCAAATACTTATTTGCAGCAGTAACATACAAATAAATTATTAAAAATATCATACATTGTGATTTCCAGATTTTTTATTTTTTTTTTATTATGTTTCTCACAGTGGACATGCACCTAAGATGAAAATTTCAGATCCCTCCATGATTTCTAAGTGGGAGAACTTGTAAAATCGCAGAATGTTCAAATACTTATTTTTCTCACTGTATATACACTCAATAAAAATATAAACAAGAATTGTGTACAGATCCTTGCAACATGGGGCCGTACACTATCCTGCTGCAACATGAGGTGATGTTCTTGGATGTATGGCACAACAATGGGCCTCAGGATCTCGTCACGGTATCTCTGTGCATTCAAAATGCCATCAATAAAATGCACCTGTGTTCTTCGTCCATAACAGACGCCTGCCCATACCATAACCCCACCGCCACCATGGGCCACTCGATCCACAACATTGACATCAGAAAACCGCTCACCCACACGATGCCACACACGCTGTCTGCCATCTGCCCTGAACAGTGTGAACCGGGATTCATCCGTGAAGAGAACACCTCTCCAACATGCCAAACGCCAGCGAATGTGAGCATTTGCCCACTCAAGTTGGTTACGATGACGATGTACTGCCAAATTCTCTGAAACGCCTTTGGAGACGGCTTATGGTAGAGAAATGAACATTCAATACACGAGCAACAGCTCTGGTTGACATTCCTGCTGTCAGCATGCCAATTGCACGCTCCCTCAAATCTTGCGACATCTGTGGCATTGTGCTGTGTGATAAAACTGCACCTTTCAGAGTGGCCTTTTATTGTGGGCAGTCTAAGGCACACCTGTGCACTAATTATGGTGTCTAATCAGCATCTTGATATGGCACACCTGTGAGGTGGGATGGATTATCTCAGCAAAGGAGAAGTGCTCACTATCACAGATTTAGACTGGTTTGTGAACAATATTTGAGGGAAATGGTGATATTGTGTATGTGGAAAAAGTTTTAGATCTTTGAGTTCATCTCATACAAAATGGGAGCAAAACCAAAAGTGTTGCATTTATATTTTTGTTGAGTGTATATAGAGAATAACCATGTTGTGTCTGATGATTTGCAGACGTTCATGCTGGACGTTATGGTAGCAAATTGAGTTTTACAAAAAAAAGGGGTTTTAGTGGTGTCGCAGACCAAACGGTCTGCCTTTTGCATCTGTGCATGCATCATTTCGGACCACAGCAGCACGTCTGAAGTCTTTTCACCCAAAGCAATCAAATGGATTAATGGGATTATTAACCATCAGATGATAAAGGTAAAACTTCTTCTTCTGTGACGCTTTGAAATGTCCGACGCATAGTGAACACATCAGCTAGAGGCTCGTTTAGCTCATTAGCTCATCTTTTGTGATGAAATAATGCTGAATTTATGTGGAAATGACTGTTGTACAAAAGCTTCAGATATCTGTCGCTGAGATAGATGATGACTGGAGCACAGTTTGAAGCAGAAATGAGGTGATAATCCGTGAACTATGTCATCAGTGGGGACCAATTTTTAGGGGGACCGTTCAGTCTGTGATGCTGGTAAAACGGATATTTGCGACCGTAATCCAGCATGAACTTCCACAAATCATCAGACACAACAGGGTTATTCCCATTCGAATCCAATTCTATTGTTTGCACGGTTTATTTTTCTGTAAGTAATTCAGTTGGCGAATCGTTGTAAAAGGGTGTGGTCAAAGCTTAGGGCCACTTCACACATAACACGATTGAAGCCAACTAGCACACGAAGGAAGAATTGCATGCCATTCGTGAAAAATCGGAGCTGTCTCTAACACCTCGTACACCTGTCGCTACAATTATTCGTGCACACCAGCAGCGAGAAGACAGAGTGTGTCCTGTGAAAGCCCATTCAAGCCTCTCGTGGAAGGTGTCAGCCAAATTCCAGGTGACACACACGAACATCCAACACCGCTCGCTTGACACTTAGAAGATGTGTGGCCATTCACGCTGTTAGCACGAAAATTATTATTACCATGCCAGATCCATCTCAAGGTTCCCTCTTATGGGCTCAAATTGTTTCAGATCCTGTTTTGCCGCCATCAGAATATGTAAATTGTGGTCAGATGGTCCTCAGACTACACATGGACCGCCATTGGATAGATGTCCCGTTTCAACAGTGCCCGGAGGGTTTTGAAAATGTGCCTCACACTCCGAGCCACTGGCCGATTTTGACCAACTGTGTGGACTCTTGCAGATGACTGTCAAAACGTTTTGGAATTGAAACCCGACACTTTTTGAATGTGTGCCAATTTGTCATTCTGACGCCATTCTGTGTGATTCTGGCTATGTGTGTGTGTGTGTGTGTGTGTGTGTGTGTGTGTGTGCATGGGGGGGGGGGGGGGGGGGGGTATCAGCTTCAATTTAGAACGAAAACGTAAACTTTTGCATTAATTCGACATGGAACTGTGAATTATGCCACTGACGGCACTCTATGATGAAGCTCCACTGAGCAGCAGACTTTAACAATATGTGGTTACTCCAGGATCACAGAGAGAGACATCAGTCAGACCGTCTGTCAGAAACACAGCCCTGGAAGCGCAACTTTATCTTCATTTCTAAAAAAAAAAAAAAAAAGAAAAAGAAAAAAGCTGTGGCAGATCTCACCTCTGCAGACTCCAGGTTCTCTCCATTTTTCATCCATCTGTAGGAAGGCTTTGGCTTCCCTGTGGCTTTACATTCCCACACCAGTGAGTCATCGATCAGCTTCTGCACATCTTGAGGTTTCTCAATCAGATGAGGAGGAGCTAGAAAAATGAACACAACACAGTGATTTCTTAAACATGATTATGAAATGGGCAGCACGGTGACTTAGTGGTTAGCACTGTTGACTCACAGCAAAAAAGGTCACGGGATCGATTCCCACCTGTGGCATTTCTGTGTTTGTCGGCGTCCTCCCACATCCAAAGACATGCAGGTTAGGTGGATTGGAAACTTTAAATCTGCCCAGAGTGTACCCTGCCTCACGCCCTATGAATGTTGGAATAGGCTCCAGCATCCTGTCACCCCGTCATTGGAGTAAGCGGGTGTAGAAAATGAATCAATGGATCATGAATTGAGTGCATCACTGAACAAAGACATCAGAATATTTAGACTCAATAAATTACATGTCTGTTCAAACACAGAAAGTAGTCTGTATCTGAAGAGTCTGAATTAAACCTGAAAGTGCTTTGGCGCAAATTTAGCACAATTACCACTAATTTCCTCATTCCTACCAGGCTGCTCAAGGAAGCCCTACCATTAATTAATGCTTCGATCTTAAATATGATCAATCTATCTTTATTAGTTGGCTATGTACCACAGGCTTTTAAGGTGGCAGTAATTAAACCATTACTTAAAAAGCCATCACTTGACCCAGCTATCTTAGCTAATTATAGGCCAATCTCTAACCTTCCTTTAAATAGACCATTTAAACTCTTTAAATAGACCATTCCTCTGCAGATCATCTGCAGAGGAATGGTCTATTTAAAGAGTTTCAGTCAGGGTTTAGAATTCATCATAGTACAGAAACAACATTAGTGAAGGTTACAAATGATCTTCTTATGGCCTCAGACAGTGGACTCATCTCTGTGCTTGTTCTGTTAGACCTCAGTGCTGCTTTTGATACTGTTGACCATAAAATTTTATTACAGAGATTAGAACATGCCATAGGTATTAAAGGCACTGCGCTGCGGTGGTTTGAATCATATTTATCTAATAGATTACAATTTGTTCATGTAAATGGGGAATCTTCTTCACAGACTAAGGTTAATTATGGAGTTCCACAAGGTTCTGTGCTAGGACCAATTTTATTCACTTTATACATGCTTCCCTTAGGCAGTATTATTAGACAGCATTGCTTAAATTTTCATTGTTACGCAGATGATACTCAGCTTTATCTATCCATGAAGCCAGTGGACACACACCAATTAGCTAAACTGCAGGATTGTCTTACAGACATAAAGACATGGATGACCTCTAATGTCCTGCTTTTAAACTCAGATAAAACTGAAGTTATTGTACTTGGCCCCACAAATCTTAGAAACATGGTGTCTAACCAGATCCTTACTCTGGATGGCATTACCCTGACCTCTAGTAATACTGTGAGAAATCTTGGAGTCATTTTTGATCAGGATATGTCATTCAATGCGCATATTAAACAAATATGTAGGACTGCTTTTTTGCATTTGCGCAATATCTCTAAAATTAGAAAGGTCTTGTCTCAGAGTGATGCTGAAAAACTAATTCATGCATTTATTTCCTCTAGGCTGGACTATTGTAATTCATTATTATCAGGTTGTCCTAAAAGTTCCCTGAAAAGCCTGCAGCTAGAGTACTAATGGGGACTAGAAGGAGACAGCATATCTCACCCATATTGGCCTCTCTTCATTGGCTTCCTGTTAATTCTAGAATAGAATTTAAAATTCTTCTTCTTACTTATAAGGTTTTGAATAATCAGGTCCCATCTTATCTTAGGGAGCTCATAGTACCATATCACCCCAATAGAGCGCTTCGCTCTCAGACTGCAGGCTTACTTGTAGTTCCTAGGGTTTGTAAGAGTAGAACGGGAGGCAGAGCCTTCAGCTTTCAGGCTCCTCTCCTCTGGAACCAGCTCCCAATTCAGATCAGGGAGACAGACACCCTCTCTACTTTTAAGATTAGGCTTAAAACTTTCCTTTTTGCTAAAGCTTATAGTTAGGGTTGGATCAGGTGACCCTGAACCATCCTTTAGTTATGCTGCTATAGACTTAGACTGCTGGGGGGTTCCCATGATGCACTGAGTGTTTCTTTCTCTTTTTGCTCTGTATGCACCACTCTGCATTTAATCATTAGTGATTGATCTCTGCTGTCTTCCACAGCATGTCTTTTTCCTGGTTCTCTCCCCTCAGCCCCAACCAGTCCCAGCAGAAGACTGCCCCTCCCTGAGCCAGGTTCTGCTGGAGGTTTCTTCCTGTTAAAAGGGAGTTTTTCCTTCCCACTGTCGCCAAGTGCTTGCTCACAGGGGGTCGTTTTGACCGTTGGGGTTTTTCCGTAATTATTGTATGGCTTTGCCTTACAATATAAAGCGCCTTGGGGCAACTGTTTATCGTGATTTGGCGCTATATAAATAAAATTGATTTGATTTGATTTATTACTCAGATGAATATTAAATCTGCATTAGCGGCTTTATTTGGAAAAAACAAACAAACAAACCAACAAAAAACAAACAGATCATATCACAAACGACTATTAAGGGCTGCTAAACATCATAGTGTTCCTAGAACCATTAGTGGGCAGTAAATGTCCACATCTATAGATTGCAGGATGACATTTGAATGTTTAATGGCCATAAATTGGTGAGTTTACCATTTTCAAATTTGCTGTATTAAGGCACATCAGAGAAGAGATACCTAACTACCTAACTGCACTTTTTTCTCTCATATGATACATTTTCCTAACATTTCATCATTATCAGTTATTTCTAGCTGGTTTATATTTATTTGGTTATTTATCAATAATATATTAATTAAAAATATTTAAAAGCAATCTTTTTTAGATTTACAATGTCAAACGATGACACGCAATTTGTCTAAAACTTGTCTTTGGGCCATGTTGACCCGTGTTTTAAACATTTGACTGGTACTGTATCTCCAAGGACCTGTCGACATGACACCTTGTGTCTATTTGTTTTAATATGAGGTGACATTTATGTGAAATACACTGCAGTGTAAAAGTTCACACTTGAAAACAATAAAGCAAAGTGCCAAAGCAACAACACACCACTCTGGTAGGCAGCTCAGGAAAAGATGACATATTCAGCTGTGGAACGATGAAGCTTTTTGACATAAATCTTACAGCCAAATGCTTCATGATCTAAATAAAGCTTTATTTAGGAGCTTATTAGGAATGAATGACATCTCTTGGTCAAATAATATATAACGCACTATGATATTAGAGCAAAATTTCTGTGGGCATGTAATGTCAAGCAATTTTATTGTCATCACTGACAAAATAAACAGATACTAAATAAAAAATAAATAATTCCAACAACAAGTCTGCATGAAAAGTTGGACAGGATCATTAGGACAAGCAGATCTCCTCTTACATTCTCATGGTTTGGTGAATTTCAAAGTTAGTGTCAAGGCCTCGATAGGTAGCAACGTTCCTGAAGCACAGTGCAGCCACCTGCGGAAGAAAATCCTGTTTTTTTTTTTCTGACAAACAGTCCCATTTTCTCTGAATTAACAAGTTTCTGTTTTTTTTTTTCTGAATAAATGACTGTTATCTGGTTAATTCAGAAAAAAACCCGGCGTGTTTTTCTGAAGTAACCAGAAAAGTCAAAATCCTGCCTGAAATTTCTGACCTGTGGAGCAACTAAACACCAACACAATCCAACAGGAGCCAGTAGGAGGATGAAAACCTGGTGCTTCACACACATTAAACTCAAACACTCACTTGGAATTCAAAACCCTCCTTATATATTAAGGATTAAGATTATACTACTACTACTACTACTACTACTACTACCACTACTAGTACTACAACTACTAGTGCTGCTACTACTACTACTAATAGTAATTATTATAATTATTATTGAAAACTGTTTATTTCGAACATTTGATACAACAACAATTACAAGATAGATCAGTAAAGACAACAACAAAAAAGTTCCTACTGTGTACCCAACATGTCCGAAAACATTCCTCCAACATCCAAAGACATGCAGGTTAGGTGAATTGGAAACTTAAAATTGACCGTAGGACCATAGTGGTTTAGTGGTTAGCACTGTTACCTTACAGCAAGAAAGTCGTGGGATCACTTCCCACTTGCAGCTGGATTGGAAACTTTGAAAAAGTGTTTGTAGGCGTGTGTGCAGGTGTGAATGTGTTTGTCTACAACCCCTGGCAAAAATTATGGAATCACCGGCCTCGGAGGATGTTCATTCGGTTGTTTAATTTTGTAGAAAAAAGCAGATCACAGACATGACACAAAACTAAAGTCATTTCAAATGGCAACTTTCTGGCTTTAAGAAACACTATAAGAAATCAGGAAAAAAAAATTGTGGCAGTCAGTAATGGTTACTTATTTAGACCAAGCAGAGGGAAAAAAATATGGACTCACTCAATTCTGAGGAATAAATTATGGAATCACCCTGTAAATTTTCATCCCCAAAACTAACACCTGCATCAAATCAGATCTGCTCGTTAGTCTGCATCTAAAAAGGAGTGATCACACCTTGGAGAGCTGTTGCACCAAGTGGACTGACATGAATCATGGCTCCAACACGAGAGATGTCAATTGAAACAAAGGAGAGGATTATCAAACTCTTAAAAGAAGAAAAAATCATCACGCAATGTTGCAAAAGATGTTGGTTGTTCACAATCAGCTGTGTCTAAACTCTGGACCAAATACAAACAACATGGGAAGGTTGTAAAGGCAAACATACTGGTAGACCAAGGAAGACATCAAAGCGTCAAGACAGAAAACTTAAAGCAATATGTCTCAAAAATCGAAAATGCACAACAAAACAAATGCGGAACGAATGGTAGGAAACTGGAGTCAACGTCTGTGACCAAACTGTAAGAAACCACCTAAAGGAAACGGGATTTTCATACAGAAAAGCTAAACGAAAGCCATCATTAACACCTAAACAGAAAAAAACAAGGTTACAATGGGCTAAGGAAAAGCAATCGTGGACTGTGGATGACTGGATGAAAGTCATATTCAGTGATGAATCTCAAATCTGCATTGGGCAAGGTGATGATGCTGGAAATCAGAGAAAGTTGGAGCCAGATTGATGAAGAGTACTGTTTGTCACTCATTAAGTCCATGCCTCAGAGACTGCAAGCTGTTATAAAAGCCAGATGTGGTGAAACAAAATACTAGTGATGTGTTGGAGAGTTCTTTTGTTTTTCATGATTCCATAATTTTTTCCTCAGAATTGAGTGATTCCATATTTTTTTCCCTCTGCTTGGTCTAAAAAAGTAACCGTTACGCATGTCACCTCCGCATGTCTGTCTCAATGTGCCGAAAAAGTGCAGATGTCCACGTCTTCTGCAATTCCTGTGGAAGTCAGATGATGTCCCGGATCAACACAGCGTCCAGTGTGGAAATGAACGGCACATTTCACTGTTAAAGGAGTTTTTGCCATGGAAAGAGGAGCGGAGGAACTCCGAGCGTCGGCAACGCCGTGATGAAGCCTCACAGGACATGTCCTGGCATGTCCAGCTCATGCACAATTTCTTGGATAGTCACACGACTAAAAAGCCACCGAAAGCCGTCTGAAAGCCATCTCAAAGCCGTCCTATGAGACCAACACGGAGGTGCTTTTGTCCCGCGCCATTCGCGGCTCCGTGGCGCATCCCTCCACTTCTCTTTCCATGAAAAAAACTCCTGTAACAGTGGAATGTGCTGAAAAAGTCTTGATGTCCACGTCTTCTGCCATTTTTGTGGAAGTCAGACGACGTCCCAGATCAACAAAGCCTTCACGTTGGAAATGATCTGGTTGTTTCAGCGGGGTGTCAACCTGTCGATCGGCGCTCGGAGTGCGCCGCGCTCTCAGACGCTGTGGGCGGTCTTTAAAATGGCTGGAGCACTCCTTAATCTGTGTAATCTCCATAAAATCGTCCCTGAAAGCCATCTGAATTTTCCGAATGGTGTCCACCTGGAGGTCTCTTACAGTTTCTGGAAGAATTTGATGCAGCAAAGCTCCAAATCGTTCAGACATTTATTCGCAATAAAAATCCAACGAGAGCGGTGTACCACTGCTCACACAAAGCCTGCTCACAGGCGAATGACGCAACCGACAGGCGTGAAAAAACTCACGCACGCGCACGAAGGTTCAAGCTTGGCTGATGCAATCACACGTGATTCAAATCCATATGGTTTTTGCAAAAAATAAAAAGGTCGGACACTTTTGTAACAGACCTTGTATATATATATATATATATATATATATATATATATATATATACTCAACAAAAATATAAACGCACAGGTGTGCCTTAGACTGTCCACAATAAAAGGCCACTCTGAAAGGTGCAGTTTTGTTTTATTGGGGGGGGATACCAGTCAGTATCTGGTGTGACCACCATTTGCCTCATGCAGTGCAACACATCTCCTTCGCATAGAGTTGATCAGGTTGTCAATTGTGGCCTGTGGAATGTTGGTCCACTCCTCTTCAATGACTGTACGAAGTTGCTGGATACTGGCAGGAACTGGTACACGCTGTCGTATACGCCGGTCCAGAACATCCCAAACATGCTCAATGGGTGACATGTCCGGTGAGTATGCCGGCCATGCAAGAACTGGGACATTGTCAGCTTCCAAGAATTGTGTACAGATCCTTGCAACATGGGGCCGTGCATTATCCTGCTGCAACATGAGGTGATGTTCTTGGATGTATGGCACAACAATGGGCCTCAGGATCTCGTCACGGTATCTCTGTGCATTCAAAATGCCATCAATAAAATGCACCTGTGATCTTCGTCCATAACAGACGCCTGCCCATACCATAACCCCACTGCCACCATGGGCCACTCGATCCACAACATTGACATCAGAAAACCGCTCACCCACACGACGCCACACACGCTGTCTGCCATCTGCCCTGAACAGTGTGAACCGGGATTCATCCGTGAAGACAACACCTCTCCAACGTGCCAAACGCCAGTGAATGTGAGCATTTGCCCACTCAAGTCGGTTACAACGAGGAACTGGAGTCAGGTCGAGACCCCGATGAGGACTACGAGCATGCAGATGAGCTTCCCTGAGATGGTTTCTGACAGTTTGTGCAGAAATTCTTTGGTTATGCAAACCGATTGTTTCAGCAGCTGTCTGAGTGGCTGGTCTCAGACGATATTGGAGGTGAACATGCTGGATGTGGAGGTCCTGGGCTGGTGTGGTTACACGTGGTCTGCGGTTGTGAGGCTGGTTGGATGTACTGCCAAATTCTCTGAAACGCCTTTGGAGACGGCTTATGGTAGAGAAATGAACATTCAATACACGAGCAACAGCTCTGGTTGACATTCCTGCTGTCAGCATGCCAATTGCACGCTCCCTCAAATCTTGAGACATCTGTGGCATTGTGCTGTGTGATAAAACTGCACCTTTCAGAGTGGCCTTTTATTGTGGAGAGTCTAAGGCACACCTGTGCACTAATCATGGTGTCTAATCAGACACACCTGTGAGGTGGGATGGATTATCTCAGCAAAGGAGAAGTGCTCACTATCACAGATTTAGACTGGTTTGTGAACAATATTTGAGGGAAATGGTGATATTGTGTATGTGGAAAAAGTTTTAGATCTTTGAGTTCATCTCATACAAAATGGGAGCAAAACCAAAAGTGTTGCGTTTATATTTTTGTTGAGTGTATATAAGTCATATAAATATGAAAAGTTGTCACTGATATTCAAATGGAGTTCCACTTGAAAATCCATGACAACTTTTCATTCTGATGATGGTTTCCTCTTTTCACAAATATCTGAAAGTTAATTTAACTGAAAGGCAGTTTTAGTTGTTAATTTCATATTCTTTGTGGACTCACAGAGATCTGTACGTTAGTACCATCAGTCCACCCAAAACACACACACACACACACACACACACACACACACACACACACACACACACACACACACACACACACACACACACACACACACACACACACACACACACACACACACACACACACACACGTCTTCAACTGCTTATCCAAGATTGGGTCAGGGCGGGGGGGTGAAGTCTATCCCAGCAGTCATAGAGCATGAGCCAGGGTACACCCTGGACAGGATGCCAGTCTGTTGCAGATCAACATATAGACAAACACACACATTCACACCCGCACACACACCTACGGACAATCTAAATCAAATCAAATCAATTTTATTTATATAGCGCCAAATCACAAGGCGCCTTTATAAGGCGTCTTGGGGCAACTGTTTTTAAAGATTCCAATCCTCCTAACCTGCGTGTCTTTTGAATGTGGGAGGATGCCACAGCACCCAGAGAGAACCCACACAAACACAAGGAGAACATGCAGAAAGGCCACAGGTGGGGATCAATCCCATGACCTTCTCGCTGTGAGGCACCAGTGCTAACCACTAAGACACTGTGCTGCCCCAACCAAAATAACAGGAATAAATTATGGCATCAGTTTTGCAGAAGCATTGATTATTTCTGTTTCTTGCAGATAGTTCAAGCCTCATTAATGTTCAGAAATGGACACAGAAAGCTTTATGCCTGTCCACACATACAAAATGCTGTTTTAGAATTTAGAAGGTCCAGAGGTCAAACCAATGACATGGCGTGTGACATGAGGCCAGTAATGGACGACCACACTTTTCCATTCCACTCACCTCGCCTCTCAACGACTGACCTTTCAGGAGGCTTTTCTGCAGTGCTACAATGCCGCTTTAATTGACTCCTGCTATGCAGTATTTTTGCCTTTGAGTAATGCAGGACAACACAGCGAGAAATTCAATAACTGCAAATGTTTCCGCACACTGTCAGCGTGTAGTCGGGGTTTGTGTGTCAGGCTGATGAAAACACGCTGATGTGGAGATGGAATTATTTGTGTTTGTACATTGTGTGTCACACTGTAGGCAGCCAAGGCTGCTGCAGAAACTAAAATTTCGCTGGATGGGAGGCTGTTCTGACTTATGGTTATCGAGGTAACAAACAAATGTAATCTACATAATTAACCCTCATACACAGTAAAATCAGCAGTGTTAAATTAACATTGATAGTGGACATATGGTCCCACTCTGGGCAGAGTAGGGCCATATCTACACGGGCAGTGTTAATTCAACACTGTCAGTGTTAGTTTTACACCAGCAATTTTACTGTATATATATTAACAACAAAAAGAATCCAATGTACATTTCTCTGTTTTACTTTGTTGTTGAGGGAAAAAAGAAAAAACTTTTCTTTTTGATTGTGTAATCCCAAGTATGGAATATTAGTCTACATTATTTTGGGGTTTTATATTGACTGTTGAAGTTAGAAAGTCTTATCAAATGTTTTTCTTCTTTTCATATTATGGTCATAGTTTGTCTCAAAAGTACGTATTTTACAACAAGCGTCTGTTACTACTGGACATGGTTGGTTTTAAACAGGAATTTATGATCGGTGCAAATGATTCATTGTCATTTAGACAAAGAAACACAATCTAGACTACACTACCCAGAATTCTTGGGGGCGGAGGTAAAGACCCTTTAAAAGTGAACATCCCTTGGGAGACGCGGCTTAGCTCTTATGACTCTTCTCCTCCCTACTCCTCCCTGAAGTGCGGGCTTCAGGCACGAGAGGGCGCTGCCGCCACGGACACAACCGGGACAGCTGTCAAGAGATAATGAGTGACAGCTGTCACCCATCTGCTCTACATCATCTCACTCCATAAAGACCGGACGTCATCTCCACCTGATTGCCGAGATATCATCTACCTGTGAAGGTAATATTCTCTGCTGTGTCAGAACTGTGACTTACGTGTGATCTGTTTGCAGCCGTTTTCCTGTGGAGCCTTGTCAGCTGATTGGTGGTTTATGAGAGTGCCGACGTCTTCGCCTCTCACTCCTTCCAGATAAGTGCTTTAACAGGAGCTGCACATGTGTGTGATTAGAGGTGGAGGTGACTTTCCACCTTCTGACTGTTTTTGTTGCTGGGTGTACACACACCCACATCTCACTGTTTGTGCTCCTCGCCAGCAGTACCAGATCCGACAGTCGGGGACGGTGATCACCTGGGAATTCGGGACTTGGCGGCTCCAGTATTCACCGGGTTCTGTGGCGGTGGAAATCGTGTGGTTCCGGCTCTTCTCAGGACAGACGTTTTCTATCCTCGAGCCTGCCCACACGTCACCTTTTTGAATTGACTATAATCAGATTCTGAGATTGTCTGTATATTCGTTGTGCACATTCACAACATTAAATTGTTACCTTTTGGCTCATCTATTGACCGTTCATTTGCGCCCCCTGTTGTGGGTCCGTGTCACTACACTTTCCCCAACAGTGACTGTCAGAGTTCTTCTGTCAGGGTCCACCAAGTGAGCTTTTGAGACGGCCGGATCATCAACTTTGGAAGCAGGCAGCCGCCGGCACCTGACCTCAGAGACACCCTGCACGTCGACAAAGCTGTCAGTTTTGTCAGAATCTGGCTGGAGTTAAATGAAATTCCCTGTCATCTGTAATATCTCACATTAAAATGCCAAAATAAATACCCTGCAGACTAGTTTTTCAATAATTCAGTAAAGTTCGGTCCCACCAAATGATAAGCGATGAATAATGAGCCACGTATGGGTGTGTCGGCGATTATTTGAAGAATGATCCACGTTTTAAGCTATCACGTATCCGCTATGAAGAAGTCTCTATGTGCCTCTCTGTACCTCACATGTGCCACGTATCAGCCTCTAGTGAGCCACGACTGACCTGTCATTTGAGCCCCGTCCAGCCTTGAATGGCTCGTGTCACTGCATATGATCCATGTCAAGCCACAGATGTTCCATGTAGCACCATGTTAATGTGACACTGGTGCACGTTTAGGCATGGGTTTGGTCCAAATCTCCAGTCCTCCCACACTTGGACCCTTTAAAGTGTGGGTTTTCAATTCACAGCATCAATTCAAGATGCTTCATTTTTTAAACACAGCCCAAAAACAAATGCTCCAGTACAGTCCGGCGGGTGTGCGCCGTGCACCAGGCTGCTGTTCACCTGTGTTCCAGAGTCATTAAATGCACCACACCAGCTAGAACCGAACCACGGGTTCCTGGAAGTCACCTCTGCACCGTGATCCAACTTTATCTTTGTGTTCATCCGTTATTGACTGCAAAATTGCTCTTTTGCGCACGCGCATTCTGTGTTCCTGGACAGTCCTGCGTTCCTTCTCCCTGGCCTCATTTCTTCCATGGCTTTAAACACACAGACATTTTCACACCGTGATCCAACTTTTAACTTTGTGTTTGTCCGTTATTGACTGCAGAATCACTCTTATGAGCTGGCGTTTTGCATAAATGTTCATCCTGAGTGCGAGTCATTGCATCAGTGTGCACAGAGTGCGCCTCATCTGATCCATTAACAAGATGTTAAATCTATCATAAACATACTTTTACAGCAGCTTATAAAGAAGGAATGAACATGCAACTGTTTTACCAAGCTATAACAATAAAAACTAGGAGTGCAAGCAGTCATATACGGGCCCTTGTGTCACACAACTGCCTACCCAGGCCAGCGCATCACCTTGTGACTAGATGTGGGCAGATGCATAGAGGGGCCAACCCTCATCACACAGTTAAAGTTTCAAGCAAATCAGACAATGCATGAAAGAGTTATGACATGTTGATGGTTCATACACTAGAGGGCACTCAGAGCACAAAGAGAGGGGCCAGGTGTGTTCAGGGGCTAACTGTCATCACACATGTGACGTTTCAAGTCAATTAAAATTGCGGCGCCATAGCAGCTATACCCTTTGACATAGAAAAAAGCTATTGATAATTTTTGATCAGGATAGTCTCTGGATGCATTGGACAAAATCCCTAGGAGGAGGTGCAAGTTGCACATGTACCAATTTTCATCTCCCTACTCTATAAAAACCCCTATGGGGAGGTGTTTTTGAAAGTTGCAAGGGGGCGCTATTGAGGCATTTTGTCACGCCCATGGGCAACACCCCTAGGAATTGTAAGAGGATGTTGTGCTTGACCTGTGTATCAATTTTCATGATGATATGACAAAATTAAGGCCATCAAAAGGAAGAACATAATTTCATGGTGAAGGGTCGATATTCAGCATGCCGCAACACGGACGCCGTTATGTGTAACTTCATGGTGAGCATCACCTACATTCATCAACTTGTTCTGCATGTTTTAGAAGTGGAATGAAGTTGATGGGGTTAACTATGTGACATTAGTACTTGTAAATAAATAATTTCCTGTTACCACCAGGGGGCACTATGACTTAGGTGGGAGGTTAACATATGGGGATGTTCAGGGCGGAGCCTCATTACGTCCAGCAAGTTTGAAGGTTCTATGATGAAATATGTGGGCATGACTACCGTTCGAAGTGAAACGGTGTGCTCCGAAACGCTTGCCAAAGTTTAACAAACCCTAGCAGCCACGCCTTTTGACCTACAGAAATTCTTTTGATCAGCATGGGGTCATGATGATGTTGACCAAATTTGAAGATGATTGAATGAAAACCTTAGGACGAGTTTGTTCAAAAGTAGTGGAAATGGCCAAAAATGGCAAAAATTACCTCAAAATTGAAACTTAAAATCAAAATGGTCGACTTCCTGTAGCCATTTCACCATGACATTAGCAGATTTTTTGTGCGTCCCTGCATGGTAAATATGTGTACCGAATTTAATGAGGCAAAATGGTCGCACATGGTCACTGTGAACCGGACCCGGCGCCACGAGGGGGCATTTGGGGGCGATGCCCCCTCACGTCATCAACCTCGCCCCCTCGGATGTGAGAGTTATAAAAAATAAAAATAAAAAAGAAAGAAAAAGAAATACTGGAAAATATAGCGCCTCGCAGTTTCGCGGATTTTTTTAGTCCAATTTTGCATGCTTTTTTTTTTTTTTTTTTTTACAGTGCATTGTGCTCTGCGTCCTCATCGAGCAGGCCAATGTTCTGTCGAGATGACGGGACACCTGTTGCAGCACCGCGAAGGGAGAGCACGCGCATTGTGTTCTGCGTGTCTGTTTATAAGAATCTTCTTGCCCAGAAGAAAAAAGAGCGCCAACAACTACCCAAAACTGTGTTCTTCACTCGGAAAAAGACACCAGCAGCGAGGTAAAAAGGAAAAAGGCGCGACAGTGGCGCGGCGCCAGGATGAAGAGGCGCGGTCAGAGGAACTGTGCAATACTGGTCAGTCACTATTAATAATTTCTTATGTGTCAAACCTCGTAGGTTGATCATTAAAATTAAATTTGTTAGTTCTAAAAGCCATCATAATTATTTATAGGAAAATGTTCTATTTTTATTTCTCAAACAAATGTTTGGGCCTGAAAACAGGTTGGTCTTATTTTTCCACTAAGGTTTAAACTTTGAGAGTGTTTACACACGAGAGAAAAGTGAGAAAATGCTAATGCCTGTTTGAGGAAAAGTGTATAAAGTGTGTAGTGAGGGGTTTTACAGCCTTAAAACGTCTATAATAATTGTAAAAAATAACACTGTCTACTTCACGGATTTCGCTATTGGCTATTTTTAGAACGTAACTCCCGCGATAAACAAGGGACCACTGTATATCTACATGAAAGGTTTATCTTTGACCCGTTGTGTGACTGTCATGCCCAATTGTGTTGTGTTTGTGCTTGTGATGGAGGGCTGTATGTGGGGTTATTCTACTGTCTCGTGTCATTTCTCAGATCAGTTGTTGGTTTGGTTTTGTGGTATGCAGGAGATCACTTGACCGAGGGTCTATATGTTCAAATAATTAAAAAAATACTGTCATCATTCTTTACTCTTAGTCAGTCTCTTACAACGGTGTAGCCTAAATACACAAGCTTTCTAGGAGCGCACCCAATTCATTACGCATGCTCAGAGGCACGTACCCTCCAGTGCGCACTTTTTTTTGTGTGTGTGGGGGGGGGGGGCGACCCCGCCCCCTGTGATAAACTCATCGCCCCCTTAATATTTTTTTTCTGGCTCCAGGCTGCGACCATGTGCGAGACCCCTAAAATATCAAATTACGGATTCGGCCGGACGAATTTCCAAAGTTTGGTGAGTTTTTGAGCATGGGAAGAGGCCAAAATTTGGATTTCAAAAGTGTGAATTAAATAATAATAATAATAATAATAATAAATAATAATAAACAACACAATTACAATAGGGTCCTCGTAGGACTTTTCCTACTTGGGTCCTAAATAAGCTGTTTCAAATATGTTCTCCACTTCATGGAGTAGGACAGAGAGGGACAAAAACAGCCCAGATGGAATGGTCGCCTGTATTTCCAGAAGTGATTAGAGGTGTTTTCAACATCCAAGCTCTGATAGAAAATGATTAATCCACTACAAAATAATTATTTTATATACAGCATCCAGCGCACAAAACAGGTGGAATTGTCGTGCGTAAGAGGGCTGAGCTGCTCCAAAAAAAGCCTGTCCGGTCCTCGTAGCCACCAGGTGCTTGGATAATGGGCTTTTAGCGGCCTCATCCTCTCCACTCACATGCATCTAAAATCCTTGTTCGTCCTCGTCGTACCTTGTACACAAACTGCCCCAAGCTGTTGTTGCTACATTTTGAACTTCTTGAAATAAGGCTCAGAAATGAGCCTTATTAACCGAATATTCTGCCTCTCAGAGCCACGATTCTCCCACGATTGTTGAATACCTCCACCAAAAAACATGTTGCTTGGCTCATTATTCAGTGGTCATTATTTGGTGGGAGCAGGGTTTAAGTAATACATACTTAAATTCCTGCAAATAGTTCATATTACACAACTGTCATATAACAATTGTCCGCTGAACTTTATTATCAGAAAATTGCATGACTGTGATGTGTCCTGTTCTGTCTGACTGTGTTAAATAAATATTTAAACGTTTGCTGTGTTGTCCGATTGCCGACGCAGGTTCGAGCCTTATCTGAAATGAACTTGTCCTGAGATTGTCCTGAGATGTTTTATATTTACTCAGGTCAAAGAGTGAGAAAACTACTATTGAGACAAAATCTAAGTGTCTAAGTCCTTCCAAGTTTTCATGCCAGGAGTATTGAAGTCGTCGCCAGGTGCAAAAAGTACCTAAGTCCAATAAAACAATAATGACACTATCTCACAATTTATGAGGCTTCAAAATGCTTGAAAACCTGCCTTCATACACTTCAAACTTCAGGAGTTACTCTGTGAGGCACGAAAACAGCAAAACCTTTAATGGCTGATTTTTATGACTTCATGATTTTTTTTTCAGATTTGATTTTCTCAAAAGAGACATTTTGTGACTTCACATCTTTTTGCACCAACTTCTTCAATGTAACCTTTTAATGTGAGATAGAGATGATTTGTTCACTCGGGCTGATACAGTCTTTACGAAGAGAACATCTATTAGTGAGTAACGAGGGCAGAGATCGACTCCTTCTGACGCTTCCTTCACCTGACATTCAGCACCACATCTATTTATTCAAGGTGCACTGCTGCACGCACTGCACCCGGAAGGAGCACGTCGTTGTTGTTGTTGTTGACTGTCAGGGTCGCTCACACCATGCCTCACCCGCGATCAACGTCTGGACTCTCCATCAACGCTAACCAAATGGAAGCATGCAGCCGCTCTGTGGCCGCCCTGAGCCGAGCACGTGCACATTCAGCCTGAACGCCATGTGGTTGCACTGCAGAGCAGCGCACGGTTTCACCGATCGCTGCGAGCTATCACAGCACGACAAGCGCTGCTGACATCAACAAGCAAACAAATGTCCATATGTAGTCAAGTTTACTTTTCCACAAGAAAACCAAGTCACAACTAAAATTTGCTGAAAATTTTGTAAGAAAAAGTGCTTTTCACTGAAATGTAATTCCGTGGGTTTAACCTCAAGCTTCCAGCTACAAATGTGATTTTAAGTGAAATTTATCTAACTTCATGAATTAATTTCATTTACTGCATTTCTTTAAAGGGACACTAGAAATGATCATAACAGTTTTTAAACATGGACTGTTTAAAAAATAGAAATGTGCAGAAACCAAGGTTTAGAGTTGCTGTTTGTGCTTTAACTATTATGACAACGAGTCCCATACGGTAACGTGTGTGTGAGAGTCTACGGCTCCCCCTGGTTTAGGCAGCAGCTCATCATACACTGAAAAAAGAACCAACTTTAAAAAAGTGTTACAACGGGTAAAACCTGAATGAATTAAACTGGCTGGAAGTTTGTAAGTTAACTTACAAACCTAAGTTCAGTCAACTTAATTCAGAACCCCAATGCATACAACAAAACAGGAAAACCTGACTAATGCTACGGTCACATTAGTTCCAGACGATGAAGACAATCTGTTGGTTTTGTCACCTGATGGGTGTTCCCGGGCATGCACACTACATCTTTGTAAGATGTCTTTTAAATGACTTCAGATGTGTTACCAGGTTACAATAACAGTGTCTTTAGATTTAGAAGTGTTTGCTATTATGTTTCTGTATTTTTCGCTAACTATTGCAAAATATGCAAGAGCTGTTTCCCCCGTGACCCGAGCTCATATTGGCGGTTGAAGATGAGTGATGATGAGTATTGCAAAATATATGAGAAGCACATTACATTTAAATAGAAACACGCCTGTTTCACAGTGCTTTTCACCATCTTGGATAAATTTGTTCAAGCGAACAACCCGAGGACATCATACTGCCTATTCACTCGGTTTGGCAGTCGCCGTGTCACGTTACTCGGTATTTGCATAAAATAGACTTTAAGTCTGTTTGGGCCCTGCCACGCTGATGGCAGAGCGACCCCTGCAAAACGCCCACTCTGAAAATGAATGGCAAGTCAGAGCTTTGCAGATCACTTGCTGTTGCTTGTAGCTAATGTGACTGCACTTTTATTGTTTTCCCACAAAATAACCAAGTTAGCTGGCAAACAGGAAACCCTGTCAAAAACAGGCTGAAGTCAGGATCATGATCATCTGTACGAAACAGCTATACCCTACCTGAGGGGGAAGGCAGAAGAGTCATCCAGTAATCAGAGTTCTGAATGACAGCAGATATTTAAGGGGTGAGGCAGCAGATTATTGAAGACACAGTCAAAGTTCAATACTCAGAGATTCTCATATCAATGAGTCCAAAACAGCAGCTGAAAGTCTGGAATGGCAGAAAAGGTCGGTAACGCTAGAAAGCAGGGCAGAGCCTAATCCAATCTGGCAACCACTAGACCTTCTAATGGCAGATACACACCGATCGATTAAACCCAGAAGGGTGGGGACACACGAATGCCAAAGTCAAAGACCCAGAAGTTAATCTTACCAGAGAAAACACATAGAAACTGTCACAATAAGAGCACAACTAGTAAACACCACAAGAGGAAAGTACTGAATGACACAGAAGCAAAAAGACAGAATGTGATGATGATGATGTGAAATATCAGCTACATTTTGCCAGAAGGTACATGGGAGACTCAATGAAGACCAAATCTAATCTTTTCAATTTGCAGCATGTGTGCAGTCTGTCAGTGACAAGTACTATGCCCGTCCTCTTTGACAAACTTCTCCCGGACACCTGCGGCACAGCTGTGATACCTGCCACTCCCTGCGACACGCACGTGCCCACCACATGTGCGGCAGGTTGCGAGTGAGGCTTAAAGTGACATCATTTTTAAATAACAGCTCTAAACAAAATCAAAGTTACAATGTTAAAAGCAGGATTTTCCAGTTTTCGATCGTTGTGATGCAGCTTTGTTTTTAAGCTCTTAGAAAGTGAAATGCAGTCAGCATAAGATCGAAGGTAAAAAAGCGCCATTATTTCTGACAGACATTAAACCTTCCCTTTGCACTGTGGGATGGACATGACGCCTCTATTGATTCCCTGCCGGCTTACACTGCTGACCAATGACTCAAAGGCTTCATTCAAAGAGAGCTCCAAATGAGATTGCTGATTTTTATCACCTGTCTGGAGACAGCGAGCGAGCAGGGGCGAGTCCTGTCACAAACGAGAGCGGAGCAACGCTCCAAAGGACAAATCAGCCGTGCTGCCTCACAGTGCGCCCGGCCCGGCCTGTTCAAGGCCACTGGAAATAGCCACAAACTGTTTAAAGCCCCCAGTGCCGTGTTTGTGATGGCTGACAGAGCAGAAGGGAGAGCGAGAGCTGGCAGGATCAAAATCAGAACTTTGGAGAAACTGCAGCAAAGCAGCGTGCAAATCTGACAGTAAAATCAACTAGAAGCGCACATTAGTGTGCATTCACCTGCCACATGTGCACACTGAAAATCAACTGATACCTCCATGAACAGGTGTGTTTAACAGGTGTGTTAAACACTTTATTATTTATTCACAGATTTTGTTGTGGTTAATTAAAAAAATTACAATCTGTGGTTCAGTTTATTTTAAATGTCCTGGGATAGATTGACATCTTGTCCAGGGTAAACCCACCTCTCACCCAGTGACCCCTGGCATGGGTTCAACCCCCGTGATGTATAGTCGGCATAAGCAGGTTTAGAAAATGAATGAATGAATAATGAATTTTCTTAAATGTGGGGAATTGATTTATTTTCTCTCTCTTTTGTACTGGATAATATTTATTTCTTATCAAGTGAACTCAACAAAACAATTCAGCTTTTATGGTACCATGTACCAAAAAAATCCTTCATGGTACTTTAATGGTATGAAGATCAACGTTCATAAAATCTGGATTGTTGTTTGGATCCACACCAAATTCTCACCTGTTCTTAGATATTAGCACTGTACATGTGCCTATTTTTTTCTAAATGTTCTGTGCATTATGTTTTGAGAAACAGATAAAAAGGTTGATTTTTATTAATTTGATAAAGTTGCCTCAGTTGGTGGAATTTGTTTTCTTCATTGTTTGAAAAACTACTTTGATGTGATGTTCTGTGAGGAGGTGATGGTTGAAAAGTTAACGTGGTGGGCTACAGAATCCTCAGGTCAAATTCCTATCAGACCCCTTGAGCAAAGCCCTCAAACCCCGAGCGTAGGGGTCGGCGTCTGCGACGGGAAGGGTCCCAGTAGAGCCTCTGGGTTCTGGTACAGGGCCACCTCTTGGCTCTGGGGAGGGGGGACTCGTTAACTGCTGTACCATCTCTTACAGGCTGGAGCGTGGGTCTGGCAGTGTCCCGGAGCCAGCAAAGATAATCAGCCACCTTCTCGATGACGTCACTGAGGAGTTTCGTATTCCAGCCCCTGATGGCATCACTGAGGAGGTGTTTGCCAATACACAGGAAAGCAGGGCCACAAACATGGACACCTCCGCAGCCAAGAGTGATACCGCCGCAGCCGAGAGTGACGCCTCTGCAGCTGAGAGTGATGCCTCTGCAGCCTCTGGTCGCTCCCACCTCGGAGGATGTCAACGGGGAGCTGTCAGCCCCCACAGCCTTGTCTGTCAACGCGGGGCCAGCAGTTCCTGCATTGGATGACGTTAGCACAGCAGGGGAGGTCACCGAGATGCTTTTGGCATCCACTATGGAGGAGGTCAACAGGGAGTAATCAGACCCTGCGTCAGTGGTGGAGCGGGACTGGATGTCCTCGCTCCTGAAGTCAGTAGTAGAGCGAGGCTGGATGTCCTCGCTGCATTCATGGTAGAGAATTCCCGGTAGGCCAGGCGATGGTTCTGCAGACTATGTCCTGAATTCCAGAGAGCCGCACGGCTGCACTTCTGCCTCCAACGTGTCCTACAATCAGCCTGTGAGTCACCCACTGTTTTGGTTAATGAACTTCTGCCCACAGAAGGGTCATGTCCTAGTAGTTCCAGCATTCTCAAGTCAGGTTAGTGGCTGGCTGTCATTCTGTGCCGCCTCCATCAGGCAGCCCCTGGATCAGAGACTGAATCCGGCTTTTTGCTATGATCTGGGGGGCGGATGTTGTTTTTCAATGTGTCTCTGTGTCATGTCTGTGTGGTTCTCTGTCCTGGTGGGGCGGGATTCTCACCGGTCTGCTGACCCCTACATTCCACCCGGGGTGGGTTTTCCTCTGTGTTGGGTATTTTTTGTGGTTTTGTGGTGAGGCGTCCCATTTTTGTTTCTGTTTTTGTTTCTGTGTACTCAGTTTTTGTATTTTCATTTTCTTGGTTTTGGGGGTGGGGTTTGTTTGATTTTTTAGCTGTCAGTGCCAGCCCTTGGGAAGGGGTACTGTTAGGTTCCTGTTCCAGTCAGTTATGTTGAGTATTTTCATGTGTCCCCATGTCTTTTCATTTCTGTACTTAGATGTCTAGTCTTCTGGTTTGTGAATGTCTAGCATCTCTCTCTCTCTCTCTCTCTCTCTCTCCCATGTGTGGATGCTAGCTTCTCTGTCTGCTCATTGTCTGTGTCACCTGTCATGTCCTTGTTTAAAGTTAATCCTATGTGCTTCCTGTTGCACCTTCCCGTGAGTTTAATGTGTGGTTTTAGTTTAATTACGTCTCCCAGCCCACCGTGGTACTTCCTGAAGTTCCCCGCCTGTCTCCTGCTCTTTGCTGCTAATATTTTTCTTTGTATTAATTTCTTGGTGTGTTAAAGTTCTCATGTGCTATTGGTTTGCCTTTTGGAGTTAATTCTTGATTATGAGTATTTTGTTATGGCTCTTAGTTGGTGTTGGAGTTAATTCTTGATTATGAGTATTTTGTTATGGCTCTTAGTTGGTGTTACTTATCATTTGTCATTTCCTGATTTGAATTAAGATCAAGAGTTGTAGTTCTTTCTGTGTAGTTCCAGTATCTGTCACCACCTTGTGTTTAGTTTTATTATGCCATGTTCCTGTCTCCCTGTTTGTAAAAGGTTGCTCTCTGTTGCCCTCTCATGTTCCCTGTTAGTTACTATACGTATTTGTCATCTAATTAGTATTTGTTTGTCTCAGCTGGGTATTTAAGTTGTCACTCTTGTTTGTCCTCGGGGGTTCATTGTTTGTTGTTAGTCGTTTGGTTCTGCGTCATGTGTTACGAGTCCTGTGTCATACAAAATTCCAATCATTGTAAGTAACCAGTGTGGTTGTCTTTTGGACTTGTGGGATTGATGCTGTTTTCGACTTTTGCACTTTTGTATTTTACTGCCTGCTTTGCTTCCCATGTCCTGGATTCTCCTCATTTCAAGGGCTAAGACTGTATTTTGTTGGATCTTCCCCTCACTTCTGTTTTTGAATTCCTTCACCCACAGGTTGGATTGAATTGTATTTCTGAGACTTTAAACTAAAGCTCTATTCGGTGGTTTTCTCCCCTCACTCCTGTTTTGTATTTTTGTATTCCCTCACCTAAAGTGGGTGTTGTAGTATTTTTGTTCATGACATCACTTGGACTTGGTAAATTGTGAACCTCTCGCTGTAAATAAATTATATTTTTGGAACTTACCCTTTTGTGTTTGACTGACCTGCATTCTGGGGTTTAGAATTCTTAAATTCCTTGCTGCCATACCATAACAATAGAATCTTCAGTGCCACTTATTAAAATATTTAGGTGACTGTATGTGCACGGTATATATGAGCCTGTATGTGCAATTTTGACCGTGTGTGGATTAGAAAAAATGCAAAATAAATTCAAACTTGTGCACCCAATTCTTGTTTTTTTAAGTAATTGATCATGTATGCTGTACAATCATTCCACCCTGACAAAAGAACAGGTCAAAGACATCAATAGAAGCTCACAATTACCATGACATTCATGTCCATGATGGTGTATGTAAAAACATCTGACCACAACTGGATTATTTTGTGAAATTCAACTCTGTTGTGTGATTGTAGGTAAGCTGTAAAAGAACTCAGGACCTGTATTCAAATAAACTTTTCTTGAGGAAAGCTTTGCAGTGATAAAAGAATAAAGTTTTAAAAGATTTGAAACTATAGTAAGTAAGTAAGTAAGTAAGTAAGTAAATAAATAAATAAATCAATAATCCATGTGACCTTTAAGGGGCTCCAAAGAAAGTAATTATCTAGATTAAGGTTACATAGTCACTGATGTGTTCACATATAAATTAAGATGATTTATAATTTTAGCTCTTATTTTTTACTTCTCGCTGAGTTTCAGTCTGACATTAAAAAGACAGTGAGTTTTTACATTGTATGTTCCAAAAATTACAACAGGAACTCAGAGCATGAATCATAGGCTGGATGTCCTCGCTGTACGGATCAACTCTGGTCAGATTTAATGTGGTATGTTAACAGTATTAGCACTTTTAGCTGTCGGTAGCTTCACCAGTTAGCTTTTAATGTATGATTACTGGAAAAAATACGGGGCTTGTAACTTTTAATGTCCACAACAAAGTAAACAGGAGAACCACTGCGCAGTCCACAAAAAAAGAAAGTCCATGTTTTGATGTTTATTAAACATCAAAACACGGACTTTCTTGGTTTTTCTTCTTTGAGTTTATTGGTGGATTGCAACCCAACACTGTGCATTACTGTCACCTACTGCAGAGGAGGTGTCCGTGCACCAAGACTTTGTTCAAAAAGTGATGCATTTTTCGTTCAAAGATATGTTTTTAAATCCAAGTTGTTCTTTAATCGAGTTGGTCTTTAACTGAGTTGTTTTTAATCGAGGTTCCACTGTATATGAAGTCAGTCTCATTATGGATCAAATTCATAAAAATCCACACCAACAGTCTTCACAAACAGCTCAAGCAATGTATGCACTGATTCTGAAGTGAGCAAAGGGTTTGTCCACAGAACTTGTCAGAAACATTCACAGCAGAAGATCTCCTCTGACACTCAGCTCAGGTGGTTTGCAGTTTTATCAGTGTTTTCCCCAGTGGTCTGTATTGCAATTTCAAGTCCCACAACCGTTTCCACCGAATCCCACCCGCTCAGTGGTGAATTTATGTTGCTCTATAAATCAAGTGAAGAGCTGTGCAGTGAGGAGATTTTAGGTGAAGACAGGTGTTTGAATAATGGAACGTAATGAGCAAATAAGCACACAATGTTGACATAGTTTTACTGTTTAAGAAACTTCAATGTACCTAAAATAATCTACAGCCTGTAACAGAAACGTGGACATTTTTCAGAGCTCCAATGAAACATCTCTGGGGAGACTTTCAAGGGAGTTGGTGATCTTCCTTTAGCTCCCCTGTATTTCAAACTCTGCTGATCCACCTCCTTATATAAACGAGCATGTTTATCTGTCCATATATGTAGTAAAAGGCATATTATTTCTCATTACAGTTAATTTTTTCCATTTTCTATTTTTTATTGCATTTTAGGGTTTTTTTTTTCACCCCAGACATTTGATAATTTTTTTTTGAAAGCCTATAAATATTACAAATATTAATGTCCTAATTTTCCCAAATATAAAAGAAATTCATTTTATTTTATTAATATCATAAAAATATGTTAATAGATGACCAGATTGTGGAATAGCCTTATTTATTATACCCACGTGCAGTGGTCATGGATGTAGAGGGTTGTATTTGGTCCAGTATGTCTGTCCATATATGAACTAAAAAATGTTTGATCTGATTTGGATCACATTTGTTGAACTACTAAGAGTTGAGGACATGCATACCTGACATGCATTCATTCATAAATAAATAAAATATTTTGTTGTGATTGAGTAATACCATAATGTTGGAAAAAGTCTTTCCAACATTGACCTGCATTATCACTGACTTCCACACAACTCTACCAGCATTTTAACCGATGTTGGCTCCAAAATGTTTGAGTTAAACAGTCATGACCTTGAGTATAACCTTTCCAGGGCATGTAAAGTCAAAGGTCATGTGACCGATAGAAATGTGACTTCATATTAGTATTTAAAAGAAACCATACATGTATGTTTTATCAATTCCTTAAAATAACCATCTACAGCAAATATCTCCAATATATATAAACTGGGTTAAATTTTTGACCTTGCCCAGTGACCCTGACTTTTAACAGATTTGAATTGCTTTGTCCAAGAAAGTCCATGAACCAAGAAAATCCATGTTTTGAAGTTTATTAAATCATATTTTTGCGGACTGCGCAGTGGTTCTCCTAACGGTTTACTTTGTTGTGGACATTAAAAGTTACGAGCCCCACATTTTTTCCAGTAATCATACATTAAGAGCTAATGGGTGAAGCTACCGACAGCTAAAAGTGCTAATACTGTTAACATACAACATTAAATCTGACCAGAGTTGATCCGTTCAGAAGTTCAGTTACCTGATGTTCTTCTGGTGTCTTCTGAACAGGTAAGGTGAAATTAAATAATCTGTTTTATTATAATTACTGTACAGTATTTTGCATAGTCTTTGCATTTTGTCTGACGTTTATGCATGAAATGCTGTTTAAAAAGGTAAAAAAAAAAAAAAACAAACAAACAAAAAAAACACAGTGTTCTTTTTGTGGCCAGAAACTGATTCATCCATTTTACATTGTTTCTTATGGGAAACTTGGTTTCGGTTAAAGAACAACTTGGTTTAAGAACAACATTTAGGAACCAATGAAGTTCTTAAACCGAGGTTCCATCACTGTATATGTTTAATATCTTTCAGCACCACGGCCAGTGCTCTTTAGTGCGTGCCACCTGAGCAAAGGCAGCTGTCTTGGTGGTATAACTTGCTCATTTTTGGTGGTGCTAAACTGAACTTTTGAATTAAATTTACTCTTTTTTCCTGTTATAATCCACAAACATGAAACATCCAGAAATAAGGGACAGTGACTGCCCACAACAGAGGAACAGAGAGGGACAGCGAGAGAGAGAGAGAGAGAGAGAGAGAGAGACAGACACAGTGACACAACAAGAAAGCCAGTGTGGTGTCTGGAGAAACCAGGAGAGGGCCTCGGCCCCTGTAAAAGGCTGGATCCATCTAGGGCGGAGCAGTGTTAGAGTTGGTGACGGGATGAGGCACGGATACTTTTCTGTTAAACACAACAGCCAGGCTTTTGTGAAACAGAACAGTCATTTATAGCTAGACAGTTGTGCCAAATTTAAGGAAAATTTAAAACAAAAAAACAATGCAAGCATCACCACCACCAACCACTACAAAACAATCAAATGCAGCACTCTTTGCGCTCTTGAATCCAAAACGCGGCGCCACTTTGGATTTCCGTGAACATTTCAAATACAATAAATGAAACTAAAAAGCATTTGTGTGTGCGTCAACGTGTGTGCGATTGGAGTCCAAAGCGTAGATGGTTTTCACCATCCAGTTTCCTCTTCCTCTCCAGGGGTGCAGATTCATTCTTTTATATTTTTTGTCTTTTAAATTTGTTTTTGTGTTCCCTGTTAGTTACTATACGTATTTGTCATCTAATTAGTATTTGTTTGTCTCAGCTGGGTATTTAAGTTGTCACTCTTGTTTGTCCTCGGGGGTTCATTGTTTGTTGTTAGTCGTTTGGTTCTGCGTCATGTGTTACGAGTCCTGTGTCATACAAAATTCCAATCATTGTAAGTAACCAGTGTGGTTGTCTTTTGGACTTGTGGGATTGATGCTGTTTTTGACTTTTGCACTTTTGTATTTTACTGCCTGCTTTGCTTCCCATGTCCTGGATTCTCCTCATTTCAAGGGCTAAGACTGTATTTTGTTGGATCTTCCCCTCACTTCTGTTTTTGAATTCCTTCACCCACAGGTTGGATTGAATTGTATTTCTGAGACTTTAAACTAAAGCTCTATTCGGTGGTTTTCTCCCCTCACTCCTGTTTTGTATTTTTGTATTCCCTCACCTAAAGTGGGTGTTGTAGTATTTTTGTTCATGACATCACTTGGACTTGGTAAATTGTGAACCTCTCGCTGTAAATAAATTATATTTTTGGAACTTACCCTTTTGTGTTTGACTGACCTGCATTCTGGGGTTTAGAATTCTTAAATTCCTTGCTGCCATACCATAACAATAGAATCTTCAGTGCCACTTATTAAAATATTTAGGTGACTGTATGTGCACGGTATATATGAGCCTGTATGTGCAATTTTGACCGTGTGTGGATTAGAAAAAATGCAAAATAAATTCAAACTTGTGCACCCAATTCTTGTTTTTTTAAGTAATTGATCATGTATGCTGTACAATCATTCCACCCTGACAAAAGAACAGGTCAAAGACATCAATAGAAGCTCACAATTACCATGACATTCATGTCCATGATGGTGTATGTAAAAACATCTGACCACAACTGGATTATTTTGTGAAATTCAACTCTGTTGTGTGATTGTAGGTAAGCTGTAAAAGAACTCAGGACCTGTATTCAAATAAACTTTTCTTGAGGAAAGCTTTGCAGTGATAAAAGAATAAAGTTTTAAAAGATTTGAAACTATAGTAAGTAAGTAAGTAAGTAAGTAAGTAAATAAATAAATAAATCAATAATCCATGTGACCTTTAAGGGGCTCCAAAGAAAGTAATTATCTAGATTAAGGTTACATAGTCACTGATGTGTTCACATATAAATTAAGATGATTTATAATTTTAGCTCTTATTTTTTACTTCTCGCTGAGTTTCAGTCTGACATTAAAAAGACAGTGAGTTTTTACATTGTATGTTCCAAAAATTACAACAGGAACTCAGAGCATGAATCATAGGCTGGATGTCCTCGCTGTACGGATCAACTCTGGTCAGATTTAATGTGGTATGTTAACAGTATTAGCACTTTTAGCTGTCGGTAGCTTCACCAGTTAGCTTTTAATGTATGATTACTGGAAAAAATACGGGGCTTGTAACTTTTAATGTCCACAACAAAGTAAACAGGAGAACCACTGCGCAGTCCACAAAAAAAGAAAGTCCATGTTTTGATGTTTATTAAACATCAAAACACGGACTTTCTTGGTTTTTCTTCTTTGAGTTTATTGGTGGATTGCAACCCAACACTGTGCATTACTGTCACCTACTGCAGAGGAGGTGTCCGTGCACCAAGACTTTGTTCAAAAAGTGATGCATTTTTCGTTCAAAGATATGTTTTTAAATCCAAGTTGTTCTTTAATCGAGTTGGTCTTTAACCGAGTTGTTTTTAATCGAGGTTCCACTGTATATGAAGTCAGTCTCATTATGGATCAAATTCATAAAAATCCACACCAACAGTCTTCACAAACAGCTCAAGCAATGTATGCACTGATTCTGAAGTGAGCAAAGGGTTTGTCCACAGAACTTGTCAGAAACATTCACAGCAGAAGATCTCCTCTGACACTCAGCTCAGGTGGTTTGCAGTTTTATCAGTGTTTTCCCCAGTGGTCTGTATTGCAATTTCAAGTCCCACAACCGTTTCCACCGAATCCCACCCGCTCAGTGGTGAATTTATGTTGCTCTATAAATCAAGTGAAGAGCTGTGCAGTGAGGAGATTTTAGGTGAAGACAGGTGTTTGAATAATGGAACGTAATGAGCAAATAAGCACACAATGTTGACATAGTTTTACTGTTTAAGAAACTTCAATGTACCTAAAATAATCTACAGCCTGTAACAGAAACGTGGACATTTTTCAGAGCTCCAATGAAACATCTCTGGGGAGACTTTCAAGGGAGTTGGTGATCTTCCTTTAGCTCCCCTGTATTTCAAACTCTGCTGATCCACCTCCTTATATAAACGAGCATGTTTATCTGTCCATATATGTAGTAAAAGGCATATTATTTCTCATTACAGTTAATTTTTTCCATTTTCTATTTTTTATTGCATTTTAGGGTTTTTTTTTCACCCCAGACATTTGATAATTTTTTTTTGAAAGCCTATAAATATTACAAATATTAATGTCCTAATTTTCCCAAATATAAAAGAAATTCATTTTATTTTATTAATATCATAAAAATATGTTAATAGATGACCAGATTGTGGAATAGCCTTATTTATTATACCCACGTGCAGTGGTCATGGATGTAGAGGGTTGTATTTGGTCCAGTATGTCTGTCCATATATGAACTAAAAAATGTTTGATCTGATTTGGATCACATTTGTTGAACTACTAAGAGTTGAGGACATGCATACCTGACATGCATTCATTCATAAATAAATAAAATATTTTGTTGTGATTGAGTAATACCATAATGTTGGAAAAAGTCTTTCCAACATTGACCTGCATTATCACTGACTTCCACACAACTCTACCAGCATTTTAACCGATGTTGGCTCCAAAATGTTTGAGTTAAACAGTCATGACCTTGAGTATAACCTTTCCAGGGCATGTAAAGTCAAAGGTCATGTGACCGATAGAAATGTGACTTCATATTAGTATTTAAAAGAAACCATACATGTATGTTTTATCAATTCCTTAAAATAACCATCTACAGCAAATATCTCCAATATATATAAACTGGGTTAAATTTTTGACCTTGCCCAGTGACCCTGACTTTTAACAGATTTGAATTGCTTTGTCCAAGAAAGTCCATGAACCAAGAAAATCCATGTTTTGAAGTTTATTAAATCATATTTTTGCGGATTGCGCAGTGGTTCTCCTAACGGTTTACTTTGTTGTGGACATTAAAAGTTACGAGCCCCACATTTTTTCCAGTAATCATACATTAAGAGCTAATGGGTGAAGCTACCGACAGCTAAAAGTGCTAATACTGTTAACATACAACATTAAATCTGACCAGAGTTGATCCGTTCAGAAGTTCAGTTACCTGATGTTCTTCTGGTGTCTTCTGAACAGGTAAGGTGAAATTAAATAATCTGTTTTATTATAATTACTGTACAGTATTTTGCATAGTCTTTGCATTTTGTCTGACGTTTATGCATGAAATGCTGTTTAAAAAGGTAAAAAAAAAAAAAAAAACAAACAAACAAAAAAAACACAGTGTTCTTTTTGTGGCCAGAAACTGATTCATCCATTTTACATTGTTTCTTATGGGAAACTTGGTTTCGGTTAAAGAACAACTTGGTTTAAGAACAACATTTAGGAACCAATGAAGTTCTTAAACCGAGGTTCCATCACTGTATATGTTTAATATCTTTCAGCACCACGGCCAGTGCTCTTTAGTGCGTGCCACCTGAGCAAAGGCAGCTGTCTTGGTGGTATAACTTGCTCATTTTTGGTGGTGCTAAACTGAACTTTTGAATTAAATTTACTCTTTTTTCCTGTTATAATCCACAAACATGAAACATCCAGAAATAAGGGACAGTGACTGCCCACAACAGAGGAACAGAGAGGGACAGCGAGAGAGAGAGAGAGAGAGAGAGAGAGAGAGACAGACACAGTGACACAACAAGAAAGCCAGTGTGGTGTCTGGAGAAACCCGGAGAGGGCCTCGGCCCCTGTAAAAGGCTGGATCCATCTAGGGCGGAGCAGTGTTAGAGTTGGTGACGGGATGAGGCACGGATACTTTTCTGTTAAACACAACAGCCAGGCTTTTGTGAAACAGAACAGTCATTTATAGCTAGACAGTTGTGCCAAATTTAAGGAAAATTTAAAACAAAAAAACAATGCAAGCATCACCACCACCAACCACTACAAAACAATCAAATGCAGCACTCTTTGCGCTCTTGAATCCAAAACGCGGCGCCACTTTGGATTTCCGTGAACATTTCAAATACAATAAATGAAACTAAAAAGCATTTGTGTGTGCGTCAACGTGTGTGCGATTGGAGTCCAAAGCGTAGATGGTTTTCACCATCCAGTTTCCTCTTCCTCTCCAGGGGTGCAGATTCATTCTTTTATATTTTTTGTCTTTTAAATTTGTTTTATGTCAAACATGGCACTCAATGCTCCAGGGGTTGAAAGCACTGCGCTCTGGCTGTAGAAGACTGTATCTCTTCCCAGTGTACAGCTACTCTGACTTACTTTCACCTTTGCAATCAAGTATTATCCAATCAAATTTCTTCTACTGTTACACTGTAGTAATGAGTAACAATGATGTTTAACAGAAATGTATCAGAGTAAAAGTGAACTTCTACTTAAGTGCAGTAACGAAGTATTTCTACTTCATTATATTACAGTACTGGAGAGTGGTAGTTGTGAGTTGGCTGTGGTTAAAGACACCAATAGTATGGAAAAATGTCTTCAAAAGTGCACCTTTAATCTAGGTTTGTTGTGGGGAGCCACCCCCCCCCCCCAAAAAAATGTATTTTATTGTGCACCTTTAATTAATTTTAACATAAAATTAATTGAATGAATGAACTTTCATTAACAAAGGGGGGTGGGTAGATGCTTGCTGTGGTGGGGGGGCAGATGCGGTAACTAGAAGATACTGTAACTTCCATATTTAAAAATATTTCATGTGTGCATTAAACACTTTAAATATTACCTAAATATTTACAATACATTAAATATTCAAAAATATTGCACATTTAAATCGAGATCCCCTGACATGATGTCTGAGATTCATGATGCAGTGAAATACATACTATCAAACCCCAGAGAAATACCAGATTATTTGAGGATGACTGTGAATTAATAACATGACCCATGTCTGGGTAAATGGCAGAAAATGTATGAATGAGTGTGAATTCATGCAAAAAAAATTACTTGTTTGAGTCATGAATCAGTCATGTTTGCCTGAATTCTGTGTTTAATATATTGTTTGTGCTTAAAGTGCAGCTGGTGCAGTCGGTTTTATGTGAGCTGAGGAATTCCTTCATGTTTGACAGCGTTCATCACTCGCAGTGTGCAATCTCAGCCGCTGTGACTTGTGGGATTTCAGGCAACAACAGAGCTGGGACGAAGTCACCATTAAGTCACTCTCAAGTCATGAATCAGCAAGTGCCAAGTCATAATGACCACCAATTGTTTGAAAGCTGACTTGAGACTTGACTTGGGACTTGCAGATTGATACTTGAGAGTGACTTTGTTCCTCTTCTGGGCAACAATAAATAAAAGTAGTAACTGGGGTCTGTGGATCCAGTTCCAGATTAGGCCCCTGACACTGCTCCATCTACGGCACACGAACTCCGCTCAACTCGGACGTCAATCCTGAAGCCACCTGGTGGGAGCGGGCACACGGCTCACCAACAAGGTCACATCCAAAGGCTCAGCCTCGTCTGCATCACTCCTCTAATCTGGATCAAAATATTAGAGGCATCAGTGCTGACGGCCTTTAATCATTTTGACCTGGATTATTATGTGTGTGGTAAAAACAAGCCTCCCTGCTCGCTGCTACACTGATCATGAGTCTGAGCGGGTCTGACAGATGTGGTGCACTCTGCTCAAATATTCATATCACTTACCGTAGAAAGAGAGCTTCCCTTTGACTGTGTTCATGCCCCTGGAGTTCTCTGCCACACACTCGTATGCACCGGCATCTTCTGGCTGGAAATACGGGATTTCCAAGACGCCGCTAGCTTTCCTCATGTCCACTTTCCTGGGGAAAGGTACGCCGTCCACTCTCCTCCAGTTAATAGATGGTACCGGGCTGGTGAGAATGGACACACACACACACACACACATACAAAATGATTAACTAATGATTAACCACAATCTAACTGGAGCCAGGGCAAATCCACGACTGTGGACACCTGACATTTTATAATCAGAAGTTCTTATGTACCCTTTCTGTGGATTCAAACTCAGATTTAATGGTTTCTGTTCCAAATCAGAAATAACCTTTTGGAAACCTTCAACACACACAGGGGAAACACCCTCATTTACATGTGTCAAGCATGCACAGGAAATGTGGCACATCAAGTTCACCACCAATAAAATATCTCCTGTCCATAAACACTTTCCAATATATTAGCATGTAGCTGGAAATTTGACATTGAACTCTGACCTTTATATCTGATCAATCTGAATGAAAATCCATCAACTTCATCCCATCCACAAATGTACCTGCCACATTTTCATAGAGGCAAACTCACAATATCACAATGTTTAAAACGAGGCCATTAAATATGGCCATCAGGTACTGCAAAGCCTTTGTGTCCATTTGTCCATTCGTCTATCTGTCTGTCTGTCTATCTGCCTGTCTGTCCATCTGTCTGTCTGTCCGTCTGTCTGTGCTCAGCATATGTCCAGTCCTATTACTGTCAGAGTCTTCAAATTCACAGGGAACATTCTTGGGACACAGACCTTGGACAAGTTCAGAGATGGCTAACCTTGACCTATTTAAATTCACATTCTGTTTCATTCTGTTCCTTTTTTTTTTTTTTTTTTTTTGAGGGGCGTTGGTGCCAACTAATGAGAGTAGAGTGACACCGTGGTGTCAGTGGCTGATCAAGCGAGCTGCAAACTCTGTTTCAATGGTATGCAAATACAACCTCTTTCTCATATATTATATAAAAGCTAACAAGAACTAAACACTCCTAATCTGAAAATGCTGTTTTTTGGAACCTGATCACACCTCTGGAGTGATTTACAAGACATTTTGCAGATGTCGGTGTGCACACTAACTTCCACTAACTTAAAGCTAACTTCTGCTCTTCTCAAAAGCTCATGTATGTGCACACATATGCCTTCCTGCAGATGCCATTAAAATGTAAATTTTGTTTCAAAATGCTGCTGCCAGACTATAGACAAGAAGCAGAACGTTTGACCACGTTACACCCATTTTGGCATCTCTTCACTGGCTTCCTGTCCCTGTGAGATCAGATTTTAAGGTTCTGCTACTAACCTATAAAATTGTTCATGGACTGGCTGCTCCCTACTTAGCTGATCTAATTAAACCTTACATACCGGCTCAGGCTCAGCGTTCTCAGGGTGCAGGACTACGTTGTGTCCCAAGGGTGAATAAAAAAGTAAAATAAAAAGTCTGCGGGTCACAGAGCTTTCTCTTATTGTGCCCCTGTTCTGTGGAATGGTCTCCCTGCATCAAGAAAAAAGTCAGATTCTGTAGAGACTTTCAAGTCCAGACTTAAGACGCACTTATTTTCCCTTTCGTATGGTTAGCATACTGGCATAGTATAGTTCTGCGCTTCTTACTCTTTTAATTCATTTTATTAGGAAACGGAGCGTGCTGCAGCCTCAATTTTACCTAAATTCTGGGTCTTCTAGTGAAGCTTAGGGCTAGTGGCCGGCGGTCACCTTAGTATTTCTTCTGTTTTTCTTGTTGCTTAATGTTGACAAATTATACTGTACTTGTTGTCTTTCTGATCCCTAATTCTGTTTTTTTTTCTCTCTCTGTTTGAGGTGCAGCAGTAGAATGGCTCAAGCAGAGGGTCACCCCTTTAAGTCTTTGAGTCTGGTCTGTTTGAGGTCGCCTGTGTGCTTGCTCTTGGGGTTGGTAAGGTTAGACCTTACTTGTGTGAAGCGCCTCGAGGCAACTTTGTTGCGATTTGCCGCTATATAAATGAAAAAAAATTGAAATTGTTTATTATACAACAGTTGAGTCGATTCTTGTCATTTGATTGGATGCTTTGTATGTCACGTGACATGGTTTACGAGTATTCATCCCATTTGTGTTGTGTTGCATTTAGTGTGCAATTTGGTTCCATAGTATGTTCTGTACCATTGCATGCTGCAAACTCACTCACACACTAGTGAGGGCGGGGTTTAGTTAAACATGGCAGAGTTTGTTTTGCCTACAGACGGCGATTTGAACCAGATAACTGACGGTGCTAATTCTGACAGCCTAATGTTGGGGATTTAAGTCTTTTCAGTTTGCATCGCTCACTGCCGGTCGATTAGACCTTTCACCCAGGTTCTCCCCCAAATATCCTGTTTTTGAACTTCAGCTGTTTGTAAGTTATTCATACTGCTCCTTTTTTGACAGTTGATTTTTGTTATGTTTATGTTTGGTTGTTGTTATGTTTGTCACTTTGTTAGTCTTTACAACCATTTGGATTTTGGCTTTCAGAAGAGTTTTATTTTCATCCTCATTGTCTCCCTTTTTGACAGTCACTGAGTTGCTCCTTATCTTCCTGTTTACCTTTTGATCACAATCACTTAGGGTTTAAGATATTTGGTGAACATTTTTTTGTCTTTTGGAGTTTGTCCTGCTTTTGAGGGTTTTGGATGTTTTTTGATTTGATGTTCACTATTGTTCTGGAGTGTAATAAATAACTGTATTTTTACCCTCTCCTCTTGTGTTTTTGGCTATCTGCATTTGGGGTCTAAACCTGCCTTCTTTGGGGTCTAAACCGTAACATAACACTGTTGATGTCAAAGCACCAGTGATACCAAAATGTAAGTCCCTTTTCTGTTATTAATAAATTAACACAATATTAAATGACAAAGATCTATTTTAGCCATTCTATAAAACAAATAATGAATGTTTTTACATTCTTTCAATGGAACAAATATTTAATTCAGTGAAAGATGGTACATTCCATCTTTCACCCCATGAAATATTCATTGAACTCATAAACAGTCATTATTTGCATATGGTTGAACATGTACAAATTGTACGTAAGACAATACGATCTTAATAATTAATGTAAATAACAATAAATGTATAATTAATTATATACAGTGGTATGTAAACATTTGCGCACCCCTGATGATTTTTATAATTTTCCTTTATAAATCATTGGTTGTTTGGATCAGCAATTTTAGTTAAATATATCACACAGCAGACAAACACAGTGATATCTGAGAAGTGAAATGAAGTTTATAGGATTTACAGAAAGTGTGCAATAATTCTTTAAACAAAATTAGGTAGGTGCATAAATTTGGGCACCCCAACAGAAAAAGATGCATCAATATTTAGTAGATCCTCCTTTTGTAGAAATAACAGCTTCTAAAGACTTCCTATAGCTTCCAAACAGAGTCTGGATTCTGATTGAAGGTATTTTGGACCATTCTTCTTTACAAAACATCTCTGGTTTGTTGGTTTCTGTGCATGGACCACCTGCTTAAAATCACACAACAGATTTTCAATAATATTCAGGTCTGGTGACTGAGATGGCCATTCCAGAACATTGTACTTGTTCCTCTGCATGAATGTCTTAGTAGATTTTGAACAGTGTTTAGGGTCGTTGTCTTGTTGAACTTCAACTTTGTCACTGATTCATGAAAACTGTTCTCAAGAATCTGCTGATATTGACTGGAATCCATATGACCCTCAACTTTAACAAGATTCTCAGTACCTGCACTGGCCACACAGCCCCACAGCATGATGGAACCACCTCCAAATTTTACTGTAGGTAGCAAATGTTTTTCTTGGAATGCTGTGTTCTTTTGCAGCCATGCATACCGCCCCTTGTTATGTCCAAATAACTCAATTTTTGTTTAATCAGTCCACAGCACCTTATTCCAAAATGAAGCTGGTTTCTCCAAATGTGCTTTAGCATACCTAAAGTGACTCTGTTTGTGGCGTGTATGCAGAAAAGGCTTCCTCTGCAATACAGCATCGTACATCATCTCATTGTGGAAAGTGTGCTGTATAGTTGAACGATGCACAGAGACACTATCTGCAGCAAGATCATGATTAACTGATTACATCTGCTCAAAGTGATGTCAATCAGTGAAAAAACCTGGTGAAGTGGGTGGATGCAAAGAAAACCTGCACCCTCTCGGCCCATTCTGGAATGAGTTTGAGACCTCTGGGTCAAAGCGTTGGGCTTGAGACCAGAGGATCCTTGGTTCAAATCCCAGCCTGACCTGAAAATCACTAAGGACCCTTGGGCAAGGTCCTTAATCCCCTAGTTGCTACCCATGTGTCGTGACAGCCCAGTCTAACGTTTTTTTTTTTTTTTCGTGCTCCCGTGACGACATGAGTCAAATTTTTGTGACAGGGTGTTTTTTAACTCACTATTACTAACTCTACTCCTACCCTCGACCCTAACCTTAACCAGAACCTAAACTTATCTTTCCCCCCACCCTAACCATAACCACCCCCGACCCCCCTGCTTCACTTTTAATTTGGTGCAGCCGTCATGGAATGAATTAGAATGAATTTGTGCTGCCATGATGAAAATGAGGCGATTTTCGTCACAATATCACAAATGAATAGAATAATGTATATTTTGTGCTCCTGAATCACGACTTGCTGTGAGACCAAATTGGTAGTGAGTACCTTGTATGGCAGCACCCTGACATCGGGGTGAACGCGAGACATTAGTGTATAAAGTGCTTTGAGTGTCTAATGCAATCCAATCCAATCCAATCCACTTTATTTGTATAGCACATTTCAAAAAACATAAAAGTTTATCAAAGTGCGGCACAGTGATATACACACAAAAACAGACATGACACAAAACGACAAACAAAAAACAGAGATCACACAAGAACAGAGGTCACACAACGCTCACGCTGAGTTAAAAGCCAATGAATAAAAATACGTTTTAAGATGAGATTTAAAAATAGGTAGGGTGGGGGGGGAAGCAACCTTATTTTTAGTAGTAGCTCATTCCACAGTTTAGGGGCCGCCACAGAAAAGGCTTGATCTCCTCATGTTTTTATTTTGCTCTTATGGACAATGAGGAGGACCTGATCAGCTGACCTAAGAGATCACGAGGGAGTGTAAACATGTAAAAGATCTGAAATATATTGTGGAGCTAATCCGATTAGTGCTTAATTTTAAAATGTATCCTAAAATGGACCGGACGCCAGTGAAGAGAAGCGAGGATTGGGGTGATGTGTTCATGTTTTCTAATGCTTGTTAAAAGGCGAGCAGCGGCGTTCTGGACCAACTGCAAGTGTGCCAGGGAAGCCGGGTTAACACCGAAATAAAGTGCATTGCAGTTGTCCAAACGTGTGGAAATAAAAGCATGAATCACCCGTTCAAAATCACTAAAAGATAGAATAGATTTAATCTTGGATAAAAGTCTCAGATGATAAAAAAAAAACTGTTTTTTACAACAGAGTTAATCTGTTGGTCAACTTTAAAATCACTGTCAAGCTTTACACCAAGATTAGAAACTGTGGGTTTAAAATAAGGTAAAAGATGTTCCGGGATGCAGATGGAAAAACACTATATAAATGCATTTAATTTACCATTTATTTCTCAGGAATTGTAATACATATGGACTCAGCATCCAAGTATAGTGATTAGGGCTGCAGCTATCAATTATTTTAGTAATCAAGTATTCTATTGATTATTCTGACGATTAATCGAGTAATCGGATAAAAAGTACTTTTGTGTTTTAAAACATTAACAGTCCAGGATTCTCCCTAAGCAATGGCACAATGTCGCTGCATCATCACAGAGATTGTCAAATTTAGTGTATCCCTTTTTGTTTTCCTGGGTAATCATTTAGATTTTTCACATCTTTACAAATTTTGGATCTTTCCTGGTGTCAGGCGCTCAGCCAAAGTTGGGCCAAAATCTTGACATTTTGTTGAAATGGCGATGAGATGTGGCTTTCTGTTTTTTGTTTCCCTCCCCCTCTAGCTGCCACCTTATCATGGTGGGGGAGTTTGCGTACCCGGATGATCCTAGGAGCTATGTTGTCGGGGGCTTTGTGCTCCCTGTAGGGTCTCCCAAGGCAAACAGGTCCTAGGTGACGGGTCAGACTAAGTGCAGCTCAGAACCTCCATGACCAGTGAAAGATCAAGGACCGAGATGTCGCCCGGTATGGCGGAGCCAGGGTCCCACCCTGGAGCCAGGCCTGGGGTTGGAGCTCGCACGCGAGCGCCTGGTGGTCGGGCCTTAGCCCATGGGGTCCGGCCAGGCTCAGCCCGAAGGAGCAACGTGGGCCCGCCCTCCTGTGGGTTCACCACCTGCAGAGGGGGCCATGGGGGTTGGGTGCAGAGAGAATTGGGTGGCGGTCGAGGGCGGGTGGCCCGGCAGCCCGGTCCATGCTCACAGCCCCTGGCTGTTGGGACGTGGAATGTCACCTCGCTGTTGGGCAAGGAGCCTGAGCTTGTGCGGGAGGTTGAGAGATACCGACTAGAGATAGTCGGGCTCACCTCCATGCACAGCATGGGCTCTGGTACCCAACTCCTGGAGAGGGGCTGGACGCTTCATTTTTCTGGCATTGCCCACGGGGAGAGGCGGAGAGCTGGGGTTGCATTGCTTATTGCTCCCCAGCTCAGTCGCCATGTGTTGGAGTTCACTCCGGTGAACGAGAGGGTCGCGTCACTACGCCTTCGGGTCAGGGACAGGTCTCTCACCATTGTCTCAGCTTATGGGCCGAGCAGCAGTGCAGAGTACCCGACCTTCCTGGAGTCCCTGGGAGGGGTACTAGATAGCGCTCCGACTGGGGACTCCATTGTTCTCCTGGGGGATTTCAACGCCCACGTGGGCGGCGACAGTGAGACCTGGAGGCAGGTGATTGGGAAGCACGGCCTCTCCGATCTGAACCTGAGTGGTGTTCAGTTGTTGGACTTCTTTGCTAGTCACAGTTTGTCCATCACGAACACCATATTCAAGCACAAGGGTGTCCATAAGTGCACGTGGCACCAGGACACCCTGAGCCGGAGGTCGATGATCGACTTTGTAGTCGTATCATCTGACCTTCGGCCATGTGTCTCGGACACTCGAGTAAAGAGAGGGGCAGAGCTGTCGACCGATCACCACCTGGTGGTGAGTTGGATCCACTGGGAGGGGAGGAAGCCGGTCAGACCTGGCAGGCCCAAACGTATCATGAGGGTCTGCTGGGAACGACTGGCGGAACCCTCTGTCAGGGAGGTCTTCAACTCCCACCTCCGGGAGAGCTTCTCCCAGATCCCGGGGGAGGTTGGAGACATGGAGTCCGAGTGGACCATGTTCTCCACCTCCATTGTTGATGCGGCCGCTCATAGCTGTGGTCGCAAAGTCTCTGTTGCCTGTCGCGGCGGCAATCCCCGAACCCGGTGGTGGACACCAGAAGTAAGGGATGCCGTCAAGCTGAAGAAGGAGTCCTACTTATCTTTTTTGGTAGGTGGGACCCCAGACGCAGCTGACAGGTACCGGCAGGCCAAGCATGCCGCAGCCCGTGCGGTCGCAGAGGCAAAAACCCGGGTCTGGGAGGAGTTCGGCCTCAAAGAGATTCTGGCAAACCGTCCGACGCCTCAGGAGGCGGAAGCAGCTCTCCACCGGCACTGTTTACGGTGCAGGTGGGGAGCAGTTGACCCTGACTGGGGATGTTGTTGGGCGGTGGGAGGAGTACTTCTAGGATCTCCTCAATCCCATCGTCACGTCTTCCGAAGAGGAGGCAGAGACTGGGGACCCAGAGGCGGACTCATCCATTACCCAGGCAGAAGTCACCGAGGTGGTTAGAAAGCTCCTCGGTGGCAAGGCTCCTGGGGTGGATGAGTACCTTAAGTACTCAGGACGGGGGCAACTGTTTGTTGTGATTTGGCGCTATATAAATTAAACTGATTTGATTTGATTTAAGTCTCTGGATGTTGTGGGACTCTTAGCTGACACGCCTCTGCAACATCGCGTGGCGATCGGGGACAGTGCCTCTGGATTGGCAGACCGGGGTGGTGGTCCCTCTGTTTAAGAAGGGGGACCGGAGGGTGTGTTCCAACTATAGGGGGATCACACTCCTCAGCCTCCCCGGTAAGGTCTATTCCAGAGGACTGGAGATGAGAATTCGACCGATGGTCCAACCTCGGATTCAGGAGGAGCAGTGTGGTTTTCGTCCTGGTCGCAGCACACTGGACCAGCTCTACACACTCCATCGGGTGGTCGAGGGTTCATGAGAGTTCGCCCAACCAGTCCACATGTGTTTTGTGGATCTGGAGAAGGCGTTCGACCGTGTCCCTCGGGGCACCCACAGAATCTCGTCTCTGCTGTTTGCGGACATTGTGGTTCTGTTGGCTTCGTCAAATCAGGACCTTCAGTGTGCACTGGGGCGGTTTGCAGCCGAGTGTGAGGCGGGATGAAAATCAGCACCTCCAAATCCGAGGTCATGGTTCTCAACCGGAAAAAGGTGCTTTGCCCTCTTCAGGTCGGTGGAGTGTCCTTGCCTCAAGTGGAGGAGTTTAAGTATCTCGGGGTCTTCTTCACGAGTGAGGGATGGATGGAGCGTGAGATCGATAGACGGATCGGTGCAGCGTCTGCAGTGATGCGGTCGCTGGATCGGACCGTCGTGGTGAAGAGAGAGCTGAGTAGGGGGGCAAAGCTCTCGATTTACCGATCGATCTACGTTCCGATCCTCACCTATGGTCATGAGATTTGGCTCATGACCGAAAGAACGAGATCGCGGGTACAAGCGGCTGAGATGAGTTTCCTCCGCAGGGTGGCTGGGTGCTCCCTTAGAGATAGGGTGAGGAGCTCGGTCACTCGGGAGGAGCTCGGAGTCGAGCCGCTGCTCCTCCACATCGAAAGGAGTCAGTTGAGGTGGCTCGGGCATCTTTTCCGGATGCCCCCTGGACGCCTCGCTGGAGAGGTTTTCCGGGCACGTCCCATTGGGAGGAGGCCCCAGGGAAGACCCAGGACACGCTGGAAAGGATTACATCTCTCGGCTGGCTTGGGAACGCCTTGGGGTTCCCCCGGAGGACCTGGGGGAGGTGTGCGTGGATCGGGAGATCTGGGCGACTTTGCTTGTACTGCTGCCCCCGTCGACCCGACTCCGGATAAAGTGGAAGAAAATGGATGGATGGATGGATGTTTTCCCCACCTTGTAAAATTTAACCATTTATGGGTCCCTCCATGATTTTTTATCCCTCTTTCTCTGCAATTTAGCCAATGCATTTCAGCTGGAGGTTATCATTGTTTTATTTGATTGTTTGTGAAGTGTTGTGTGTTGCCCAAAAAAGCGAAAATTAAAAAGCAAAAACACTCAGTGTGAGTCTGAGCAAAACACAGAAGGAAGAGTGGACTTCTTCCAGAGACTGTTTGTCAGTGTGTCCGGGGATGGAGCTGTGTGAAGGCAGTGCTGAGCCGCTCACACCGGGCAGAGAGAGGCAGCCACCGGCCGCCGCGCGAATAGCCACTCCCTACGTACAGCAGGAAGCGGATGAAATGGTGTCTTTTAAAAAAGAGACAAACACACTGCTTCGCTTTAAATGCGCAGTAAGCTATTTCAGATGATCAGCCTGGACGATTTTTAAAAGGCTTGATTTCATTCTGTGTGTCACGTTGGAAAGCTGTAGCTATTGGGCTAATTTGATTAGCGCTTACATGGCTTATGCATGCTCTAGTCTTCTTCTGTTTATTTTTCTGGGGATGTTACAGCACCACACACAGGCCTGGCATATGTACTACAACGTTAAATGAAGCTTCGAGGCACAGAATTTGCCTGAAACATTTTTTTGTAATTGATTTATTCAAATTACTTGACAAATCGTTTCAGCCCTAATCGTGTCACTGAGGTTTGTTGTGCTCCCAGAAAAATGGCACAGTGACAGCTGAATGAAGGATAAAAAGTCACAAATCATCAAGAAAAGGTGGACCAATGATCCGACACCTTCCCATCGCCGAAAATCCTGTGAATCAAAAGCGCAAAAAGGAACAAGACAAAACCAAACTAACGAAAGAAAAACAAAGCGACCGTCGACCTTGACACTTTAAACTAAATCAAAATTAGTTATTGATCCGTTCAGATATCGTCAACATTCGTGTAAAACATCAGACATGGGGGGGGGTTGGACAAACTTGGATGACTGTCAAATGGAACGCTGACGTTACAGAAACTATACAAACGATACAGAACCGTCAAGACCGAAAGCAAAACAAAATACAGACAAATTGAAGTTGTCGTCGGGATTCGTTCATATTTTTCAACAGTTTGAAAATTCTGATGAAGCACCAGCTGCAGGAACAAAGCTGAACGACAGTTAAATGATGCCCCCAAAAGGCAACGTAAGTCCAGATTTCTTGTTTTTTTTTTTTTTTTTTTTGGCTTTGGTGTCCTACTGCATGGATTTTGCTGAAAGTTTCACCAGATAGATATTAGGCCATGGAAAATTAGGCCATGGAAAATTAGTGTCTTCAGCCCAGTGTGACCAGGGCTGAAGACACTCATCACTCATCTTCAACCACTTATCCGGGACGGGGTCGCGGGGCAACAGCTCCAGCAGGGGGCCGCAGACTTCACGTTCCCACGCCACATTGACCACCTCTGACCACCATATGTTTCATATGATATGAAAGTTGAGAGCTACATTGTGTGGATATTTCTATGAATTGTCCATGTGCAGAAATGTACTTTTGCATTTTGGTGAAGTTCTGGGTTATAGCTAGAATAACAAAAATTATAAGTTCATGACAACTTAATAGTTTTTCAGTTTGCTGAGGTGAGCTGCCAGAGGAAAATGTGACAAATGTACAAATTCAGAAACAAGTATGAATACATGTGAATTTTTTACACAGCTTTTCGTTCCTATCACTTTTTGATGAGAACAGGCTGACACAGTCCACCTGGCTGGAAATGGGCACTGTGGCCTAGGCCGGAAAAGTCGCCCACACCAGACAGGCGGTCTGTCTGTGGGAGTCGTAGACTGACATCTGCTCCACACTGTGGAATCCAGGAATGTGCGCCAGCCCATCTGGCCACAGGGTCTTCAGAGGGTTTACTTTGTGTTCTCCAACCACCGCTGATGTGCACTTGAGCATGGACCTTAAAAGACAATTTCTCCAGTATGGCTGATTTATGGCCTGTAGACAAAGCTGCTGTTTGGAGCAGGCACAAATGCAGCTACATTCCCTCTACAAAATAACTAATTTATTCCTCAATCCAGTCCCAGCAGCAAGCGTTGTGAAAATCTTTCTTCTTTTTGGAATCCAGCAGATAAAGCAACAAGCAGGCAGTGAAAGCTCCACATTTTTGACATCAGTAAAACTGTTTTCTTCTGTGAGTTCTGTGAGAGCATGCCAAACACGCACGCAGTAAAAGCGCACTTACTTTCCCAGAGCAAAGCATTCCAGTTTGACAGTAGATCCTTTGGCAACTTGAACAACCTCTCGAAACTGAACTTCAATCTTTGGCTCATATTCACCCATCACACCTGAAAGAGAAAAATGTGTTTGTGAAGAAAACATAAAAGCTGGAGTTCTGACTTGGAAGTCAAGTTAAACAACTGAGGGGTGGTGGTGGTGGTAGTGGTTGGGGGGGGTGCGGAAACAACAAAACTTTTCTTCAGCTGCTGCCACACAAGTACAAAAAGTATGTTTCAAGTTTTTGAGACGATATATGTTTAAGTTGTGAGATTTTGCATTCTGAGGCAGATAACGCATCACTTCCTGCACTGTTGCACAAATAGAGCACATCAAGTCTGCGAGCGTGCACCGCCGCAGCCACCACACTATGAACCAACCCGGATCCTGGATGGCAACCACACAGACAGACAAAGTCACCATCTTTCTTGTGTACCTGGGTGTAATGTGGGTGTGTGTCCTTCTCCGGTCACTGGGGTCCTCAACAGATTAGCTACAAATGAGGGTGAAAACAGCTGGTGTTTGATGCTTGATGGGCGTTCCTGAGCGCACCCAGCTTGTGGTTACTTGGTGACACTGTGCACAATGTTTATTGATAGACACGGTCTGTATGGACCTTTCCTCCAGGGTTGACTAACTGATGGAACCACCGTTCAATTGATTTGCATCACGGTGATGCTCCTGTATCAATAGCTAGCTTGCTAACATCTGATAGCGATATGAAGTCTTGTAAATCACCTCAGAAGGATTATCTGGTTTCAAACACAGCCTAAAACTGTTCATTACTTACAAACATTTACAAAATATAAGAGAAATACAAATTTGACACAAATCTGGTGAGAATCCGTGAAGCAGTTTTGAAGTAATCCTTCAAAGCCTATATAAAGGGAAATCTTGATCCAGAATCTGGATCCAGATCCAGATCACCTCCAAAATTCAGTTGTGCCTTCCATGGCCTAATGTGTATCTGTTGTGCAAATTTGGTGAGAATCCATGAAGTAGTTTTAAGGTAATCCTTCAAAGCATATAAAGTGAAATCTGGATCTAGATCTGGATCACCTCCAAAATTAATATCTATCTAATATCTTGAGCCTAATATCTATCTGTGGTGAAATGTTTATCAAAATCTGTGCAGTAGTTTTGATGTAATCTTGCTTTATGGACAGAAAGACAGACAGACAAATAAATAAATAAACACTGGTGATTTTATTACGTCCTTGGTGGACATAAAAATGGCAAATGATTTATCAGTCGCTCCAGATATTAGCCAAGATTTCAACAAATTATTCAACAAATAATTCAACCAACATATCGATGTGTCTCTCTTTACTTTGAGATCTATCTATCTATCTATTGCTCCATGTATGTATATACTTATTGGTTGAATTTGATGCTGAATTAATGACTGAAATCCTGGCATCATAAATTCCTGGAGTGTTTCATTTATGCAGAATTCCAGCTGTTTGGGAGCATATACTACCATCCTAAATTACTTTGTTTGTCAAGCTGTCATCTCTAGGACTAGCAGTTGCTGTGTTGTATCATTCAGTGTTTGCAGAAGATAGACTTTTGGCCGCAACCTAACTGGAGGCGTAGCGACCACTTGTCTGTCATTGCTGTAAAATGCCCACTCTGACTGAGAATGATTGGCAGCTGGTCGCTTTGCCTCTGTCTCTTGTCGCTAATGTCACAAAGGGGTTAGATATATATGTGCCGGCTCATGCCCAGAGAACTGTGTCACATGGTGATAATGTCACAGCTGACATTCTCTCACAATGTAAGTGATACTCCTCACTGATGGTGAATATAAAAAACAGCTTTGACAAGCAGTTTGAGTTTCCACACCCAGATGCGTTTCATGCTGTTGCGATGCTAACAGCTCTGAACCAGAAAATGGGTCCATTAAATCCCCTGGGTTCTGCCACAGTGCCTACAAAGCATCCCATTCTCTGCTCAGGTGGATTATAATATCACCACCGTGCATGCTGAAAATCTGAAGGATAAAAGGAAGAAAAATGGGAGTGGGGCTCCGTATGGTCCTGGTCGGAGCTTGTGGATATTTTTCCTTTTCCACCTTAAATCACATGAAGGTGAATGATATCGGTGAACGTGTAATTGGGTGTACTTTCTTTTCTCTTGGCAGTGCCAGTGCCTCAGCGTGGCTGCAGAATAATGGTATTTTAAGTCGGTGCCTGTAAAATCAGGCTGTGCTGTAATTCAAGGCTGCATTGCACAAATAGCTCTCGAGATGGAGGAAACAGGCCAATTTCATCTCGTTGATTTGGTGAGGCATGTGCTATCAGGATGGCTCCCTGAGTCACTGTGAAAGCTAATTCAGATCCTTATCGCAACTGTCTCATACGGAAATGTTGCCACGGCACTATCAGGCATGTTGAAGCAGAGAGGTGGAAGTGGATTGGTAATTGTCTCATACAATAACCTTTTGCAGGCGACACTTGCGTAATGTGTCCACGTGCACCCACTACCCAAACCACCGTGACCCAGAAGTGAAGGCTGATGATTTGTTCCTTGTCTCGGTGCTGTGAAAGCTATAATGGAAGGAGGGATGCAAGGAGCAGAAGGGCTCAGGAATAGCTTGGCAAAACAATTTTTCACATCACGCCACCACTTCAAGGAGCTGTGTCTCACCCGACAAACACATAAGGCACAAATGTCAACAGTTAACTCCCACAGAATCCTCAGTGTCTCACAAATTCACTCATATTTATCCAGTATTCAAAAGGGGAAAACAGCAACAACTCTTTACTTGTTCATTTTAACGTAGCTCCACACCTACCACAGGAGGAGAACAGTCTTCAACCTTTAATTCACAGTCCAGGATACAACTCATGCACATTCTGGCAAAAATGCCAGAATAAGCTGATTCAGTTTTAAATCAGGCCTTGGCTGATGTCTCTGGTCAGAGTACAGAGACGGCTTTTGAGAGTTTCAACAAAATGCCCATCTGCTCACTCTGTCCTGCAGCAGAAAGCTGAGCAGACAGAAGAGAAGTCATGAACACACATACTGAGCATGGAAATCAAACAGGGAGCCCTGAGCCGGACCTCAGACACTGACCTGACTTTGTGTCTTCAGGGGCTTTAACACCAGCGACTTGAGTACACTTTGACCACGAACTCCGACACTGTGAATGCTGTGTGCCAGACCTGAGCACAGATCAATGAACCATGCCTGAAGGTGTTGTCAAGCTATGACTTTGAGTAAATTGGTTAGTAACAGATTGTAATAATTTGTCCAGTGTCAAATATGACTTAATATGTCTGTCTCTGGTGGATTTGGGGCCCTGATGGATGGACAATGTTACATTTTCCCCTGTAACACAAAGAGCTGCATTCAGCAGAGCCATTTTCTCAGTTTCAAGACATACGGGCTGCATGGTGGCTTAGTGGTTAGCACTGTTGCCTCACAGCAAGAAGGTCGTGGGTTTGATGGCCTTTCTGTGTGGAGTTTGCATGTTCTCCCCATGTTTGTGTAGGTTTCGTGCGGGTGATCTGGTTTCCTCCCACATTTAAAGACATGCAGGTTAGGTGAACTGCAAAAGAAGCCTCAATCTCAATGGAACTAACCAGGTTAAATAACATAGCATGTGCACTGGGCTGAGCTGGATATGAGTGGGATTTGCCAGGGTCTGAACGCAAATGTGGTTAAAATCCGGCTTCCTCTGGGATCATCATGAGGTCATATTTCCTCACTATGCTTGTGTACTGACAGCATCATCTCCACAGCAAGTGCACCAAACAACCTTCTCTCTCTCTTTGGGTACCTTCTCACCAAGAGAATCTTGGTTGTGCACTCTGATGTCCAGATAAAAACACACACAGGCCTGATGTCTTCTTCAGTTATATCTGAAGTTGGCTAAATGAGCAGCCGTTGCTGCCCGTTGCTGCATGTGGAACTGTCCTCTCTCTCTGCTTGTGCTAAATTCAAAGCCTGTGCCAGAGCACTGGCCAATCAGAAGCATTGGACAACCACAGGATATAAATGCATGAGTATTGTAATAGTAAAAAACAAGTTCCGGACAAAACGGTAAACAAATGTGTAAGATCAGGAAAGTTCTCCGTCTGATGTCAGAAAGTTTTGATCATGCACAAAAACTTTCCAATGGACTCACTGGACATCAGCTAACAAGGAAAGTATTCAATAAATGGGAACAGGACTTATACCACACAAAAATGGACACAAACAATATCAACAATTTCATATACATTATTCATTTGTGTCCACAATCCATCACTGTGTGACAGACACTTGGGTAAGGTGGTGTTGAATACGGTTCATGTGTACTCGGGTATGGTTCACACATAGTGTAAAAACTGTACCAAAACAAGTAAGTGGATGGCTTTTAAAGTTACTCACAACTGTGTTTTATCAAACTGTGAACAAATCTCTCTGCTGTGTCTGCTGATAAATAAAATGCTATCTGTAAAATTTAGGCTGACAAATTTCAACATGCAGATACAATCACAACTAAACATCACAAACAGAAATTCTGAGATCTCTGGAATAATTCAAGAGTCTTAACGTGCATGGGTTCACAACAAATGTGTAAGGATGGTGTGTTATGACACAAGTACAAAACAACTTTAGAAAGCTGGACATAAAACATAAACATAAGGGGTGCAATCATACTCAGGCACGGTATGAAGCACTCATATCAATCTGACAGGACCCTAGAGCTGTAAAAGGCCTGTTTTTCCTACAGCATGTTGGGTTTGGGGACTGGATTTCCATTATTATCTGTTTCTTCTCTATTTGAATTTCTTTTTATGAAGATCTTCCTTCGGCTGCTCCCGTTAGGGGTCGCCACAGCAGATCAATCGTTTCCATCTCACCTTGTCCTCTGTATCTTCCTCTGTCACACCAACCACCTGCATGTCCTCCCCCAGCACCTCCATAAACCTCCTCTTCTGTCCATTCTCCTCACTCCCAAAGAGAATCTCAACATCTTCAGCTCTGCCACCAGTGCCACCATCTCTAAGCTGGACAACATAGCCCTCGGACCCCAGAGGACAGTTTTTGGACAGTTCACTCGCCTGGCATAAATGTTTTATTATTGCTGTTAACAGCTCTCCCTGCATCCCACAATCAAGTTTTATGTCTCTTTTTTCAGGACAACCTGTGCTTTCAGAATATATATGTTTTTGTTGTGTTTTATAAGTGTAATAAAGGTTTACAATCAGAAATAACAAAGGAAAAAATAAAGCGAAAAATAATTTTCCACACACATTTATTCAAAACACACAGCAAACTATAATAACCAACTGTTTTGACACTTTATGAAGGTGATTTGATGTGTTGTGTAAAAGACTGTACAACAAAAAGGTTCAAACAATGAACACAAATGCACATTTTGAACAATATATACAAAATGGTCTATGCATTTTGTTATTTTGATATGGTAAACAGTGCTTTACGCCGAGAAAGCAACAGAGTTATCCAGTAACATTCACATGCAAACTAGTGGAGCAATCCTGATAGTTACACACTCTTTGTCTGAGCATGTGAGATTGTCATCAGAGGCTCTCCGTCTGCTCCGTCTGCTTTCACTTTCGCTGTGCGTAATGGCGCAGGGCACATTGGAATAGTATGTACTCATTGGAGCACCCAGGGGGCTATTCAAATGGGCCAACTACTAACACATCACTCCTGAAAACAATCTTTGGCTTTTCACGTGAGGTAAATCTGCTCTACAATTGGATTTTGGAAAACCATGCGAGGGTGAATCAATTCCGATTGGGCACTCACATTGCGCACATCATCACACAGCTTCTATGAGGAGTACAAAGATGGCCGATGGCTGGCTCGAAAGTCCGCGGAGTTAACTTTTCAGCAAAAAAAAAAAGTAAGTTTCTATCTCATATCATTAAAAAGTTATTTATAATTTAGTAAAGCTTGGTCTTAGCCATCGTATATGACAGCGTCGGCCCCAGAGGGTTAAGGATCCCTGCCTTAGTAAAAAAAATCCATAATACAGACGTGGCCTTCAGTTAGTCTGGGACACAATCCAATGTTATGTCATGGACTCAGAGAAATAGAACCTGTTCTATCAACACAGGCCAGGAGGCGATGGATGACCCTGACCCAGTAGGCAGACATGGGGGAACAACAATTTTTCACTAACACTATACTTCCCCATCAGCATTCTCAGAGCAAACATTGCATCTGTGGTGCTGTTTTCCATATTGCAGACAGATCTTCACCTGCTGTCTAAGCTTAGCTGCTGCCACCCATACCCAGCTCTCACTCTCTTCTTCACCTTTAAACCCACTATCCTATGCTTTCTAGCTACACTCTCTCCTGCCAACACCTTATCGTCTCCAATTCCTTTTAGCTTGCACCTCCTACAAAAAGTGTAGTCCACCTGTGTGCACCTTCCTCCACTCTTCTATGCCACACTGTCCTCCTCCCTTTTTGTTAAAGTATGTATTCCCCAAAAGCATTTCCATCGTTTTTGCAAAATCAGCTACAATCTTCACATTCTTCTCCTTGATACCATATCTACCCATTACTTCCTCATCACCTCTTTTCCCTCCACCAACATGCCCACTGAAGTCTCCTCCTATCACCACTCTTACATGGTTGAGCTCAGCATCATTTTCCACTGATCATCCTTCAGCCTGGTCATTCTTGAAGATAAAGGATTGTAATGAAAATTGCAAGCAGACACAAATGTGACAGAAGCATATTTGCAGTTCATTTCACATTACTAAAAAGTAGGAAGTCAGGAAGCAGAACACATTTTCGTCCTCACAAATACAGTGGTTCCCCCTACAGAATTATAAGTCTGTTGGGGTGCCAGGCCACTTGGCTTTAAAAAAGCTTGAGGGCAAACACTGAAATTAGCTGGAATCTTCATTCAATTTATTTTCAATTTATTTAATTTATATAGCGCCAAATCACAACAATGTTGCCTCAAGGCACTTCACACAAGTAAGGTCTAACCTTAACAACCATCCAAGTGGCTTTTTTAAAATTAATTTTTATTTGTTCTATTTTTACCTCAGCAACAACATTCGGCACTTTGATGAGTTTCTGATGATGACCTTTGCTGTGCAGAGTCTTGATAAGGCCAGCCTAAAGCATCATTTCACATGTTAAAGGATGAGGTAAAATTAGCCAACAAACAGATAATTAACCTTTGGAATTCATTCCTATTCCTCAAAATCATGTTGCTCTACTTTCTGTTTCCAACAGGTTTGGTTTTATTTATCAGGAAAATGAGAAATGGAAATTTTCTGCTTTGCTGCATTTAATCAACCAAGTGATTGTGGCTTCAGAAGAGAGAGAGAGAGAGAGAGAGAGAGAGAGAGAGAGAGAGAGAGAGAGAGAGAGAGAGAGAGAGAGAGAGAGAGAGAGAGAGAGAGAGAGAGAGAAAAGCCTTTTTGCCCCATGTGCCAGTGGAGCAAAGTATTGTTTTCACTGTCTGTGTGAGTGTGTCTGTCTGTCTGTCTGCGTGTCTGTGCATCTGTGTCTCTGTGGACAAAATAAAGGACAAGAAAATGGCTAGACCGATTTCTTTCAAACTTGGTGGCAATGTTACTTGGACAGATATCTAGAGGTGAATGGATTTTGGAGTAGTTTTGTCAAATGTCAAGATAATTATGGTTTGCAAAAAAAAAAAACTGTTTTGTATAGCTCAAGAATCAAGAAGCCTTGATGGAGCAAACTTGGTGGGGTTACTACTTGCATAGATATTATAGTTTATAGTTTGGCCAAAGGTCAATCTCAATAAAAACATGTGAAAGAGATCTTTTTGTATACTGTATCTCGACCATCAAGACATCTGAATGGATGATCTAAAGCATATATTAATTAGCAAATTATTTGTAATTGAATGGTATAAATCCTCCCCCTGATATCGAGGGGGAGGAGGGTTTCCAGTTTGGTGGGCTCACGGTCTGTCTCATCATTGCTTTTTGCAGATGATGTGGTCCTGAGGCTTCATCGGCCTGTGACCGCCAACACTCACTGGGTTGGTTTGCAGCTACCAATGGACTGCTTACTCCGGGGAGGAAGTGAGGTCTTGCCCCAAGTGAAGGAGTTCAAGTACCTCTGGGTCTTGTTCATGGAGCGTGAGATTGGACGGAGAATTGGCGCAGCAGGGGCGGTGTTGCATTCACTCTACCGTACTGTTGTGACAAAAAGGGAGCTGAGCCAAAAGGTGACCCTCTCAATCTACTGGTCAGTCTTTGTTCCTACTCTCACCTATGGTCATGAGGGTTGGGTCATGACCAAAAGAACTACAGAGGTGGTCAATGTGGCCCAGGAAAGGGAAGCCTGGGGTCCCCTGCTGCAGCTGTTGCCCCGTGATCTGATCCGATCTGACAAACAGTTGAAGATGACATGAGTGGTATGAATGACTTCCAGTGTTGTGAAAGTAACTTTGACAAGGTACTTTTTTAGTTACTTTTTTAGTTGCTTTATACAGTTGCAGTTACTTCATTAACAGCATTATGCAATTACTTTATTAGAATCTGTCAAAAACTTGCAACTAATAAGTAATGTAACTAATAAGGTAACAAGTAATGTAACTTGGTTACTCGTAAGATTGAGCAATCAGCAAAGTAACTCATCAGCAAAGTAACTAACAGTTACTTTTCTGAGTACTAAATCTTAAAAATAACCAAATTAGATTATGAGTAACTTTATTAATTACATTCAGCAGCTGCCGACAAGGTGTCCGCAGCTGCTAATGAACTAACTGTATGAAGTAACTGTAAAATATAACTGTATAAATTAACTAATGAAGTAACTTTCCAAAGTTACTTTCCCCAACACTGATGACTTCACAATGAATTCACACAGAAGTCACATGATGAAGTCACAGATAGTCAGCAAGACCATGACAGACAGACGTTAATGCACTTTATATTGTGGTGTGCAGAATTAGCAGTCTGACAACTTCCATTTGTTCTTTTTTAAACTACTATCATGTCTCTTAACGTTTCTGTGTAGGCTCTCAGTTGTCCAGGTGGTTTCCATAGTAGAGAAGCTTGAGGGTTGCTTGAAACGAGGACGTTTCACTTCAAATCACAGAAGCTTCCTCAGCTAAAATTCTTGCTCTGGTAGTCTGACTTCTGTCTTGACTCTTGTAGAGAAGAATAAACAGAAGCCACAAAAGCTGGAGTTTTAAACCTAACCAGACTCCTCCTACCGAGAGGCAGACTGCTATAGGCTAGTAGTAATAGCTCTAATTAGTACCTATTGTGCTCTAGTTAGCACCCTCCTAATGACAGGGCAGCTGTCCCTCCTAATGATGGAATGGACGCCTCTCCTGATGGCTCCCTTGACGACTCTCCTGATCAAATCAAATCAAATCAATTTTATTTATATAGTGCCAAATCACAACAAACAGTTGCCCCAAGGCGCTTTATATTGTAAGGCAAGGCCATACAATAATTACGGAAAAACCACAACGGTCAAAACGACCCCCTGTGAGCAAGCACTTGGCAACAGTGGGAAGGAAAAACTCCCTTTTAACAGGAAGAAACCTCCAGCAGAACCAGGCTCAGGGAGGGGCAGTCTTCTGCTGGGACTGGTTGGGGCTGAGGGAGAGAACCAGGAAAAAGACATGCTGTGGAGGGGAGCAGAGATCGATCACTAATGATTAAATGCAGAGTGGTGCATACAGAGCAAAAAGAGAAAGAAACACTCAGTGCATCATGGGAACCCCCCAGCAGTCTAAGTCTATAGCAGCATAACTAAGGGATGGTTCAGGGTCACCTGATCCAGCCCTAACTATAAGCTTTAGCAAAAAGGAAAGTTTTAAGCCTAATCTTAAAAGTAGAGAGGGTGTCTGTCTCCCTGATCTGAATTGGGAGCTGGTTCCACAGGAGAGGAGCCTGAAAGCTGAAGGCTCTGCCTCCCATTCTACTCTTACAAACCCTAGGAACTACAAGTAAGCCTGCAGTCTGAGAGCGAAGCGCTCTATTGGGGTGATATGGTACTATGAGGTCCCTAAGATAAGATGGGACCTGATTATTCAAAACCTTATAAGTAAGAAGAAGAATTTTAAATTCTATTCTAGAATTAACAGGAAGCCAATGAAGAGAGGCCAATATGGGTGAGATATGCTCTCTCCTTCTAGTCCCTGTCAGTACTCTAGCTGCAGCATTTTGAATTAACTGAAGGCTTTTCAGGGAACTTTTAGGACAACCTGATAATAATGAATTACAATAGTCCAGCCTAGAGGAAATAAATGCATGAATTAGTTTTTCAGCATCACTCTGAGACAAGACCTTTCTAATTTTAGAGATATTGCGCAAATGCAAAAAAGCAGTCCTACATATTTGTTTAATATGCGCATTGAATGACATATCCTGATCAAAAATGACTCTAAGATTTCTCACAGTATTACTAGAGGTCAGGGTAATGCCACCCAGAGTAAGGATCTGGTTAGACACCATGTTTCTAAGATTTGTGGGGCCAAGTACAATAACTTAATTAGAGGTCATCCATGTCTTTATGTCTGTAAGACAATCCTGCAGTTTAGCTAATTTGTGTGTGTCCTCTGACATCATGGATAGATAAAGCTGGGTATCATCTGTGTAACAATGAAAATTTAAGCAATGCTGTCTAATAATACTGCCTAAGGGAAGCATGTATAAAGTGAATAAAATTGGTCCTAGCACAGAACCTTGTGGAACTCCATAATTAACCTTAGTCTGTGAAGAAGATTCCCCATTTACATGAACAAATTGTAATCTATTAGATAAATATGATTCAAACCACCGCAGTGCAGTGCCTTTAATACCTATGGCATGCTCTAATCTCTGTAATAAAATTTTATGGTCAACAGTATCAAAAGCAGCACTGAGGTCTAACAGAACAAGCACAGAAATGAGTCCACTGTCTGAGGCCATAAGAAGATCATTTGTAACCTTCACTAATGCTGGTTCTGTACTATGAAGAATTCTAAAACCTGACTGAAACTCTTCAAATAGAACATTCCTCTGCAGATGATCAGTTAGCTGTTTTACAACTACCCTTACAAGAATTTTTGAGAGAAAAGAGAGAAGGTTGGAGATTGGCCTATAATTAGCTAAGATAGCTGGGTCAAGTGATGGCTTTTTAAGTAATGGTTTAATTACTGCCACCTTAAAAGCCTGTGGTACATAGCCAACTAATAAAGATAGATTGATCATATTTAAGATCGAAGCATTAATTAATGGTAGGGCTTCCTTGATAATAACTCAGACAGAACAATGGGAGAGAAAGAGTCTAACCAAATACCGGCATCACTGAAAGCAGCCAAAGATAACGATACGTCTTTGGGATGGTTATGAGTAATTTTTTTCTCTAATAGTTAAAATTTTATTAGCAAAGAAAGTCATGAAGTCATTACTAGTTAAAGTTAAAGGAATACTCAGCTCAATAGAGCTCTGACTCTTTGTCAGCCTGGCTACAGTGCTGAAAAGAAACCTGGGGTTGTTCTTATTTTCTTCAATTAGTGATGAGTAGTAAGATGTCCTAGCTTTACGGAGGGCTTTTTTATAGAGCAACAGACTCTTTTTCCAGGCTAAGTGAAGATCTTCTAATTTAGTGAGACGCCATTTCCTCTCCAACTTACGGGTTATCTGCTTTAAGCTGTGAGTTTGTCAGTTATACCACGGAGTCAGGCACTTCTGATTTAAGGCTCTCTTTTTCAGAGGAGCTACAGCATCCAAAGTTGTCTTCAATGAGGATGTAAAACTACTGATGAGATACTCTAGGCAGAATAAATCATATATGTTGATCAATTATTATATCATTTACTAACAGGGACTTAGAAGAGAGAGATCTAATGTTTAATAGACCACATTTAACTGTTTTAGTCTGTGGTGCAGTTGAAGGTGCTATATATTTTTTTTTTTTGAATTTTTATGCTTAAATACATTTTTACTGGTTATTGGTGGTCTGGGAGCAGGCACCGTCTCTACAGGGATGGGGTAATGAGGGGATGGCAGGGGGAGAGAAGCTGCAGAGAGGTGTGTAAGACTACAACTCTGCTTCCTGGTCCCAACCCTGGATAGTCACAGTTTGGAGGATTTAAGAAAATTGGCCAGATATCTAGAAATGAGAGCTGCTCCATCCAAAGTGGGATGGATGCCGTCTCTGCTAACAAGACCAGGTTTTCCCCAGAAGCTTTGCCACTTATCTATGAAGCCCACCTCATTTTTTGGACACCACTCAGACAGCCAGCAATTCAAGGAGAACATGCAGCTAAACATGTCACTCCCGGTCCGATTGGGGAGGGGCCCAGAGAAAACTACAGAGTCCGACATTGTTTTTGCAAAGTTACACACCGATTCAATGTTAGTTTTAGTGACCTCCGATTGGCGTAACCGGGTGTCATTACTGCCAACATGAATTACAATCTTACCAAATTTACGCTTAGCCTTAGCCAGCAGTTTCAAATTTCCTTCAATGTCGCCTGCTCTGGCCCCCGGAAGACAATTGACTATGGTTGCTGGTGTCACTAACTTCACATTTCTCAAAACAGAGTCGCCAATAACCAGAGTATGATCCTCGGTGGGTGTGACGCCGAATGGGGAAAAACAGATAGAAATGTGAACGGGTTGGCGGTGTACACGGGGCTTCTGTTTAGGGCTACGCTTCCTCCTCACAGTCACCCAGTCGGCCTGCTTTCCCGGCTGCTCGGGATCTGCCGGAGGGGAACTAACGGCAGCTAAGCTACCTTGGTCCACACCGACTACAGGAGCCTGGCTAGCTGTAGGATTTTCCAAGGTGCGGAGCCGAGTCTCCAATTCGCCCAGCCTGGCCTCCAAAGCTATAAATAAGCTACACTTATTACAAGTACCATTACTGCTAAAGGAGGCCGAGGAATAACTAAACATTTCACACCCAGAGCAGAAAAGTGCGGGAGAGACAGGAAAAGCCACCATGCTAAACCGGCTAAGACCTAGTAGCTGCGCTAAGCTAGCCGATTCCTAAAAACACACGAAGTGAATAATGTGTAAATAATTTAGAGGTGATTCAGCAGAGGGAGTGCTTTAGTTAAGGCACGTGAAGATTACACTGTGAAACAAATCGTTATCTAGTTATCTAGATCAATCTAACTGCGCAGATTAAACAGCTAACAGATACAGCAAAACACTGCTGTGCTCCGGAACAGGAAGTGATACAATACCGCAGTGAGAGCCAACCACCAGTAGAGGCAAAGAAAGATCAAAGATCTTGTTCTGATGACGTGAATGAGTCATTACCATGAACAAAAGACTGAAACTGCTTTGACCTGAGTACCCCATTGTAAACAGGGGACAAAGCGTGTCTCAGACCCCCTCCCCAGTTAAGGCTGGGTTTCAACTGTTTCACAAAGAATGCCTCCTTGACCCCTCTCTCAAACCATTTCTTCTCTCTGGCTAAGATTTTAACTTCCTTGTCCTCAAACGTGTGGGTAGTGTCTTTAAGGTGGAGATGAACTGCAGACTGAGGTCCACTGGCGACCTCTCTGCGGTGCTGGTATAGCCTTTTGTGTAAAGGTTGCTTAGTCTCACCTATGTAGAGTTTGTTACAGTTTTCCTGACATCTGATATGATACAATACATTGCTCTGTTTGTAACTAGGGATCCTGTCCTTAGGGTGAACTAATTTCTGTCTCAAGGTGTTAACCGGTTTAAAGTAAACTGGGATTTTGTGCTGTCTGAAGATCCTCTGTAGTTTTCCCCCACTCCTGCTAAATAAGGGAGAGACACTCAGACACTGACCTGTCTATCTGATCTAAGAACAACAACGTGTCTGGAAAGCCCTCACAGTATGTGGGTACCCAAGATGGTCCCTGGACAAAGTGCAGAAGTCCCAGAGAACAAAGAGACCAGTGACTTGTAAACTCTGCAAATTAAAATAAATTAAGTGGTGCTAATTGAAACAATGGTTCTTTCTATTCTAATTAGCACTAATCTGCATCAAAAACAGCCTAGAGATTCTACTCACAGTTCATGTTAGCACCTTTTGAGAAAATAATTAGACTTGTAAACTAAAGTCAGACCTATTTGTTTAATGTGTAATGTCTGTTAGTGTAATGTCTCAAGAGGAAAAAGTAACAACTTGGTTTCATAGATGAAAAACATGGACAGTCTGCTAAATCCAAACAGAAAACAAACAAATTACCAAATCTGATTCCTCAGCAGTCAAACTACACAATCTATCTACACAATTATGCAGATAATCAAGAAATCTAACAATTATCACATAAATTAACTTACTAATGAAATGAGTAATGCAACATCAGATCAAATGTTATTATACGCACACACACGCATATATATATATATATATATATATATATATATATATATATACATATACATATATATATATATATATATACATGTATATATATACGAGGTCTATTAGAAAAGTATCCGACCTTATTATTTTTTCAAAAACCATATGGATTTGAATCACGTGTGATTACATCAGACATGCTTGAACCCTCGTGGGCATGCGAGAGTTTTTTCACGCCTGTTGGTTACGTCATTCGCCTGTGGGCAGTCTTTGAGTGAGGAGTCGTCCACCCGCTCGTCGATTTTTTTCATTGTTTAGGAATGGCTCAGAGACTGTGCTTTGTTTGATAAAAAATTTTTCAAAACTGTAAGGCACAACTGAGTGGACACCATTCAATAAATTCAGCTGGTTTTCGGTAAAAATTTTAACGGCTGATGAGAGATTTTGGTCTGGTAGTGTCGCTTTAAGGACGGTCCACGGCGCCTGACGGCGATCTGCGCTTCGAGGCGGCAGCGTCTCGCCGTTTCAAGTTGAAAACTTCCACATTTCAGGCTCTGTTGACGCAGTAAGTCGTCAGAGAACAGAGAACTTTCAGAAGAAGTCGGCATGAGGAGTTTATTCGGACATTCCATTGTTAACGGTCATTTTGTAATGAAAGAACGTGCGGGCAGAGTCGCATGTCGGGCCGGACCCGACCGCGGGGGGTCGCGGCAGGAAAAACACCTCCGTTGGAAACCTTAACGGGCAAGTTGGAACATGCCCAAGCTGTTAAACAATTTCTCAGTTACTCACTTGTTGAAAGCCATTAAAAGCCGCCTGAATTCTACAAATGGTTTTCAACACGGAGGTGTTTTTCCTGTCGCGGCGCACACAGATTTGCCGAGTCATCACGGAAACGACTCGGCGAATTTGCGCGTACGTCTTTCATTAAAAAAATGTCCTTAAACAGTGGAATGTCCGCATAAATTCCTCATGCCGGCCTCTTCTGAATCTTCTCTGTTCTCTCACGATGTCCTGGGTGAATTAAGCCTTAAATTAGGATGTTTTAAGCTCGAAACAGGCCGACGACAGCGCCTGGAAGCGCTGCAGGACGTCCCGCTCCGTGGGAAGTCCTTACACCGACAGAAACACCCCATAATCTCTCATCAGCCGTTAAACTTTTCACAGAAAACCATCTTAATTTCTCGAATAGTGTCCACTCGGATATTCCTCACAGGTCCAGAAAAAATTTTGATAAAGCAACGCGCGCCGTCTCGAGCAGCGTGTGAAACAAAGGAATTCAGCTGAGAGGGCGGGACCACATCTCACTCAAGGCCTGCCCACAGGGAAATGACGTCACCGACACGCGTTAAAAAACTCACACATGCGCACGAGGGTTCAAGCATGATTGATGTAATCGCATGTCATTCAAATCCATATAGTTAAAAAAAATAAATAAAAGGGTCGGTTTATTATCTAAGAGACCTTGTATATATATATATATATATATATATATATATATATATATGTTGGGAAAGTGTAGGAACACGGACCCACAACAGGGGGCGCAAATGAACGGACAATGGAGAAAGTCAAATCACAAAGTTTTACTGTTGTGAACTCACACAACAAACACAACAGATTACAAATACAGCAGTAACCGAATTCCAAAGGTGTCGTGTGGGCAGGCTCGACGATAGGAGACGTCTGTCCGAGTCGAACCGGAACCACCCGATTTCCTCTGCCACCGAACCCCGGGGATACTGGAGCCGCCAAGTCCCGAACCCCAGGTGGCCACTGCCTCCGCTCGTCGGATCCGGTACTGCTGGCAAGGAACAGAAACAATCAGGTGTGGGTGCGGCTGCACCCAGCAACACACAGGGTGGAAACACCACCTCTACCTCTTCTCAAAAACAACACTGAAGGATTGGAAGGTGAGTACTTATCTAGTCACGTCCAACACTGTCTTCAGCTGACCTTGAGCACAAGCAAAAAGTATTAACTCTTAGAATAGAGTAACTGGCTGAGTTCGTTACCTCCTTGGTAGAGCGATATCTCGGCAATGAGGTAGAGATGCCGTCCTGCTGATATACGTCCCTGTTGATGGATATCAGCTGTCTCGTCTCAGGTGATGGGTGACAGCTGTCACCCTGGCTGCTCCTGTGAGGCGGCAGCGCCCTCTGGTGCCTGGAGCCCGCACTCCAGACAGGGCGCCCTCTGGTGGTGGTGGGCCAGCAGTACCTCCTCTTCAGCGGCCCACACAACAGGACCCCCCCCTCAACGGGCGCCTCCTGGCGCACGACCAGGCTTGTCCGGGTGGCGACGGTAGAAGTCGGCCAGGAGGGCCGGGTCCAGGATGAAGCTCCTCTTCACCCAGGAGCGCTCTTCGGGACCGTACCCTTCCCAGTCCACCAGATACTGCAAACCCCAGCCCATCCGTCGGACGTCCAGGAGCCGGCGTACAGTCCAAGCCGGCTCGCCGTCGATGATCCGGGCAGGAGGTGGTGCCGGACCCGGAGTGCAGAGGGGTGAGGTGTGATGAGGTTTGATTCTGGAAACATGGAACACTGGAAGCTGAAGCCTCACTGCGGATTCATCCGGGATTGATGACCTTGAGAATTTTAAACGGACCAATGTATCGTTCCTGTAGTTTTGGGGAGTCCACTTGTAGGGGAATGTCCTTGGTGGACAACCACACTTCCTGCCCAGGACGATACGTAGGAGCCGGGGTCCGCCGCCGGTCTGCATGGTTCTTCGCCCTCGTCCGGGCCTTCAACAAAGCAGAACGGGCGGCACGCCACACCCGACGGCACTTCCGTAGGTGGGCCTGGACCGAGGGCACACCGACCTCTCCCTCGACCACCGGGAATAACTGGGGCTGATACCCCAAACACACCTCAAAAGGGGAGAGGCCGGTGGCTGATGATACTTGACTGTTGTGGGCGTACTCGATCCAGGCCAGGTGGGTACTCCAGGCCGTCGGGTGCGCGGTTGTCACACAACGTAGGGTCTGCTCCATCTCTTGGTTGGCCCGTTCTGCTTGCCCGTTGGTCTGGGGGTGATACCCGGACGAGAGACTGACCGTGGCCCCCAGTTCCCGGCAGAAGCTCCTCCAGACGTGCGAGGAGAACTGGGGACCGCGATCGGAGACGATGTCTGATGGTATCCCATGCAGACGGACGACGTAGTGGACCAGGAGGTCCGCTGTCTCCTGGGCCGTTGGTAGCTTCGGGAGGGCCACGAAGTGGGCCGCCTTGGAGAATCGGTCCACTATCGTGAGGACGACGGTGTTTCCCTGGGACGGCGGGAGGCCCGTGACAAAATCCAGGCCGATGTGAGACCAGGGGCGATGAGGCACGGGCAGCGGCTGTAGCAATCCCGATGTCTTGCGGTGGTCGGCCTTGCCCCTGGCGCAGGTGGTACAGGCCTGGATGTAACCCCGGACGTTGGCCTCCAGGGACGCCCACCAGAAGCGCTGCCGGACGACTGCCACGGTTCTTCGCACCCCAGGATGACAGGAGAGCTTAGAACCGTGACAGAAGTCCAGAACTGCAGCCCTGGCTTCTGGTGGGACGTAGAGTTTGTTCTTCGGTCCAGTTCCGGGGTCTGGGTCTTGTGTCAGGGCCTCCCGGACAGTCTTCTCCACGTCCCAGGTGAGGGCGGCCACGATAGCGGACTCCGGGATGATGGGATCCGGGGGATCCGACGACTCCGTTTTGACCTCATCTTCATGTACCCGGGACAAGGCATCCGATCTCTGGTTTTTGGTCCCGGGACGGTAGGTGATCCGGAAGTCAAAACGGCCAAAGAACAGTGACCAGCGGGCTTGCCTGGGATTCAGCCGCTTGGCGGTCCTGATATACTCCAGGTTCCGGTGGTCAGTGAAAACCGTGAATGGCACGGACGTTCCCTCCAACAGATGTCTCCACTCCTCAAGGGCCTCTTTCACCACAAGGAGCTCTCGATTGCCGACGTCATAGTTCCGTTCGGCTGGGGTCAACCTGCGGGAAAAATAGGCACACGGGTGAAGGACCTTATCGGTCTTCCCGCTCTGGGACAGCACGGCTCCTATCCCTGAGTCCGAGGCGTCCACTTCAACCACTAACTGGCGACTAGGATCGGGCTGCACCAGAACAGGTGCAGACGAGAAGCGCCGTTTCAACTCCTTGAACGCGGCTTCGCAACGATCCGACCAGGTGAAGGGGACTTTTGGTGAGGTCAGGGCTGTCAGGGGGCTAACTACCTGACTGTAGCCCTTAATGAACCTCCTGTAGAAATTAGCAAAGCCTAGGAACTGTTGCAACTTCCTACGGCTTGTGGGTTGGGGCCAGTCTCTCACCGCCGCAACCTTGGCCGGATCAGGAGTGACGGAGTTGGAGGAGATGATGAACCCCAAGAAGGACAAAGACGTGCGGTGGAACTCACACTTCTCGCCCTTCACAAACAGCCGGTTCTCCAACAACCGCTGCAGGACCTGACGTACATGCTGGACATGAGTCTCAGGGTCCGGAGAAAAGATGAATATATCGTCTAGGTATACGAAGACGAACCGGTGCAGGAAATCCCGCAAGACATCATTAACCAACGCTTGGAAAGTCGCGGGAGCGTTTGTGAGACCGAACGGCATGACCAGGTACTCAAAGTGACCTAAGGGGGTGTTAAATGCCGTCTTCCACTCGTCTCCCTTCCGGATCCGAACCAGGTGGTACGCATTTCTAAGATCGAGCTTGGTGAAAATCTGGGCTCCATGCAGGGGTGTGAACACCGAATCCAACAGGGGCAACGGGTATCGGTTGCGAACCGTGATCTCGTTCAACCCCCTATAATCAATGCATGGACGAAGTCCGCCATCTTTTTTGCCCACAAAAAAGAATCCTGCGCCCATCGGGGAGGTGGAATTCCGGATCAACCCGGCAGCTAACGAGTCCCGGATGTAGGTCTCCATTGATTCGCGCTCAGGCCGTGAGAGGTTGTACAGCCTACTGGACGGGAACTCACTGCCCGGAACCAAATCAATGGCACAATCATACGGACGGTGGGGGGGGAAGAGTGAGAGCCAGATCCTTGCTGAACACGTCGACAAGGTCGTGGTACTCCACCGGCACCGTCCCCAGATTGGGCGGGACTCTGACCTCCTCCTTAGCTCGGGAGCCGGGAGGAACCGAGGAACCTAGACACACCCGATGGCAGGTCTCGCTCCACTGAACCACTACCCCGGACGGCCAATCAATCCGGGGATTGTGCTTCAACATCCAGGGAAATCCTAAAACCACACGGGAGGTGGCCTGAGTCACAAAAAACTCGATCACCTCCCGGTGATTTCCTGACACCACCAGAGTTACAGGTGGTGTCTTATGCGTGATCGGAGGGAGTAGGGAGCCATCTAGTGCCCGAACCTGTACAGGCGAGGTAAGCGCCACCAGAGGGAGCCCTATCTCCCTGGCCCATCTGCTGTCCAACAGATTCCCCTCAGAGCCCGTGTCCACCGGTGCTGGGGCCTTCAGGGTTGAGTCCTCATAAAGGATCGTGACTGGGAGTCGTGTGGCAATGTGGGTGTGTCCCACGTGAATGTCTCGGCCCACCCCTAGCCAAGTCTCTAGGGGCGGGGCGTTGGAGTTGAACCGCTCGGGGCAGTCCCTCATATGGTGCTCTATCGCACCACAAACAAAACAGGTTCCGTGGGCCCGTCTCCTCTGTGCGTCTGGTGCCCTAAATATTGCCCTACTCGTGTCCATAGCTTCGTCAGTAGGGGGAGCTGTGGCCCCACGGAGCGCAGGGGCCGTGGAGCGTGGGGAAGGCGGAGCGCGGTCGGAACCGGAAGGGAGAGGGACGGCGTGTGCCCGGCCACGCCCTTCGGCTCGTTCCCGCCGACGTTCTTCTAACCGGTTGTCTAACCGTATGACAAGATCGATGAGCCCATCTAAATCCCGCGGTTCATCCTTAGCCACCAGGTGCTCCTTAAGAACCAATGACAGTCCGTTTACAAAGGCGGCGCGGAGGGCAGCGCTATTCCAGCCGGACCTCGCAGCCGCGATGCGGAAGTCGACTGCATAGGCAGCTGCGCTCCGACGCCCCTGTCTCATTGACAGTAGCACAGTTGAAGCGGTTTCTCCTCTATTGGGGTGATCGAACACGGTTCTGAACTCCCTCACAAACCCATCATATGTCTGAAGGAGCCGTGACTTTTGCTCCCAGAGCGCTGTAGCCCAAGCGCGTGCCTCGCTGCGAAGCAGGTTTATTACATGAGCTACCTTGCTAGCATCAGTCGCGTACATAACTGGACGCTGTGCGAAGACGAGCGAACACTGCATAAGGAAATCCGCGCACGTCTCCACACAGCCTCCGTACGGCTCTGGGGGGCTTATGTATGCTTCCGGGGAAGGTGGGAGGGGTCGTTGAACGACCAGTGGAACGTCAATGTTACGCACAGGGTCTACGGGAGGGAGAGCCGCAGCGGCGCCCGGAGGGCGTGCTTCCACTTGCGCGGCGAGAGCCTCCACCCTGCGGTTCAGGAGGACATTCTGCTCGGTCATTAAATCTAACCGAGTCGTGAAAGCGGTGAGGATCCGCTGCAACTCACCGATTACCCCTCCTGCGGACGCCTGCGCGTCCTGTTCTTCCATTGGCCGTTCAACAGCCGGTTGACGCCCCTCGGGATCCATGACGTTGGCCAAGATATCCTGTTGGGAAAGTGTA